>NC_135656.1:121006168-121319293 GCF_964188315.1 Podarcis muralis | reverse complement strand
TATTGGGAAACATCACCCAGTTCTCAATGTCATAGTAGGCTGGTATCTGCCCATTCTCATCCAATCTGAGGCTGCCCATGGAAGTATTCAAAAACTGGAGTCCTCCTAAGAAAGGGTGGAGCTGGAAGAGCAGTTAAAAAACACCAGCATTTATAAAATAGAAAAGTTGAATATCAGACCTCTACACTTTGAGCTCTAATCGCCTAGGAATTGGGGTCTGTGCATATTTCATCTGGACTCGTGAGCCTTTTGCAGCCATTCCTTTTTCTTTATTAGAACATTTGTAGGCAACTCACTGTATAAAATAACAAGGTTTCCCGGGAATAAGATACATACAAAAGACAATGAAAATACTTCTTAAAAAAAATAAATAGCACAAATACCAAACTTTTTAAACATAGATGGTCCTACAAATCAGTGCACAGCATAGATGCCAACTCCATGGGGCCCTGGTTGTCCAAGCACCTACAAAATTCCCCATGAAGGGGTCGGGCATCCACAAATTTTGGTGCCAGAGCCATGCACGCTGCATGACACCTACAGGCCCAGGCACGGGGGCCAAGTTGGCACTCCTAGGGCACAGTTAGACCCTTACCTTATGAATAGAACACTATTTCCTCAGCTGCTCACTGTATCACCAGGGAAGGTTATTTGTCAATAGGGGCTGCTCAGGTCTCCTCACAGCCAAGAGCGTAGGAGTGGGATGTGTGGCTGTTCAGAGTAGTCCCCCTGCCTGGTAAAATTATCTGAAAGTAGGGGGAATTTGCACATACATACTCCCATGAGATTGAAACTTTTGTTGCTCAGTATTCTAGATAATGTGGAAGCCTGCAAATTGAAGACTTCTCCTTTCCGTTCAAAGTGTAGCCGCTCTCAGTAGAACTTGCACAATGCCACAAAGGAGGACATCGTCTCCCATTATCATTTGGTTGTGCTAATTTATTGGCATAGAGGTAAATTTCTTAACAGTTAATATAATTTAAATATAAATCCTTTAAAAAAATATCTGTTTCTTTCTTTCTTTTTTTTAAAAAATTCTTTTTTATTGATTATTCCATAAAAAGAAAAACAAAGATAACACACATATAACAAAGACAACAACACAAAAAAGAAAGAACATACAGAAAAAACAAAAGAAACAAGTAAAAGGTACACATAATTATTGTTTTTACAATCTCCTATAACATAGCTGTTTCTTTCAGGACTTCCTTCAGCTTGGCCACAAGTCGTTCGAAGCAATAAATAAAGTTACACGTTTCATCTTCTATATTGTTATTGTCATTGTCTCCAATTTTGTTCTCTCTTTTCCTTACCCAATAACCCGTAGTCTATCACAGTGCATCTTTAAATTCCTTTAGCGTTATTTGTCCATCACTAATACCTTCCAGATAATCTGCGTACTTTCCCCAATCCTTAATGAACACTTGGTCTTTTATATATCTAATTTTCCCTGTTAATTTATCGAGTTCTGCATACTCCGATAGTTTAGATCTCCACTCCTCCGTTGTTGGGATTTCCTGCTGTTTCCACCTCTGAGCTATTAAAACCCTTGCTGCTGTTACCGCATAGTATACCAATCTGCGATCCTCCTTTTTTATTTCTTGTCTTAGCATCCCTAATAAGAAAATTTCTGGTTTCTTTACAAACGTGTACTTTAGTATCTTTTTTAATTCGGTATAAACCTTCTCCCAAAACAGCTTTACCCTTCCACACTCCCACCACATGTGGTAAAAGGAGCCCACTGCATCTTTACACCTCCAGCACTTATTATCCACCTTATACATCTTTGAAAGTTTCATGGGTGTCAGGTGCCACCTGTAAACCATCTTCATGACATTTTCCTTTATCACAGTACACGCCGTAAAATTCAACCCGTCTCTCCATAATCTTTCCCAGTCCTCGAATTGTATACTATGCCCTATATCTTTTGCCCAGCGGATCATCACTGATTTAACTTCCTCGTCTGCTAAATTCCAGTCTAGCAGCATCCTATACAACTTGGATATGTTTTTCACTTTATTATTTATTATTTCCGTCTGAAATTTCGAGTCATTGTCCGCATAACCTCTTTCCTTGATGTCTCTGCTAAGCATCTGGTTAATCTGTTGGTGATGAAGCCAATCGTAAACATACTCTTTTATCTGTTCATAAGGTTTTGTTCTCCATTTCCCATCCACTTTGATAACTAACTGGTTATATGTTGCCCAGTTGCTTCTCATATTGATCGTTTTTATGCTTGTTATTTCAAGGGGTGATAACCAGTGTGGTGTTTTCGGTTCTAACACATTTTTATATCTTTCCCACACTTCGATTAGCGGTCCTCTAAATATATGATTACCAAACCCCTTATGTGCTTTCATTTTGTTCTTCCATAAATAGGCATGCCATCCAAAGTAGTTATCGAAGCCCTCCAGATCGAGGAGCTCCGTATTTTCCAATTTAACCCAATCTTTTAACCAACTTAGGCAAGATGCCTCATAGTATAATTTCAGGTCTGGCAGGGCAAAGCCCCCCCTTTCCTTTACATCTGTTAGTAATTTAAATTGAATCCTGGGTTTTTTGCCCTGCCATATAAACCTCGAAATTGTCCTTTGCCATTCTTTGAAAATCCTGCACCCTTTTATTATAGGGATAGACTGGAATAGGAACATTAGTCTTGATAAAACATTCATCTTGATCATATTCATCCTTCCCCACATTGACAATTTTAACCGTCCCCATTTTTCTAAGTCTCTCTTTACTTCCCTCCACATCGGCTCGTAGTTATTTTTATATAGGTCTATATTTTTAGGTGTTAGCCAGATGCCGAGGTACTTGACCTTTTTGACCGTCTCTATCTGTGATTGCTGTTGGATTGCCTCTATTGTCCTTGAATCTACGTTTTTATATATCATTTTTGTTTTTTTCTTATTTAGTTTAAACCCAGCCACTTCTCCAAATGATTCTATTTCCTTCAAGATTTCTTCTACTGAGGTTATAGGGTCTTCTGTCATCACTATCAAATCATCGGCAAAGGCCTTAGTTTTATACACATTCTTTCCTAACGTTACTCCTTTTATATTTCCATTTTGTCTTATCGAGTTTAAGAGTACTTCTAACACTGTTATAAATAGTAACGGGGAGAGCGGACAGCCCTGTCTTGTGCCCTTCCTTATTTTTATCTCTTCCGTAACCGTACCATTTACAATCAGTTTGGCCTTTTGTTCAGTATATATTGCCCTTACCCCGTTGAAGAAGTTGTTACCTACATCCATATATTCTAGATTTCTCAACATAAAGTTCCATATCACATTATCGAACGCCTTTTTGGCGTCAATAAACATCATTGTGACTTGCTTATCAATCCTAACAGACAAAAATTCTAACATATCAATAATATATCTTGTATTATCCCTCATCTGCCGACCTGGCAGGAATCCTGCCTGGTCCGTATGAATAATATCTACTAACACATTTTTTAACCTTTTTGCCAGGATTCCTGCGAATATCTTATAATCCGTGTTCAGCAGTGAGATTGGTCTATAGTTTTTAACCTGGGTTAAATCCGCGTCTTGTTTGGGGAGGAACGTGATGTATGCTTCCTTCCAGGTCTCTGGGATTTCTCCTTCCTTTAAGATGATGTTCATAGTCTTTTTCAAAGGTCCCACCAAAATAGATTTCATTTCTTTGTAATATCCTGCAGTAAATCCGTCAGGGCCTGGTGCTTTGCCCCTCTTTAGGTCTCTAATTACCTCCTCTATTTCCTCATTTTCAATTGGGGTATTCAGTCTTTGTTTCCCTTCTGCTGGAATTTTTTGTCCCCCTTTTTCCTTTAAGAATCTTTCTATCTTCCTTGGGGCAACTCTCTCTTGATCTTTATACAAATTTCTATAATAATTAAGAAACTCACTCCTTATTCCTCTGGGATCAGTTCTTTCTTCCCCGTCTGTTATTATTTTATTGATTGTCCCTTGCTCTTTCCTTTTTTTGATTTGCCAGGCAAGCCATTTCCCTGGTTTGTTCGCAAATTCAAAGTTTCTTTGTCTAAATCTTTTAATGTTCCACTCTACCTCTCTGTTTATTATTGTGGCAAACTGGGTTTGCAGTATTTTTATTTTTTCTTTTGTCTTTGGGCAGTTAGGCTTCTGGACTAACTTTTGTTCATTTGCCATTATCTGTCTGAGGATCTCTTCTTTATTTTTCTCTCTATTTCTATTTTTAATTGCATTCTGTTGTATGAAGTACCCTCTTATTACTGCCTTACTTGCATCCCAAATTACGCTCTCTTTTGTTCCTTTATCACAGTTATCCTTAAAGTACTCTGTCAATTTTTCCTTTGCCGTTTCCACCACTTTCTGATCATCTAACAAATAGTCCTTTAATCTCCATCTAAAGGGTCTCTTCTCTAAGCTTTCTAGTTCTATCTCTAATGGATTGTGATCTGATATTACTTTCGGTCTTATTTCTATAAGTTTAACTCTTGGACATAGATCTTTTGAGATCCAAATCTGGTCTATTCGTGAGAGTGATTGGTTAGGTTCTGAATAGAAAGTGAATTGTTTCTCGAGTGGGTGTCTGAGGCACCAGATGTCCACTAAACTGCAGTTTTCCGCTAAGGCGAAAAAAGATTTTGGTAGTTTTCCCTCTCTGTTTGTTCCGTCTCTAAGTCTATCCATATCAGGCGAGACGACTGCATTCATATCCCCCATTAGGATTATTTTTTGATCGACATACTCCATTAGTTTTTCTTCTAATCTTTTAAAAAATTCATTTTTACTACCGTTCGGGGCATAGATCCCTACTACCAGCATCTTTTCTCCTTGCCAGTTGATATTAACCCCTATCATCCTCCCTTCCTCATCTTTGAACATTGTTTTAGCTTCTATTTTACTACTAATATACAGTACCACACCTCTTTTCTTTACCCTATCCAGGGTTTCAAACTCATTTCCTAGCCGTTTATTAATCAACACCTTTCTATGCTTTCTGGCCACATGCGTCTCCTGAAGACAGATAATGTCCAAATTTTTCCTTTTCAAACATTGTTCAATTTTATTTCTCTTTTTTTTGTCGTTCATCCCATTTATGTTCCAATTCCAAATTTTTAATCCCATAATGCTTAGCTTTTCCTTTCGTTACTCTTTAGAATCTTCCTATCAGTTATATATTCTCAGAATCTTCCACTTCCTCTTCTTCTTCCTCTCCCGACCCACTCCCCTCCTCTTCTCCCTCCTCTAGCACTCTTGGTTCTCCTGATGGGGCCCTCTCTCCTCTCCCTAATTCTTGCTCCTCCGTTTTTAGCTCCTTGTATTTCCTAAGGAATTTCCCAGTTTCTTCTTGGTTTATAAGCTTATGTCTTTTACCTCTGTATGTAAATGATATCCCTTCCGGGAATTCCCACCTGAACTCAATCTTATTTTTCCTCAATGTCTGCACCAGGGGTTTATAAGAGTCTCTCTTTTTAAGTAATCTAATTGGGATATCTTTAAACAAAATTATGTAATTCCCATCTATATTCAATCTCTTTTCTCTGTTCCTTTGAAGGATCCTGTCTCTCATTTCTTTATTTTTGAAAGTAATCAAACAGTCACCTGTGAATCTCTTTGCTTTTGTTGCATTGACCCGCATTCTAAATGCGTTCAGTACAGTATTGGCCATTTCTTCCACTGATATACCCATCCATTCCGCTAGAAAAAAAAAAATATCTGTTTCTTTCGACAGCTTTTCCAACAAGCTGAGAAGCTCTTTGCTTTTCATGTTCTTTCTGTAGTTTTACAGTGTGTTTCATACTATCCAAGTTGTTAAACTGCCCTGCACTCTTTTGACAAAGGCCAATTTTATCATGTAAAAGTTTAGATATTAATATAGAAATAAAAATTCCTTCTGTTCTACAGTTGATGAGCAGCTTCAAGTCCCAGCAGAGACACAGTGGAAGATGAGAAGGAACCAACTTCTGCTATGATGGCTGCATCTCTCTCAGGGTGCCAGAGAGGAAGAACAAGATGGTGGGGGACTGTTCTGACATAACCAGAATAGGCAGAAAGGTCTGCTTCTGCCACAAGACTCACTAATGAGATTTTCCGCCAAAAGGAGCAAAAAGAAATAAAAATCTCAGCCCTAAATCTGATTCCAGTGGTGGGGAAATGAGTAGCAACTTGCAACAAGGAAAAGGAAATACCTGCCATGGCTGTAGCCTTTGACGTTCCAGCCTGTCTCCTCCACTCGCCATCAGCATGACCTTTGATCTGGATGAATAGGCAGCATTCAAAGCCTGAGCCACAGCTTGGACACTGAAGTAAGTGATGTAGCTGTCTTGATCCAGGACTCCCTCCAGCTCCTCTTCAGGCAGCAACTCCAGTTTCTCATTCTCTGTGCATCTTGTCCGACCTTTTACAGCCAATGTGTTCTTTCTATATAAACAATGAAATGCTTTATCCCAAAACTGTATAAGGAGTTTGGAAGATGGATCATAGGGTTGGTATCTTTTCCTTAGTTGGGGCTTCATTATGAAGGACAAAGATCCATGGATGTACTGGAAAAGATCAGGAGCACTATGAAAAGCAGAATTAATGTCTAGAAGACCTGTTGAGATCCAGACTTTCCCCCCGATTTGTTTCTCAAGAAATTGTTGTATTATCATGAGTTGAATCCATGCCCCTTGACTGCTTTTATAGTAAACAAATATTTTGACTTTGTCCCATATGGTAAATGGTTCACTTGGGATGAGATATACATCTAAGTTATATTCTGGTATTCTTTTTAATATGGCAATGCAAATTCCATTGTTCGTCATCAGAGGTGTCAAGGCACTCAAGAACCTTTCTCCGTTATCATTGTCTGAAACCAAGAGGCCAGTCCATGTCCATCCAAAATTCAGGAGCAACTTGACAATCCCCCAATACTGAGTTTCCCCCTTGGGGACCATTTGGTAGACAAAGGGGACTTCAGTTTTCTCATCCAGTGTCTGAGTCATAAAGCCATAACTGATCTATTGATAAAAGAAATAGATTAGTGATTTGTTTGATTTTCAGGAAAAGGAATAGATACTGTATTTATTGTCTGTTATTATTTATTATCTGTTATTGTCTGAAAAAAATGTGCTTGCTGCGCTTGATTGCAGTTTTAGTCTGAAATATTTGGAGAGTGCCAGATTGGTGGGTTCTGGAAGAAAGATCTACTATCACTAAGGGTTTTCTCACTTTTTCATTTCCCATATTGACTCTCCTGGAAAGAAAGTGGAATTTATTTCTTGTCCCTATCCTTCATACCTGTGGGATTTTGTAGATCCCAGACATGACTGAAATCTCTTTCGAGATGGCAGAATTGCCCCCTTCAAGAACAGACAGCAGGTTATTCCTTTCTCCACAGTTATAGTTTGGAGTATTGCTTTGCCCTCCTGCAAGCAGGTCTAGCATGGCAGCAGAAGTCATCCTTTCATCAAAAAAGTTCTCAAAGAGGTTGTAGCCCAAGGAGATGTTGGGTAAGAACCTGGAATTCAGGTTGATCTCCTGAATGGAGAACAGGAAGGACAAGATGTGCCAGTAGAACCTAGGTGTAAAACTGCAATGAAACATCAAATAAAAAATGTCAGAAACCTATTCACCATGTAAAGAAAGCAAATGTTATTTCTAGGCATTCTCAAAGTAGCTCATCACCAAACAATGATATGTATGTTTGCAGTTTGGGCTGAGACAAGGAATATATATTTTTTATTATTTATGTACTAAATTTATATACCGCTCTTCATCTGAGGATCACCTAGTTACAAGGTGTAAATCTATTTATCACTTAAAAATAAAAACTAGGAGATTGCAAATTCCATTGCAAAGAAAGAAAGAAAAAACACAGCCTTCAAAGTGGAAAATTGCCTTTATTTTTTTGAATTAAGCAGAAACTGTTGGAGTGGTGTTGGAGAAGCATGACATCCAGTGCCATCTAATTACTTACCATCCAAGCCTTTTTGAGGGATTCTGGGAAAAAATGTATGGGTCTTCTACAGTCAACATACTTGGAGATATGATCCCAGCAATTATGAAGTCCCCGGGCCGGTCGTAATTCTGTGTTTCACTTTCTTCCCAGATCAGATTCAAGGGACATACTTTTCCTTGATTTTCGCAGTCTCCATGTGTCATTAGCAAGAAAAGCAGGAGGGAAATCATTTTGCCTGTACCTCCTACATGCGGGTGGTGCTGTGGTCTAAACCACAGAGCCTAGGGCTTGCCTATCAAAAGGTCGGCGGTTCGAATCCCCGTGACGGTGTAAGTTCCGTTGCTCAGTTCCTGCTACTGCCAACCTAGCAGTTCGAAAGCATATCAAAGTGCAAGTAGATAAATAGGTACCGCTCCAGCAGGAAGGTAAACTGCGTTTCCGTGCACTGCTCTGGTTCGCCAGAAGTGGCTTAGTCATGCGGGCATATTCCGACTCCCTCGGCCAATAAAGCGAGATGAGCACCGCAACCCAAGAGTTGTTTGCGACTGGACCTAATGGTCAGGGGTCCCTTTACCTTTACCTACACTTCTCTTGTGGCTGCTCCTTTCTCTTGCCCAGCCAGGTAATCAGAAGTCAAAAACACTTGCAATAGGAATGCTGCAGTGACTTTCCCAGTATGGGTAACATTCAGGCTTGCCTCAGCTATTCATTCAGACTGTCTCTGACATATCAGCTATTCTCCACATCAGCCTTTCTCCCCAGGCACAGAGCTAGATATAACCTCATGCTGTCCTTGATTGCGCTGTCTTGGCAACCTCCAGAAATATATCTTGATCTTGGCAGGAATAAATAGCTATGATTTTGATAATTATAAGGAGAATAAATTTGACACTGCAACAAACTTTAGTCATTGCGAAGTTTGGGTGGCAGGTGCAGAACTGAGGAAAAACATGTTTACAATGAATCACAGGTGAATTGCCAAAGTTTGATGTGTGTGTGTGTGCAAGTTTGGCCTCAACAGCATTAGGAAAGCTCTGCAGCCAGATGAGACGAAGTCCCATCTAGTCCAGCATCCCATATATTGAAGTGTCTGGTCATACACCTTTGGGAAGCTCACAAGCAGGGCATGGGGATAAGAGCCCTTTGGTGGTCTTGTTCTGCAACAAATGGTATTCAGAGACAGTGCCAGATTTACGTATAAGCTAAACAAGCCATAGCTTACGGCCCACTCTCCCCAAAAAAGGTTAAAGGGGGGAAAAACTGCATGTACATTTCCAAAATATAGGATAAAAAACAAATAATATAAACACACAGCAACAGTGTTTTGTGTTGTGCATGGACCTATTAGGTCCATAAATTACAGTATAGCCTATATTCAACACAAAATCCAGCAACAATTTGTTGTTGACAAAGGACAGGTGGACATATAAAGGGCCCCATTATCTTCAGTAGCTTGGGGCCTCATCAAACCTAAATTCAGCCCTGTTGAGAGACATGCAAGCCTCTGATCCCCACAAAAACCAACCCACAGTTAGATCATTAAGAATTATCAACTGCTTGTTTCTTTAAGGCATATGCCCCATGGGGCTTACTCCCAGGTAAATAAGTCCAGGTTCTGTGTGTCCCATTGAACTTAATGGGAATTCTGGCTAAGAAGGCATAGGGTACTGCAGGAAAATATATCTTTCTTATGGAGTTGAGAGATGCCTTCTTGGCTCAGCATCAAATTGTGCAGGTTCATAGAAACAGATTCCCAGCACACAGCTATTAACTGATCTTTAGAAAAAAGAAATAAAAGAAACTGCAAAAAGAAAGCGAAGAAGAAATACAATAAATGCTGGCGTGTATAAAAGGTGGAATAGATTGGTTTAAAGTGTATCAATGGGAGAAAAACATTACAAATCCCCATATAAATCAAACAGTGACATCAGCCATATAGCCACTTCATTCAGGCTCCAGCAATACACACAGATCCTTCAACCAGGAGCTTAGTGGAGCTTGGTAGATGCCAAATTAGCACTCCAACTAAGAGGGAGGAAGTCTTAGGGGGAGCCTCTGCAACACCACCTTCCCTGTTCATGAGTGAGAGGTGAGCAGGTCTTACTTGAAATGGGCCACTATAGACAAAACAGGGTTAGGCTAGTGATGGTGGTTGTTAGTAGAGGTGCTGTGTTCTCTGAGATCAATATTAGGCAGCAGAACAAGCTTAGAAGGAAGTTTGAATGGCAACCATTTGACTAAATGAAGAAGTTTGACTGGATCTTTTAACATTATCTGTAAGTTTACAACCATGGCTCACATGAACAGTAGTGCCATTTTGCCCGCACAATAGGGGGTGCCCGGTGCCATGGGTGCCATGCAGCATGCATGGCCCTGGCACCAAAATTTGTGGGTGCTCGGCCACCGACCTTCCTTGGGCTCTAGGGATGCTCAAAGAACTGTGTTGTACATAATTGTTCTACTACGTGCCAGTACAATATACTATTGCTGACCTTGGTTAACTGTCTGACATATTTCTTCTACAATGCTGTGGCTTCAGTTACGCAATCCACTGGCGAGCTGACAGCACACTGCACACATCCCAACGTTACAAATACATTTTCTTTTCTTTTTTATAATAATTTTTATGAAGTTTTCCATTTAACAAACCAATCATATCACATTAATTATTCCAAATTATACCAATACATATCATAAAGTCCAAATATTTTGCCGAATTATAAATTTTTGTTGGGCGTTCCCATGCTTCGAGTTCAGTAGGGTCCAATCATCTCATATTTCTGCTGCTTTTAGTGTTCACCAGTCCCATCTTTCAATCTTCTTGTTTTTATCCTTTTTCTTCTTAATAACCTCTGAGTTGTTTCCACAGGCAAGTTAAAGTAAGCAATAATATGTTTCTGTGTGAACTTTGTAAGGCTCTCCCTTTTTAAAAAGCTGGTAAATCTTTTGTTTGCAATAAATCACACGCTGATCCAAAAGTCCTCCTCGAGCGGCAGACACCATCTTTCTCAGTTCCGATGAAATAAAATCTAGGCGTTTGCTCATTAATTTTCCCAGACAAGTTGATCCATAAATTAGCCTTTCCAGAGAAGATTTGCCAAGTCAAACTTAGAATACAAACATGATAACAGAGTAATGGCTCGCCTCCCCCTATGACTATTAATCTCGCAACATGGTCTGTCTCATAATGGCGGATCCTGATTAAAAACTGCGTCACAAGAGAGCCTTTTATTTTCTTTCCAGATATTTCAAAAAACAAAAGCTTTAGTTGATATTTTTATTTCCACACAGTTTATTTTCCAATCTCACTTGCTATAGGTCGTATTGACGGTTCTTCTGGGGGGTGGGTGGGTTGTTAGATAATATCGTAATAAGAAAAGAAAAAGTCTTTCCATTCCATTTCAACATACCGGCATAGATGTTATTCTTTGATGTTATCTTCTTTCCAGTCCAATCCTCCTTCTTTCGTACTCGGGGATGATTTATGGGCAACCGCGGATGAGGCTGCATCTTCCCTTACACCGGGAAGAAAAATGGGAGGCTGATTTACTCCCATCTCAGCCCCTTAAGTATCTTGTGTGAGCTGGAGAGATGGTATTGTCGGCCATCTTCCAAGGCACCCCTAGCGGAGCCCCAACATTACAAATACATTTTCATCATTCTTATTTATGGGAAAGGAAGAGAAAAAACTTTTTGAAAAATACATTGAATTTTGCATAGCTCGCTGTTGTCATCTGCTGTCACATTTGTAAATTGCACTTCAAAACACATTTAAAATGTTTTATTTGCAGCTATTTAGCTGAGTCCTTAGGGAATCACATGACATATTTAATTTTTGTGGTTAGGTGCTCCTTTGTATTCAGATCAGGCCTCAGTACAATAATGTAGCACGGATTGGCATAACAAGCTACAAGAATTTGCTGAAATGGCGCAGTTGACAAATAGCCTGAGAGGCAACTCAAAACAAAAATTTATGCAAAAGTGGGATAGATATAAGATATATGTTCAAAAATACAGTAAAGGGTCACTTTCTATCCTAGCATTCAATTGACATTGGAGACGTTGAGAAATAAGACCAAGGGTACATATTGATAAAGGAATGTATTAGATAAAATGTAAAGAAATATACAATAAAAGAGTACAATCACTTGTAAAAAAAATGAATATACAACAGGATAGACAGGAAGTCCAATGTGTTGGTACATATATGATTTTGGAAAAAAAAATGTTTTTCCTTCTTCTTTTAGTATATAAACTTTGTATACATGTTGCAAATTATAGTACAATAAGCCTTGTGATGTAATATGATCATGTTTACCGATGAAACATAAGAACTTTAATAAATAAATAAAATTCAAAAATAAATAAAATGTTTTATTTGCAGCTGTGTAGCTGAGCCCTTAGAGAATCATATGGCATCTTTAATTTGAGTTGTTAGGTGCTCCTTTGTATTCAGATCAGGCCTCAGTACAATAATGTAGCACTTAGGTAGGAAGATACAACCGAGAAGCCCAGCACTAGACGCTAAAATAGAGAAGATCTGCACGGCTACCATGTGTTTCCCCTTGGTGCTCAGGTAGGTGGGCACAAAGGACACCCAAACACTGCAGAAAACCAGCATGCTGAAGGTGATCAGCTTGGCTTCATTGAAGGCCCCAGGCAGCTTCCTGGCTAGGAAAGCCACCATAAAACAGATGGCAGCCAGGAAGCCCATGTAGCCAAGGGCACTGTAAAACATAGCAACAGACCCTTCATTGCATTGCACAAAGATCTGTCCAGACTGGGAGTGCATGTCAGACTCTGGGAATGGAGAAGAGATCCCTAACCAGACGGTGCAGATAACCACTTGGACACTGGAACAGGAAATGACAATGGAGTTCATCAGACTTTTCCCCAGCCATCTCCTGACTCTGTTTCCTGGCTTAGTAGCAAGAAAGGCCAGCACCACAGCGATGGTTTTTGCCAACACAGAAGAAACTGCAGTGGAGAAGATGATGCTGAAAGCTGTTTGCCGGAGAAGGCAAGTCGCTTTCTTTGGCTCCCCAACGAACAGGAAGGAAGACAAAAAGGAAAGCAGGAGAGAAATGAGGAGGATGTAAGAGAGGTCCCGGTTGTTGGCTTTGACTATGGGTGTTTCCTTGTATTTAATGAAGATTCCTAAGACAAAGCCTGTTGTCAAAGACAGGAATAGGGAAAGGAAAGCTAAGACGATTCCCAAGTAGTCTTCATAAGCCAGGAAGGTGATAATCTTGTGGATACATTGATCTCGGTCTTTATTTGGATGTTGATCTTCTGGACATTTGATGCAATGATCTGCATCTAAGGAGAAGGAGAAAAGAGTGTCCAAACATCATCCATATGAATAACCATCTGTGTTCTATAATACCAGGAAGAATAATGCGGATGCAAGGGTGATCAGGGAAGAAGGTATTGTAGGGAGGGAGAGGCAAAAGTTTGTTTATTTCCTTTTTCAACATTTACCATAGCATCCTGCCTTTCCTTCAAGGAGAGAGGGGGTTTCCTTGCTTTTTATCACCCAAACAACCTTGGGATATAGGAATAGCTGAGAAACTCTCACCTCCACAGACATGTGTCTGGTGTCGACATTGTACAGCTTTCACCAAATACCAACGACATGCCTCTTTACCTTGAGCTTTTACAGTTCATATTTTGTCTTCTGGGGCCCATATCATTTGGGGTCCCCCCCTTTACACTTCTGACCTATTTGCAATTATTTACTTTTATATAAGTAATATTTATCCAACATCTCCAGCAACATTTCAGTTAGCTGGATTGGAGAAATTTTGTTAGAAGGATAATTGCTCACTATTAAGTTTGTACATATGTTTTTAGATAGGTAGTACAAACATTTTTGTATTTCTTCCATGTAACAATTTCCATATGATTTATTTTATTTTGTAATGTGCTTTCACTAACTGAACATTTACTAAGTTAATTTTTTAAAAAAAACTCATTTCCTTTTTCATGTGGTTTTAGTTCTTTGCTCACTGAGCGCACCGTTTAACATCCCTAAATAAATGCATTGTGGGCAGTGCATCCAAAGTTCTCCATTTTGCTCTCCACATTTTGGCCAGAGATTCCTATTCCTATTCTCCTTCTAACTTGGAGTCACCCACCTTCAGAAGTAGAGATTGTCCCTTCTGCACATGGAGCACAAGAATAGCAGCAAATCGGCTTTCCTTCTTGAACCACTTTGGTGGATCCAGGTAGACAGATTTTGGTACACCTGGAGAAAGGCACAGTCTAGCCATAAAGAGAAAAAGGAACATCAAGGGGAAATTGTTAGGAGTTTTGGGGTCTATAGAGGTTATTCATAGAGTTTGGAAACAAACCAACTGGATCTCTGGTTCCACTGGCTCCGAACCCTTTGTTCACAAGAGCGCTTCTCTTGCAGAACAACATGGCAGGGAAATGTCTTTGGTGTGTTTCCTTCAACATTCATATCCCAGATAAGTATATTTAAGGCAAAAGATACAGTAACAATCTCTGAACAACAGCAGCAACAAAACAACAGCAATTAAACAGGCAATAAAACACACCAGCTACTGAAGATGGTAGCCTAAAAAAATGATTATAGATTCAGGTAGGTAGCTGTGTTGGTCTGACGCAGTCGAAATAAATAAAAAAAATAAAAAAAAATTGTCCAGTAGCACCTCAGAGACCAACTAAGTTTGTTCTGGGTATAAGCTGAAGTCTGCATGCACACGAAAGCATATATTTCCTCCATGGATATAAAATCCCATCTGCATCACATAGTCATTTTAGGCAATGAAGGCCCCCTGAGCTGTCAGTTCCAACCCCTGCACCATATCCAATGAGATTTACTCCCTGTTAAGTGTCCAAAGGATTGCAATTGAAGCCTCAGATGTATTATTCAAAAATATTCGCAGCTTAAGGAATGTCACATGGAATCAAGTGTCCCTTACCTGGTTAAACCGTTTTGGCCACACAATGGCTTCTGGGCTAATGGTGAAGTTCATGTCAACGGATGCCCTTCTCTGTATACTCCCTATTTTCACTCTGACACGAGACTTATTGGGAAACATCACCCAGTTCTCAATATCAAACTCGGCTGGCAGCTTCCCATTTTCATCCAAATGCATTCCATCGATTGAGCCATTTGAAAACTGGATTTCTCTTAAGAAAGGGTGAAGCTGCAGTGACAGGGAAACACCAGATATCCTGCCTGTATTCTGTATTGTGTTTTATACTATATTCAGTTGTTTGGTATCATTTTTTAAAACTGTTTTGTTTTGTTTTACTGTATTGTAAGCTGGCCTGGCAGCTTTTGACAAATGTCAATATATAAATGCTGAGATAAAAATGAAAAGAGAGCACATCTCAACCAAGTGTAGAATCCTATGGCCAGGATCCCTTGTGCCTGTGCAGTCTGTTTTCTAGGTGCTACTAACTGTTGATGGGCATCTTCAAGACTCAGCAGGGACAGAGGAAGAGAGGAGAAGGGTCCAACTCCAGCTGAGAAGGCTGGATCTCTCTGTGGGCAGCAAGGAGGAACCACCAGAAAGTGTGGGGGTCTTCTGACAAAACTTTGACCTCTGCCAGAAGCCTCACAAAAGTGGATTTGCTGCAGCGAGACAGGTGAGGGGAGCGAGCTGATGCCGGGAGGCCCAAACAACCTCCACCTCTTCCTTGACGCCCTGGTGCCCCACATCACTTTCCTCTATGGGTAAGACACCCCTGAAGCCAGCCCTTCTAGGAGAAGGGAAGCTTGGATGCAGCCTTGCAGCCATGCACATTTGTGAGAAAGGTTTCAGGAGTAAACCCTGAGGAACAACCCATAACTGCTGCCCTGTAAGGCATCTTCAGGAGAGGAAAAGGCTCAGGAGTAAACCCTACACAAATCTGGAGTCCCAAAGCAGGTTAGGGGGCATCTTGTGTTCCTCCTTCCGCCAACTCCTGCATCCATCCTAGTGCCCAACATATTGTTTTCCTTTCCTTTGGACCATACCAATGAGGCTGAGGGGGGTATTCTTGTGCTCTAGGCGGCCCAGGACCTCCCAACACACTGTCCAGGCTTGCATAGTAGATGTCAACCAGTAACTCCTACTGATAAAGGGTGTAAGTAAGCAGAAACAATTCTTTCCATTCATTTGGCTTTTATTTTCTATGTATGTTGAGATGGGGAACTTGTGCAGTTGGAATTTATTATTGTAGTTATTAGTAGTATTTTATTTTGTTTTATTTTATTTTATTTTATTTATTTTATTTTATTTTATTGTACCTTGCCTATCGGACTGGGTTGCCGCAACTTCCAACACAATATACAAAAACACAACAGAACATCACACATTTTGTTAAAAAACACCAAAAACCTGGCTGGGACAATGAATTTCGGTGTGAAAAAATGGGGAAAGAATTACCTGCCATGGCTGCAGCCTTTGATGTTCCAACCAGTCTCTTCCACCTCCCATCACCATCCACTTTGATCTAGATGAATAGGCATAATTTAAGGCATGTGCAACAACTTGGACGTTGAAGTAAGTGTTGTAGCTATCTTGAGACAGGGCTGTCTCCATCTCTTCTTTGGGCAGAATCTCCAGTTTCTCCTCCTCTGTGCATCTGGTCTCGCCTTTTGCAGCCAACACATGCTTTGAATATGAACAATGAAATGCTGTGTTCCAAAATTGTTGGAGAGCAGATGAGTATGGACTCTTGTAGCCACAGCTGGTCCTTCTTTGAGCCTTCAGTACAAAGGATAAAGAACCATGGATGTACTGGAACAGAACAGGAGGAGAAGACATATAGGTATTGGTGTCCTGAAAAGCTGCCGCAATCCAGATTTTTGCCCCAATTTCTTTCCCAAATGTCCCTTGTAGTGTCATGATTGGAATCCATCCCATTCGATTTATTTCATGGTAAACAATGACACTGACTTGTGTCCAGATAATGAATGGTTCAATTAGATCAAGCATTTGATGACCATTCTTTTCTGGAAATCTTTTTGATAATGCAATGCAAATTCCTTTTTCGATCATTAAAGACCTCAAGGCACTTGTGAACCTTTCTCCATTGTCATTGTCTGGAGCAATGAGGCCAATCCACGTCCATCCAAAATGCAGGAGCAACTCAACAATCCCTTGGTGCTGAGTTTCTTCTTTGGGGACGATCCGGTAGACAAAAGGGAACTGAACTTCTTCAAGTGCCTGAGCAATAAAGCCATAACTGATCTAGTGGGGAATGGAAGAGTTTGGTGTTTTACTTTGCTTTCAGAAGAAAAGACCAGATACTAACCTGGAATGATCAATATCTAACAAAATGTGTGCTGGCTGAAGCTGAGAGTTTTATTCTGAAGCATTGGGAGTGTGTGAGGTGGTGGGGGCTTGGTTTTATTAAATCAATCAATCAATCAATCAATCAAGCTTTGAAGAAAAGCCATGGAGCCATGGCTCAGGATTTTCTCATTTTTGGATATTCTTGTTATATTGCTGAACTTCTCCACTGTCCCTCCATTCCTGCACCCCACCCCTGCAAATACCTGAGGGATTTTGTAGATGCCTGACAAGACTGAAATCTCTTTCGAGATGTCAGAATTTGCTCCTTCAAGAACAGCCAGGAGTTTGCTTTGTTTTCCACAGTGATAGTTGGGAATATTGCCTTCCCTGCCTGCAAGCAGGTCTAGCATGGCCTCAGATGTCCTCCGGGCATCAAAATAGTTCTCATAGAGGTTGTAGCCCAGGGTGATGTTGGGTAAGAGCCTAGGATCCTGGTTGATCTCTTGAATGGTGAACAAGAAGGACAAGGCATACCAGTAGGAAACAGGGGGGAACCTGCAATTCAATGATAATCATTAATTGTCAAACTGCTGTTCAGCATTTAATAAAACTAAACACTATATGAACTCCAAATACTGGTCTGTATGCTTGTGTGAGACATATCCTTATTGCAAAAAAAGGGGAAATTCACACTTCATTGTAGAATAGAAGCACACAGCCTTCAAATAACAAAACACAACACACACACAAACACACAAGCACACCAAAAGGCTGTGAATGCTGCAGTAGTCTTGGCTGCTTCAAAGGGAGTGGGAAATGCCCCTTTCCTGAAACAGAGAACTCTTGTCTGTGGAATAGGGGATATAAGGCTGCAATCCCCACCCTGCTTATCTACTGCATCCATAGCATTTTCTTTTCAGTAGTCATGGATTACACTGTCAACAAAAGTCCCTTTTAGCCCCACTAATGATGGGCAGGGCAGCTCTTGGGTCCATGAGATTAGCTGGCAGACACAGCAGTGAGGAAGGATCCTTAGGAATATGGGTCCATGCCCAGAACCAAATTGAGTCCGAAGATGCATTGCACTTGACTGCATACATTACTTTGTATCGGGGGATGGGGGGGTGTTCGTGTCATTCCAGTGGGGGGGGGGAGTTCTTTTAGATTTGATAATGCTTTAAGAGCACATATATAGTAGCTGTGTAACCAGTAGATTCCTGCAGCAGAACTTCAACATCATTACTCTTTACCATTCCCGGCCATTTCTGGGTTGACAATGAAGAAAATTCCTTTCCCATACAGTTCTATTTACATGTGTTTTTTTATTGCCTCAGGTGATAATTCCTGCATTGCAGGGGGTAGGACTAGATGGCCCTTGGGGTCCCTTCTAACTCTACAATACTATGTTTCTATGATTCTAAGAAGACAACTATTAACAGTATATGCATAAAGTTAGAAGCTACTGTCATATCATGAGCTACACACTATAAACTAAGTCAAGTAGATTAACCCTTGTCTAAGTCTGTATTAGAGTCTGCAGTCAATGAGGATTTTGTAGTCAAAATGGAAGCTTGACTCAGTCTGAAGGCTGAAAGGCTAATGGATGCAGCAGGCTATAAATCAGCCAACACACCCACACACCCACAGACACCCACAGACACACCCCCACCCCCACCCACACACAGAGAGAGATCCTTCAACGAGAAAAAGCTGGGGGGAGGGACCCTTTCATAATGAGTCATGACAGATGTCTATATCCTTGACCTGTTTTCAGGAGGTCCACCTCAGCTGGCCTTCTAACCCTGAACAGAAATCAGAGGATAGGCAAGAGACACGCCCAAGCACAATTGATGCAATTAACACCCATATTTAAATGACACTAACACGACTAACATTGCTTTCAACTATAAAGGAGGGACCCACAGAAGGAAAGTTGCCTTGTAATTCATTTTTTAATCCCTGAGGAAACTGTTCTCTTCTCAATCTCATTATAGTTTTACACTAATTTTGCCAACAGCTTCCAGGAGTAAGCTCCAGAAGGCGGAAGGGGGAAAGAATGACAAAGAATCTAATGCTCACCCAAATATCAGGAGAAAATATTTGTAACTGTCACCCAAGTTCTTACACCTACCAACACTGTCTGGGTACCTGAGGGAACTTGATCCATTTTCTTTCCAGCTATTTTCCTATTAAACTTGGGGGTGCGTTTGCCAAAAATAGTCACCTTTGATCTTGCGTAATTAATTCTGAGTTGCTCCGATTGGCAAAATTCGTATAGTTTGTTCAAGTTTGTTACAATAATTTTTGGAAGGCCACAGGCTCTTCAGCCCTGAAATAGGGGCTATTTCCCTAGTAAATAGGAACCCATGGAGTGGAGATGCAGAAACATGACATCCACCAGCAAATACTTACTTACCCCTCAAGTCTGGTTAGCGGGGTGTCGGAAAATACATATGGAAGTTGCCTATGAAAATTTCTTGGGGATATGATTCCGCTGATGAGGAAGTCTCCAGGCCGGTAATAATTGTGTGCTTTATTTTCATCCTTGATCAGATTCAAGGGGCATTTTGCCTCTGGGTTCTCACAGACTCGAAAGGGCATCAGCAGAAGCAGCAGCAGCAGCAGCAGCAGCAGCAGGACTCTCATTTTGGCTCTGCCTCCTGGACCTCCCCTGTGAGTGGCTCCTCTCTCCTCTAGAGCTAGCCAATCAGCAAAAGAGAAAAAGAGTTCTTACACCACCCAATCTGCTGTGGTTTCACCAATACGGTTCTTCTTCAGAACCATTAAACTACATGCATATCTATCTTGACTCAATCACACTTTTATTCTGGGCAATAATCTTCCTGCTCCCAGCAGTACAGTGCAATAAGTAACCTTGTGCTACCCTTGCTTCTGATGTTTGTGTAATCCTTAGAACATCTCCATTTAGCCCCTTCAGTCCTGCAAAGATAAATTCCACACCTAATCTTTTTTAATCAAATATCTGATACCCTTTTTCCTAATGTGTGTTTCTTGTAAACAAATTTGATCCAATTTCAGTGTCCCTCCCAAAAAACACACGAAATACAGTGGTACCTCAGGTTACATAGGCTTCAGGTTACAGACTCTGCTAACCCAGAAATAGTGCTTCAGGTTAAGAACTTTGCTTCAGGATGAGAACAGAAATTGTGCTCCGGCGGCGCAGCGGCAGCAGGAGGCCCCATTAGCTGAAATGGTGCTTCAGGTTAAGAACAGTTTCAGGTTAAGTACAGACCTCCAGAACGAATTAAATACTTAACTTGAGGTACCACTGTATCTCTTTTCTCTTTTGAGAAGCATTTGCACCCTTTATATTCCATGTTAAGTATCGGTAATCCATAGCTGAGCAGATTATTCTGTCACACCTGTACCTGAATCCCCCATTTGTGATTTGCTAGTGAAATCTGTTCATCCAGAAATGGAGGTGTAATTGAAGAGGTCAAGTATGGGAGAGAAGTTGGGGGAGATCCTTCTCAGCTTGAGATCTGAGGTACCTCCTGTTCGTCAGAACAGATAATATTGATTCTTGATGGTTCCAGGAAAGCAGGGCTGTGGAACCACTGGCCAAGGTGGTCCTGCAAGCCCCTCTATCTGGTCCTCTGTAGGCCACATACCCCTCCCTAGCCATGCCCCTTACTGGTCCTGCTTTGTGACATTCTTGTGTGTTTTTGCATGACTGAAGTGCTGCCTTGAACTCTTATATTGCTCCTTGCTTGTCTGGATAGAGGATAGAGAGGGGTGTGCATATGTACGGTATGTAGGAACTAGGCTGCAGCAGGAAAGGGCAAATGTGGGGGTGTATTCATTGTGCTTTCCACTTTTACCTCTAGCAATACCCGCCATTGGCATATGCGCCCCCATAAGGTTGCCCAGAAGGGACTGTGGCCTGGTTTCATGCGCTCAAAGTAGCTACTCCATGTTGTGTGTGTCTGTGTGTTCACTTACATCCTAAAGGAATATCTTGGTCCTGGCGCTTATGAAGGTACTTGGTGAGTTCAAGGCCAAGCTGACCTTTTCCCCACACTGACCCATGTCAAAACCAGGGAGCTACTTCTGTGAACTCTCATAAACATGTTTTCCTTCACCTCTGCACCTGCGCCTCAAGCCACATAGAAAATCTATGGTGTTGCCAAGGTGACGTTTCCTCTCGTATAATTATCCTTACTCTAGCCAAAGCTCTAGGGATTGAGCCAAAGATTGCCTGTGAGACAAATTAGCCCAATATCAGAATCAAAGGCAAGATAAGATAATTCATTGCATTGTGTCTGAAACTCCTGGTGTGTTAAATAGCTCCTATGCTGCTGAGAGTCTGTCTTGTCCATTCCCCAGTGCCATGAATGATCATGTTTGAGCATCTGAGGTCTAGACTTTGAGTTTTGATATTTCTTTTCAGATGCATTGGGATGAGAAGTCTTCTTTATTTCCAAATTTTGTCCCATCATATCCTCAGTAGTTATGCTAGAAAGAAAAATAAAGTACATGCTCTGTATCACAAACAAAAAGCAACCAGTGCTCCTCACTGCAAGTCTCACCCCTTGTTAGGATTGTGCTTGTCTTTAGGAATCCTCAAATGGGCTATTTTAGGGTGTCAACACAAACATTTTTGTGAGGATCCGTGGAGAAGGGGAGCTGGGTCATTCGAAGTGTCAGATCACCCGCATCCACAGAGGGAAACACCACATCTACAGCGATGACACAGGCCAGATTTATTCAGGGACAGCCCCATGGAGGCCATGCTTTCCACGAAGTCCTGAGCAGTCCCTTGTAAGAGTGTGTCGGCATGCATGTTAAAATTCCCTTGGACCTCCAGATGAGGTGTTTCCAGGAGAACATCTGGCACAACCTGAAGCATCTCAAGCAGGGAGTCCTTGGTGCAGCAGGGAGGCTGGTACACCAACAGGAATCATGCACTGCCCCTATTGCCAGAGTTCCAGAACATGCACTCAGAAAACTGTGTCCTCCTAATAGGTCGCTTGGTGAAAACTAAGGACTTCCTAAAAAATCACTGCAACCCCACTCCCCGCCAACATGACCTGAGTTGCTGTGCGTAAGAGAAACCTGCCGGACAAGCAGTGGCAAGAACAGGGCAAGCTGCTGTGTCCAACCAAACCTGGGTTACTCATGCCAGGTCAATTCCCCCATCCATGATCAAGTCATAGATGGCACTGCTTTTATTGGTCATTGACATGCCAGTTAAAAGTTAACTTATTAATTTAAGTTGCCACTAGTTGTGTTCTAAGACCAATTCACTGAAGCCCTAAGCAGCAGGAACACAGAACATAAAGCTGTTACACCTTCAGGATTGGACCATGGTGCAGATGTCCAGGGAGCCCTGTTCGGGTTGCCATTGTTGGGATCTCTGCTCGGCCAAGCTGATAAATCTCATCTTCCGGAATTGCCCTCCCGACGAATAATTAACGACCTGAGCCTTTGAAGAGGCTCCAAGTCACATTCCCCCCTTCAGCAGAGTTTCCAGCACAGGAAAGAGACAAGAGGTTTGGACTACATTGCAAAGACTTTTATTTCTAAGCTACACAGACAGCAAAGAAATATACATCCTCTCTCAGCAAATCGCAACCCACGTGTGCAGGCATGGGTTTATTTTAAAGAAAATAAAGTGACATAAACCAATGAGATGTAACTTTCAAAAACTTATTGATTATAGTCACACTGCTTTAATAATGTATTCATGTTTCAACTGTGAAAGTCACTTCAGGTTTAGCTCAAGTGTTACTTTTCATCAGAATATCCTCATGGAAGAAAAACCTGATAAATGCTTCAATTCTGAAAAGAGCATTTGGTGGAACCCACACTTTGCATCCCACCAATGAATGTTTAATGGGAAAGAAACAGGAAAATACCACACCATGTTATTGCTGCCCTTTTAATAACCCAGAAAGGATAAAACAGTGTCCCTCTTTTATATTGCAATAAAGCTCAGATGTTCCTCCTCCTTGGGTGGCCACATTGCATCTTGACTCGTCCAAGAATCTTAGCCCTCAAAAGCCACCAGGGAAGCATCTTCAGGCAGCTCAAGCACATCAAAGCATCATCACTAACTTTTAGCAAGTAAGCAAGCTTTAATATATATATATATATAGCGAACCTTCTCCTGGCAAAAATGAAAAGGATAAAGGCTATGCAAATGTATGTAAGTACCTATTGTAGAATGATAACAGGAAACCTGAAGCACACTACATGTCCCACGGTCCTGTATCACACCTGAATTAAGTTCACACCAACTGTTTCTGATTAATATTCTGTTCTAAGCAGAACCTATCCCTTTATATAGCCTGGAGAATCAGATGCCATCTTTAGGATTTTGTTGTCAAGTGCTCCTTTGTGTTCAGATCAGGTCTCAGTATAATGATGTAGCACTTTGGGATGAAGATGCAGCCCAGAAGCCCAGCACTGGAGACCAACATGGAGAAGACCTGCACGGCTACCATGTACTTCCCCTTGGTGCTCAGGTAGGTGGGCACAAAGGACACCCAAACACTGCAGAAGACCAGCATGCTGAAGGTGATCAGCTTGGCCTCATTGAAGGCCCCAGGCAGCTTCCTGGCTAGGAAAGCCACCATGAAGCAGATAGCAGCCAGGAAGCCCATGTAGCCCAGGGCACCATAAAACATGGCCACAGACCCTTCATTGCATTGCAGAATAATCTCTGCAGGCTGGGAGTGCATGTCAGACTCTGGGAATGGGGGAGAGGTACTCAGCCAGGTGGTGCAGATGAGAACTTGGACACTGGAACAGGAAATGACAACAGCGTTGGCCAGACTTTTCCCCAGCCATCTCCTCACTCTGTTCCCTGGCTTTGTGGCCATGAAGGCCAGGACCACAGTGATGGTTTTAGCCAACAAAGAAGAGACCGCAACTGAGAAGATGATGCTGAAGACCATTTGTCGGAGAAGGCAGGTCTCCTTCCTTGGCCGGCCAATGAAGAGGAAGGAGGACGAAAAAGAGAGCAGGAGGGAGACGAGGAGGATGTAGGAGAGGTCCCGGTTATTGGCTTTGACTATGGACGTTTCTTTGTATTTAAGGAAGATTCCTAAAATAATGCTTGTCATTAACAGCAGGAAGATAGCAATGGAAGCTAGAACACTCCCCAAAGTTTCTGCATAGGTCAGGAAGGAGATACTTTTGGGAATGCATTGAACTTGACCCTTGTTTGGATGCTGATCTTCGGGGCATTTGGTACAATTCTTTGCATCTAAGGAGGGAAAAGGAGTGATTTAGCATCATTTAAATCCATAACCACCTATGTTCTATGACGTTTTAGGGGGAAAGATGTTCATAGAAGGGAGGGCCAGGAGAAAAGAATGTCTAAAAAAGGAGTAGACAAAATTGGTGTGTTCCTTTGCTTATTTAATATTTGTGCTTATACTGTTGCCTTCTTCCATGGTGATAGAGGTGGTTTTTAAAAATTTCTCAGTTTTATCACCAAAACAACCTTGCGATATAGGTAAAGCTGAGAGGCAGTGACCTCCCACAGATCTGCTTCTTGTACAGCTTTTGCTGAATTTATACTGTCCTGTTCCATGGGAAATGGTTTTACTTTACATAAATAGTATATTTGACCACTAAGGTTGCCCTCAGTGTCCTCACCATGATTGTTAATTTGTAGTCCACCAATTGCTTCCTTTTCATTCTTTGTTTCAACCCACTTCCTAGAATTAACGTAGGTGAATAAAAATAGAGAAGCCAAAAAAGGAGACACATTCAAAAATCTCTTTTGACTCTTCACAGAAAGTGTCTCCAAGTGAATGTTTCCACAATCTATATTCTCCCAAGAGCTGCCCTTTATATTCACCCACCTTCCTGAGCAGAGATGGTCCCTTCTGCACATGGGGCACAAGCATAGCAGCAAACGGGCTTTCCTTCTTGAACCACTTTGGCGTATCCAGGTTGACAGCTCTTGGTACACCTGGAGCTAGGAACAGTCTAAACATGGAGAACATGCATCAAACAGAAAGTGTCAGGACTATTTGTGTCTCTGTAATTCATTTATGGAACTTGGAAAGGACCAAACAGGGTCCCTATTCCCACTGATCCCAGGCACTTTTCCAGGGAAGCATTTTGATGCATGGCAGAGAAAACTCTTTGGTGTTGTCAGGGCCGCCTCAGGTCCCAGCTCACAAGAGACCAACGCCAACTCCACTTTATATACAAAAGTCTTTATTGCAGTACATTGTACAGTTTCACAGCCGAGGCGCGCAGCCCCACGTCTGTTACGCTTAGACCGCTGAAGTCCCCTCTGAGTCAGTAACTCCCCTGCACCAGTTTAAGAGGCTTGTGCTGGTCCACCTCTTCCTGTCCTTCCTTTTCCGCAGGGTCTTTCTGCCCCCTGGGGTTTCGCTCCTCCTGGATTCCCCTGACGCTGAATCCCCAGACAACTGCTCCCCCCTCCTGCGTGCTTTGGGACCAGGCTCCTCCCCCGGGCTCTCTGCATTTCCGCGCGCCTCCACATTTGAACTTGGCGCGCGTTCGCTACCTCTGACCTTCCTCTTGACAGGTACACTACTCCCTGTACTACTCTCCGCCCCTTCCGGGAGGACGCCTTGCCCCGATCTCCTTCCCCTCTCGGCTTCCTGCTCTGCTTCGCCTGTCACACTGGAAACTCCACCCCCTTCACTCCGTTCCGGCGGAGACGCTGGTCCCGATTCCCAACTCCCACTTGGGGTTCCCCTGCTGCTCCTTTGCTCCTGGCGAGTCCCCCCTGTAACTCCCCTTGGCCTGACCACGGGTGCCCCCTTTTGGGAATCCTCCGATTCACTTGAAAGACTCGGGGAATCCCCCCAGTCATCGCCATCCTCTTCCTGGTCGTTCTGTGATTCTTCCCCCTCGCTCCTCCTCCCTCATCTGTGCCTCTCTCCCTGAACCCCTGACAGGTGTGTTTCCTTTTTTGTTCAGACAATTATATCGGACTATTCTATGAAAAAGTATATATCAAAAAAGCAAATGAAAAACCCTAGATTGACAGAGACAAAAGAGCAGCAAGAAAACATACTTATGAAGGACCCCTAGATGGTTAAATCCACCACCTAAAGACTCCAATTTCAAAAAGTGCCTCCTCAATTATGGTTACATTATTATTCTTTATCCGAAGTGTTTTGAGTGTTGGCAAAGAATGGAGAGATGAGTCCCTTGCGACAGCTTCTTCCACTTTGACCTTCTGTCTCCCATCCCGCTATTAATGCCATTGCTGCTGCTAATAATGCTAATTGCTTAAGGTGGAATCCTTGCTGTCAATAGTATGGCATTCAGTTTCCAATCAACCCCTCTCCACACCATAGTATGCTGGCACCATGCTTGTTAACCATCTAAGCACTCAGGCCAGGAGATGCCATCAAGATTCCAGGTAGCAAGAGCTCTCCTTTCCACCCTTTACATCCTGAAATCTGGACATGCTTCTCATTCTCCCCCTGGGCTGACTTTTGAAAACCCTGCACTACACTGATTAGGGCTCAACCACACTTCCTTTTGGGCCATCTTTCTAGTCACAGGTCCATGCTTTAAAGCTCCATGTCAAAGCAGTCCTTCCTTCCTTCCTTCCTTCCTTCCTTCCTTCCTTCCTTCCTTCCTTCCTTCCTTCCTTCCTTCCTTCCTTCCTTCCTTCCTTCCTTCCTTCCTTCCTGTATGTCTAAGTACTTTCCGTGAGAACACCCACATTTTACCACTGAATCAAAGCAAATGGCAATCAGGTTTCCACAGGAAAGTGCTGGGAGAAAAACACACCATAAAACAGATCAGGACCTGTAAGTCGCATTGTGGCACAAATGGAAGTCTCAATGAGCCCTTACTCCCCAGCAGGTGTGCAAAGGGCTCTAGTCAAAGTGCCCTTGGAATGATTCAGTTAGTGATTAGAGCTTTACAGATGTGGGATAAAGTAGATTGCCATACCTTCTCAGACCACTTGGGCCACACAATGGCTTGTGAGTTGATTGTGAACTTCGTGCCAGTGGATCTGTCTCTCCCTATACTCCCAACTGGCACTCTTACACGAGACTTATTGGGAAACATCACCCAGTTCTCAATGTCATAGTAGGCTGGTATCTGCCCATTCTCATCCAATCTGAGGCTGCCCATGGAAGTATTCAAAAACTGGAGTCCTCTTAAGAATGGGTGAAGCTGGAACAGCAGGAAAAAACACCAACATTTATGAAATAGAAAAGTTGAATATAAGCCCTCTACACTTTGAGCTCTAATCTCCTTGGAATTGGGGTCGTTATTAGAACATTTGTAGGCAACTCATTGTATTTAAAAAAAAAAGGTTTCTGGAGAATAAGATAAATACAAAAGACAATAAAATACTTCTTAAAAAATAAAAATAGCATAAATACCAAACTTTTTAAACATAGATGGTCCTACAAATCAGTGCACAGCATAGATGCCAACTCCATGGGGCCCTGGGTGCGCAAGCACTGACAAAATTCCCCATGAAGGGGTCGGGCATCCACAAATTTTGCTGCCAGAGCCATGCACGCTGCATGACACCTACAGGCCCAGGCATAGGGGCCATATTGGCACTCCTAGGGCACAGTTATACCCTTATGAATAGAACACTATTTCCTCAGCTGCTCACTGTATCACCAGGGAAGGTTATTTGTCAATAGGGGCCACATAGATCTGCTCACAGCCAAGAGCATAGGAGTGGGATGTGTGGCTGTCCCCCTGCCTGGAAAAATTATCTGAATTTACAAATACATACTCCCATGAGGTTGAAACCTTGGTTGCTCAGTATTCTAGATAATGTGGAAGCCTGAAAATTTCCCTTCAAAGTGTAGCTGCTTTCAGTAGAACTTGCACAATGCCACAAAAGAGGACATCGTCTCCCATTAACATTTGGTTGTGCTAATTTATTGGCATAGAGGTAAATTTCTTAACAGTTAATATAATTTAAACATAAATCCTTTTAAAAAAAATCTGTTTATTTCAACAGCTTTTCCAACAAGCTGAGAAGCTCTTTGCTTTTCATGTTCTTTCTGTAGTTTTTTTTTTTAAATAATATTTATTAAAATTTTCAGAAATACAAAGAATATAAATTCACTTTACGGGACTCCCCCCTTCCCCCACCCCTACCATATTCCCTTTTCATATTGTTGGCTCCACAAGTTCCCCATTCTAATTAAAACTTAATTTGTTTTACCCTTAATAAAGAAAAATCCAATGTTCTTTCCCCAGGGCCCACCCTAATTCATTCCACAATTTCCATTTTTTGATAATAGAAACACCCCAAATAATAGAAATAGAAAAAGTAAGAGATAAAAAAAGAGACCAATTCAGAAAAAGAAAAAAAAAAAAAAAGTTGGCAAGCCTTTGGAGTTTTAGTTCACCCCCCCCTGTCCCCAGTTTAATTTCCCCCTGACCATCAGCCCCTGGTGTCTGCCTGGAATTTTTAAGACCATAAATCACAACTTTCCCCCAACTCCTTGCTGGCTTTTTCTTTTTAAAATTAAAATTAAAATTATTAAAAATTATTATTATTATTATTATTATTATTATTATTATTATTATTATTATTTTTTTAAAAAGCTTTAACTTCAGTTCTTTAATAAAACTGTAATAAAACTCCCTCCATTGTTCTTTCCAGGTTGTAGTCTAATTTCCTCTTGTTCCGCTGCTAAAACGTTGTAATTCAAAAGTTTAGTAGCTCTGCAGGGATGGTTGTTATTCAGGGGCAAAAACTTGCGTTCAGTCCCTTCCTTTCTTCAATAGAAAATTCTATTGTCTCCTTTAGATAAACACCCTGAAGACGAGATGTTATTTCCGTTTTGCAGCTTTCCCAGAAGATAACCAGTCCTGTAAAATTCCATTGGTGTTTTTCCACTTTCACAGTCCTTGTAATGTCCCGAAACTCCTCAAGGGGGATTGTTGTAACTTTGTTTCCTCTAGTCCAA
The DNA here is from genome assembly GCF_964188315.1 of Podarcis muralis. NCBI lineage: Eukaryota > Metazoa > Chordata > Lepidosauria > Squamata > Lacertidae > Podarcis > Podarcis muralis. The sequence goes on along the minus strand of NC_135656.1, from coordinate 121,290,213 downwards.
AAGTCCGATTGTTATCCATATTCGCCATTTTGTGTCCAAATTTTAACAAGTTGTAACAAATTGTATCAGATTTAACCAGCAAAGTTCTCATAATAAAATCCACTCCACTTTCCGACTTTGACAGCTACTTTGACAGCTGTCAAAATCTCCGACTCCCTTCACCAGGCTCTCTCTTCAATCACCCCGGTTCCCAGGGGGGGGGGGTTACGTTTCCCTTCTCCAATTCCTCCTCCAGCACAGTTCTTGTAGTTCCCCATCGTGGAATTCTTGATTTTTATCAGCAATGCAAGCCTTTTTGGGCCATGGTTTCCCCGTCCTTGTTTTGAAAGGTTTACAGTAGGGAGGGGACTGACTTCCTTTTTGGATCCCCCCCGCTCGTATCCAATTCGAAAAAAATTTCCTTTTTTCTCCTTTTGAACCCGGTTTCCAAATTTACTCACGGGTTGTTGTTAAGAAGTCCGAATTTTCAATGGAAGAAGTCAGCGCTCTCCGCCGGATGGCATGCGGCTTCGCTCGGCAGGGAAAGCAGAGGACTCAAGGCACCACGCTTCTCCCCGGCACCCGATCCGTAGCCTTTAAAAAGGCTCCTTCACGAGTCGGGAGGGCGCTAACGGTGCAAGCCGAGTCTCCATGTCCACGGCCTCCGTGGCCGTGGTTTCTAAGGGTCTCCGCATCGCCGGTGCGGTAGGACCCAGCCCCTGCCGAGCAGAGTCCGCCATTCAGCGATGGCGCCAACCCGGAAGTCCCCTTCATGTTCTTTCTGTAGTTTTACAGTGTGTTTATACTATACAAGTAGTTAAACCGCCCTGCACTCTTTAGACAAATTTTATCATGTAAAAGTTTAGATATTAATATAGAATTGAAAATTCATTCTGTTTTACAGTTGATGGGCAATTTCAAGTCCCAGCAGAGACACAGTGGAAGATGAGGAGGAACCAACTTCTGCTATGATGGCTGCATCTCTCGCCAGAGAGGAAGAACGAGATGGTGGGGGGACTGTTCTGACATAACCAGAATAGGCAGAAAGGTCTGCTTCTGCCACAAGACTCACTAATGAGATTTTCCGCCAAAAGGAGCAAAAAGAAATAAAAATCTCAGTCCTAAATCTGATTCCAGAGGTGGGGAAATGAGTAGCAATTTGCAACAAGGAAAAGGAAATACCTGCCATGGCTGTAGCCTTTGACGTTCCAGCCTGTCTCCTCCACTCGCCATCAGCATGACCTTAGATCTGGATGAATAGGCAGCATTCAAAGCCTGAGCCACAGCTTGGACACTGAAGTAAGTGATGTAGCTGTCTTGAGACAGGACTCCCTCCAGCTCCTCTTCAGGCAGCAACTCCAGTTTCTCATTCTCTGTGCATCTTGTCCGACCTTTTACAGCCAATGTGTTCTTTCTATATAAACAATGAAATGCTTTATCCCAAAACTGTATAAGGAGTTTGGAAGATGGATCATAGGGTTGGTATCTTTTCCTTAGTTGGGGCTTCATTATGAAGGACAAAGATCCATGGATGTACTGGAAAAGATCAGGAGCACTATGAAAAGCAGAATTAATGTCTAGAAGACCTGTTGAGATCCAGACTTTCCCCCCGATTTGTTTCTCAAGAAATTGTTGTATTATCATGAGTTGAATCCATGCCCCTTGACTGCTTTTATAGTAAACAAATATTTTGACTTTGTCCCATATGGTAAATGGTTCACTTGGGATGAGATATACATCTAAGTTATATTCTGGTATTCTTTTTAATATGGCAATGCAAATTCCATTGTTCGTCATCAGAGGTGTCAAGGCACTCAAGAACCTTTCTCCGTTATCATTGTCTGAAACCAAGAGGCCAGTCCATGTCCATCCAAAATTCAGGAGCAACTTGACAATCCCCCAATACTGAGTTTCCCCCTTGGGGACCATTTGGTAGACAAAGGGGACTTCAGTTTTCTCATCCAGTGTCTGAGTCATAAAGCCATAACTGATCTATTGATAAAAGAAATAGATTAGTGATTTGTTTGATTTTCAGGAAAAGGAATAGATACTGTATTTATTGTCTGTTATTATTTATTATCTGTTATTGTCTGAAAAAAATGTGCTTGCTGCGCTTGATTGCAGTTTTAGTCTGAAATATTTGGAGAGTGCCAGATTGGTGGATGCTGGAAGAAAGATCTACTATCACTAAGGGTTTTCTCACTTTTTCATTTCCCATATTGACTCTCCTGGAAAGAAAGTGGAATTTATTTCTTGTCCCTATCCTTCATACCTGTGGGATTTTGTAGATCCCAGACATGACTGAAATCTCTTTCGAGATGGCAGAATTGCACCCTTCAAGAACAGACAGAAGGTTATTCCATTCTCCACAGTTATAGTTTGGAGTATTGCTTTGCCCTCCTGCAAGCAGGTCTAGCATGGCAGCAGAAGTCATCCTTTCATCAAAAAAGTTCTCAAAGAGGTTGTAGCCCAAGGAGATGTTGGGTAAGAACCTGGAATTCAGGTTGATCTCCTGAATGGAGAACAGGAAGGACAAGATGTGCCAGTAGAACCTAGGTGTAAAACTGCAATGAAACATCAAATAAAAAATGTCAGAAACCTATTCACCATGTAAAGAAAGCAAATGTTATTTCTAGGCATTCTCAAAGTAGCTCATCACCAAACAATGATATGTATGTTTGCAGTTTGGGCTGAGACAAGGAATATATATTTTTTATTATTTATGTACTAAATTTATATACCGCTCTTCATCTGAGGATCACCTAGTTACAAGGTGTAAATCTATTTATCACTTAAAAATAAAAACTAGGAGATTGCAAATTCCATTGCAAAGAAAGAAAGAAAAAACACAGCCTTCAAAGTGGAAAATTGCCTTTATTTTTTTGAATTAAGCAGAAACTGTTGGAGTGGTGTTGGAGAAGCATGACATCCAGTGCCATCTAATTACTTACCATCCAAGCCTTTTTGAGGGAATCTGGGAAAAAATGTATGGGTCTTCTACAGTCAACATACTTGGAGATATGATCCCAGCAATTATGAAGTCCCCGGGCCGGTCGTAATTCTGTGTTTCACTTTCTTCCCAGATCAGATTCAAGGGACATACTTTTCCTTGATTTTCGCAGTCTCCATGTGTCATTAGCAAGAAAAGCAGGAGGGAAATCATTTTGCCTGTACCTCCTACATGCGGGTGGTGCTGTGGTCTAAACCACAGAGCCTAGGGCTTGCCTATCAAAAGGTCGGCGGTTCGAATCCCCGTGACGGTGTAAGTTCCGTTGCTCAGTTCCTGCTACTGCCAACCTAGCAGTTCGAAAGCATATCAAAGTGCAAGTAGATAAATAGGTACCGCTCCAGCAGGAAGGTAAACTGCGTTTCCGTGCACTGCTCTGGTTCGCCAGAAGTGGCTTAGTCATGCGGGCATATTCCGACTCCCTTGGCCAATAAAGCGAGATGAGCACCGCAACCCAAGAGTTGTTTGCGACTGGACCTAATGGTCAGGGGTCCCTTTAACTTTACCTACACTTCTCTTGTGGCTGCTCCTTTCTCTTGCCCAGCCAGGTAATCAGAAGTCAAAAACACTTGCAATAGGAATGCTGCAGTGACTTTCCCAGTATGGGTAACATTCAGGCTTGCCTCAGCTATTCATTCAGACTGTCTCTGACATATCAGCTATTCTCCACATCAGCCTTTCTCCCCAGGCACAGAGCTAGATATAACCTCATGCTGTCCTTGATTGCGCTGTCTTGGCAACCTCCAGAAATATATCTTGATCTTGGCAGGAATAAATAGCTATGATTTTGATAATTATAAGGAGAATAAATTTGACACTGCAACAAACTTTAGTCATTGCGAAGTTTGGGTGGCAGGTGCAGAACTGAGGAAAAACATGTTTACAATGAATCACAGGTGAATTGCCAAAGTTTGATGTGTGTGTGTGTGCAAGTTTGGCCTCAACAGCATTAGGAAAGCTCTGCAGCCAGATGAGACGAAGTCCCATCTAGTCCAGCATCCCATATATTGAAGTGTCTGGTCATACACCTTTGGGAAGCTCACAAGCAGGGCATGGGGATAAGAGCCCTTTGGTGGTCTTGTTCTGCAACAAATGGTATTCAGAGACAGTGCCAGATTTACGTATAAGCTAAACAAGCCATAGCTTACGGCCCACTCTCCCCAAAAAAGGTTAAAGGGGGAAAAAACTGCATGTACATTTCCAAAATATAGGATAAAAAACAAATAATATAAACACACAGCAACAGTGTTTTGTGTTGTGCATGGACCTATTAGGTCCATAAATTACAGTATAGCCTATATTCAACACAAAATCCAGCGACAATTTGTTGTTGACAAAGGACAGGTGGACATATAAAGGGCCCCATTATCTTCAGTAGCTTGGGGCCTCATCAAACCTAAATTCAGCCCTGTTGAGAGACATGCAAGCCTCTGATCCCCACAAAAACCAACCCACAGTTAGATCATTAAGAATTATCAACTGCTTGTTTCTTTAAGGCATATGCCCCATGGGGCTTACTCCCAGGTAAATAAGTCCAGGTTCTGTGTGTCCCATTGAACTTAATGGGAATTCTGGCTAAGAAGGCATAGGGTACTGCAGGAAAATATATCTTTCTTATGGAGTTGAGAGATGCCTTCTTGGCTCAGCATCAAATTGTGCAGGTTCATAGAAACAGATTCCCAGCACACAGCTATTCACTGATCTTTAGAAAAAAGAAATAAAAGAAACTGCAAAAAGAAAGCGAAGAAGAAATACAATAAATGCTGGCGTGTATAAAAGGTGGAATAGATTGGTTTAAAGTGTATCAATGGGAGAAAAACATTACAAATCCCCATATAAATCAAACAGTGACATCAGCCATATAGCCACTTCATTCAGGCTCCAGCAATACACACAGATCCTTCAACCAGGAGCTTAGTGGAGCTTGGTAGATGCCAAATTAGCACTCCAACTAAGAGGGAGGAAGTCTTAGGGGGAGCCTCTGCAACACCACCTTCCCTGTTCATGAGTGAGAGGTGAGCAGGTCTTACTTGAAATGGGCCACTATAGATAAAACAGGGTTAGGCTAGTGATGGTGGTTGTTAGTAGAGGTGCTGTGTTTTCTGAGATCAATATTAGGCAGCAGAACAAGCTTAGAAGGAAGTTTGAATGGCAACCATTTGACTAAATGAAGAAGTTTGACTGGATCTTTTAACATTATCTGTAAGTTTACAACCATGGCTCACATGAACAGTAGTGCCATTTTGCCCGCACAATAGGGGGTGCCCGGTGCCATGGGTGCCATGCAGCATGCATGGCCCTGGCACCAAAATTTGTGGGTGCTCGGCCACCGACCTTCCTTTGGCTCTAGGGATGCTAAAAGAACTGTGTTGTACATAGTTGTTCTGCTACGTGCCAGTACAATATACTATTGCTGACCTTAGTTAACTGTTTGACATATTTTCTTCTACAATGCTGTGGCTTCAGTTACGCAATCCACTGGCGAGTTGACTGCACACTGCACACACCCCAACATTACAAATACATTTTCTTTTCTTTTTTATAATAATTTTTATGAAGTTTTCCATTTAACAAACCAATCATATCACATTAATTATTCCAAATTATACCAATACATATCATAAAGTCCAAATATTTTGCCGAATTATAAATTTTTGTTGGGGGTTCCCATGCTTCGAGTTCAGTAGGGTCCAATCATCTCATATTTCTGCTGCTTTTAGTGTTCACCAGTCCCATCTTTCAATCTTCTTGTTTTTATCCTTTTTCTTCTTAATAACCTCTGAGTTGTTTCCACAGGCAAGTTAAAGTAAGCAATAATATGTTTCTGTGTGAACTTTGTAAGGCTCTCCCTTTTTTTAAAGCTGGTAAATCTTTTGTTTGCAATAAATCACACGCTGATCCAAAAGTCCTCCTCGAGTGGCAGATGCCATCTTTCTCAGTTCCGATGAAATAAAATCTAGGCGTTTGCTCATTAATTTTCCCAGACAAGTTGCTCCATAAATTAGCCTTTCCAGAGAAGGTTTGCCAAGTCAAATTTAGAATACAAACATGATAACAGAGTAATGGCTCGCCTCTCCCTATGACTAGTAATCTCGCAACATAGTCTGTCTCATAATGGCGGATCCCGATTAAAAACTGCGTCACAAGAGAGCCTTTTATTTTCTTTCCAGATATTTCAAAAACCAAAAGCTTTAGTTGATATTCCCCCCCCCCCACAGTTTATTTTCCAATCTCACTTGCTATAGGTCGTATTGATGGTTCTTCTGGGGGGGTGGGTTGTTAGATAATATCGTAATAAGAAAAGAAAAAGTATTTCCATTCCATTTCAACATACCGGCATAGATGTTATTCTTTGATGTTATCTTCTTTCCAGTCCAATCCATCACTTTTAACTTCTCAGTGGCAGGCTTAATTAGCAGCTAACGTATCATTTTCTTCGCTTGAAGCATGTGCAATAACTTATATCCAATTTTTTATCTTAAGAAATGCAACTAGGGTCGCTCTCAGAGACAGCGTCCGGGAGATCTGAGCTCGCTCGAGGGCTTTGCGTCCGGTGCCCTCCCCCCCTCCTTCTTTCGTAGTCGCAGATGATTTATGGACAACCGCGGACGAGGCTGCATCTTCCCTTACACCGGGAAGAAAAATGGGAGGCTGATTTACTCCCATCTCAGCCCCTTAAGTATCTTGTGTGAGCTGGAGAGATGGTATTGTCGGCCATCTTCCAAGGCGCCCCTAGCGGAGCCCCAACATTACAAATACATTTTCATCATTCTTATTTATGGGAAAGGAAGAGAAAAAACTTTTTGAAAAATACATTGAATTTTGCATAGCTCGCTGTTGTCATCTGCTGTCACATTTGTAAATTGCACTTCAAAACACATTTAAAATGTTTTATTTGCAGCTATTTAGCTGAGTCCTTAGGGAATCACATGACATATTTAATTTTTGTGGTTAGGTGCTCCTTTGTATTCAGATCAGGCCTCAGTACAATAATGTAGCACGGATTGGCATAACAAGCTACAAGAATTTGCTGAAATGGCGCAGTTGTCAAATAGCCTGAGAGGCAACTCAAAACAGAAATTTATGCAAAAGTGGGATAGATATAAGATATATGTTCAAAAATACAGTAAAGGGTCACTATCTATGCTAGCAATCAATTGACGTTGGAGACGTTGAGAAATAAGACCAAGGGTACATATTGATATAGGAATGTATTAGATAAAATGTAAAGAAATATACAATAAAAGAGTACAATCATTTGTAAAAAAAAAATGAATATACAACAGGATAGACAGGAAGTTCAATGTGTTGGTACATATATGATTTTGGAATTTTTTTTTGTTTTTCCTTCTTCTTTTAGTATATAAACTTTGTATACATGTTGCAAATCATAGTACAATAAGCCTTGTGATGTAATATGATTATGTTTTCCGATGAAACATAAGAACTTTAATAAATAAATAAAATTCAAAAATAAATAAAATGTTTTATTTGCAGCTGTGTAGCTGAGCCCTTAGAGAATCATATGGCATCTTTAATTTGAGTTGTTAGGTGCTCCTTTGTATTCAGATCAGGCCTCAGTGTAATAATGTAGCACTTAGGGAGGAAGATACAACCGAGAAACCCAGCACTAGACGCTAAAATAGAGAAGATCTGCACGGCTACCATGTGTTTCCCCTTGGTGCTCAGGTAGGTGGGCACAAAGGACACCCAAACACTGCAGAAAACCAGCATGCTGAAGGTGATCAGCTTGGCTTCATTGAAGGCCCCAGGCAGCTTCCTGGCTAGGAAAGCCACTGTGAAGCAGATGGCAGCCAGGAAGCCCATGTAGCCAAGGGCACTGTAAAACATAGCAACAGACCCTTCATTGCATTGCACAAAGATCTGTCCAGACTGGGAGTGCATGTCAGACTCTGGGAATGGAGAAGAGATCCCTAACCAGACTGTGCAGATAACCACTTGGACACTGGAACAGGAAATGACAATGGAGTTCATCAGACTTTTCCCCAGCCATCTCCTGACTCTGTTTCCTGGCTTAGTAGCAAGAAAGGCCAGCACCACAGCGATGGTTTTTGCCAACACAGAAGAAACTGCAGTGGAGAAGATGATGCTGAAAGCTGTTTGCCGGAGAAGGCAAGTCGCTTTCTTTGGCTCCCCAACGAACAGGAAGGAAGACAAAAAGGAAAGCAGGAGAGAAATGAGGAGGATGTAAGAGAGGTCCCGGTTGTTGGCTTTGACTATGGGTGTTTCCTTGTATTTAATGAAGATTCCTAAGACAAAGCCTGTTGTCAAAGACAGGAATAGGGAAAGGAAAGCTAAAATGATTCCCAAGTATTCTTCATAAGCCAGGAAGGTGATAATCTTGTGGATACATTGATCTCGGTCTTTATTTGGATGTTGGTCTTCTGGACATTTGATGCAATGATCTGCATCTAAGGAGAAGGAGAAAAGAGTGTCCAAACATCATCCATATGAATAACCATCTGTGTTGTATAATACCAGGAAGAATAATGCTGATGCAAGGGTGATCAGGGAAGAAGGTATTGTAGGGAGGGAGAGGCAAAAGTTTGTTTATTTCCTTTTTCAACATTTACCATAGCATCCTGCCTTTCCTTCAAGGAGAGAGGGGGTTTCCTTGCTTTTTATCACCCAAACAACCTTGGGATATAGGAATAGCTGAGAAACTCTCACCTCCACAGACATGTGTCTGGTGTCGACATTGTACAGCTTTCACCAAATACCAACGACATGCCTCTTTACTTTGAGCTTTTACAGTTCATATTTTGTCTTCTGGGGCCCATATCATTTGGGGTTCCCCCCCTTTTACACTTCTGACCTATTTGCAATTATTTACTTTTATATAAGTAATATTTATCCAACATCTCCAGCAACATTTCAGTTAGCTGGATTGGAGAAATTTTGTTAGAAGGATAATTGCTCACTATTAAGTTTGTACATATGTTTTTAGATAGGTAGTACAAACATTTTTGTATTTCTTCCATGTAATAATTTCCATATGATTTATTTTATTTTGTAATGTGCTTTCACTAACTGAACATTTACTATTTTAAAATTTTTTTTAACTCATTTTCTTTTTCGTGTGGTTTTGGCTCTTTACTCACTGAGCGCACCATTTAATATCCCTAAATAAATGCATTGTGGGCAGTGCATCCAAAGTTCTCCACTTTGCTCTCCACTTTTTGGCCAGAGATTCCTATTCCTATTCTCCTTCTAACTTGGAGTCACCCACCTTCAGAAGTAGAGATTGTCCCTTCTGCACATGGAGCACAAGAATAGCAGCAAATTGGCTTTCCTTCTTGAACCACTTTGGTGTATCCAGGCAGACAGATTTTGGTACACCTGGAGAAAGGCACAGTCTAGCCATAAAGGGAAAAAGGAACATCAAGGGGAAAGTGTTAGGAGTTTTTGGGTCTATAGAGGTTATTCATAGAGTTTGGAAACAAACCAACTGGATCTCTGGTTCCACTGGCTCTGAACCCTTTGTTCACAAGAGCGCTTCTCTTGCAGAACAACATGGCAGGGAAATGTCTTTGGTGTGTTTCCTTCAACATTCATATCCCAGATAAGTATATTTAAGGCAAAAGATACAGTAACAATCTCTGAACAACAGCAGCAACAAAACAACAGCAATTAAACAGGCAATAAAACATACCAGCTACTGAAGATGGTAGCCTAAAAAAATGATTATAGATTCAGGTAGGTAGCTGTGTTGGTCTGACGCAGTCGAAATAAATAAAAAAAATAAAAAAAAATTGTCCAGAAGCACCTCAGAGACCAACTAAGTTTGTTCTGGGTATAAGCTGAAGTCTGCATGCACACGAAAGCATATATTTCCTCCATGGATATAAAATCCCATCTGCATCACATAGTCATTTTAGGCAATGAAGGCCCCCTGAGCTGTCAGTTCCAACCCCTGCACCATATCCAATGAGATTTACTCCCTGTTAAGTGTCCAAAGGATTGCAATTGAAGCCTCAGATGTATTATTCAAAAATATTCGCAGCTTAAGGAATGTCACATGGAATCAAGTGTCCCTTACCTGGTTAAACCGTTTTGGCCACACAATGGCTTCTGGGCTAATGGTGAAGTTCATGTCAACGGATGCCCTTCTCTGTATACTCCCTATTTTCACTCTGACACGAGACTTATTGGGAAACATCACCCAGTTCTCAATATCAAACTCGGCTGGCAGCTTCCCATTTTCATCCAAATGCATTCCATCGATTGAGCCATTTGAAAACTGGATTTCTCTTAAGAAAGGGTGAAGCTGCAGTGACAGGGAAACACCAGATATCCTGCCTGTATTCTGTATTGTGTTTTATACTATATTCAGTTGTTTGGTATCATTTTTTAAAACTGTTTTGTTTTGTTTTACTGTATTGTAAGCTGGCCTGGCAGCTTTTGACAAATGTCAATATATAAATGCTGAGATAAAAATGAAAAGAGAGCACATCTCAACCAAGTGTAGAATCCTATGGCCAGGATCCCTTGTGCCTGTGCAGTCTGTTTTCTAGGTGCTACTAACTGTTGATGGGCATCTTCAAGACTCAGCAGGGACAGAGGAAGAGAGGAGAAGGGTCCAACTCCAGCTGAGAAGGCTGGATCTCTCTGTGGGCAGCAAGGAGGAACCACCAGAAAGTGTGGGGGTCTTCTGACAAAACTTTGACCTCTGCCAGAAGCCTCACAAAAGTGGATTTGCTGCAGCGAGACAGGTGAGGGGAGCGAGCTGATGCCGGGAGGCCCAAACAACCTCCACCTCTTCCTTGACGCCCTGGTGCCCCACATCACTTTCCTCTATGGGTAAGACACCCCTGAAGCCAGCCCTTCTAGGAGAAGGGAAGCTTGGATGCAGCCTTGCAGCCATGCACATTTGTGAGAAAGGTTTCAGGAGTAAACCCTGAGGAACAACCCATAACTGCTGCCCTGTAAGGCATCTTCAGGAGAGGAAAAGGCTCAGGAGTAAACCCTACACAAATCTGGAGTCCCAAAGCAGGTTAGGGGGCATCTTGTGTTCCTCCTTCCGCCAACTCCTGCATCCATCCTAGTGCCCAACATATTGTTTTCCTTTCCTTTGGCCCATACCAATGAGGCTGAGGGGGGTATTCTTGTGCTCTAGGCGGCCCAGGACCTCCCAACACACTGTCCAGGCTTGCATAGTAGATGTCAACCAGTAACTCCTACTGATAAAGGGTGTAAGTAAGCAGAAACAATTCTTTCCATTCATTTGGCTTTTATTTTCTATGTATGTTGAGATGGGGAACTTGTGCAGTTGGAATTTATTATTGTAGTTATTAGTAGTATTTTATTTTGTTTTATTTTATTTTATTTTATTTATTTTATTTTATTGTACCTTGCCTATCGGACTGGGTTGCCGCAACTTCCAACACAATATACAAAAACACAACAGAACATCACACATTTTGTTAAAAAACACCAAAAACCTGGCTGGGACAATGAATTTCGGTGTGAAAAAATGGGGAAAGAATTACCTGCCATGGCTGCAGCCTTTGATGTTCCAACCAGTCTCTTCCACCTCCCATCACCATCCACTTTGATCTAGATGAATAGGCATAATTTAAGGCATGTGCAACAACTTGGACGTTGAAGTAAGTGTTGTAGCTATCTTGAGACAGGGCTGTCTCCATCTCTTCTTTGGGCAGAATCTCCAGTTTCTCCTCCTCTGTGCATCTGGTCTCGCCTTTTGCAGCCAACACATGCTTTGAATATGAACAATGAAATGCTGTGTTCCAAAATTGTTGGAGAGCAGATGAGTATGGACTCTTGTAGCCACAGCTGGTCCTTCTTTGAGCCTTCAGTACAAAGGATAAAGAACCATGGATGTACTGGAACAGAACAGGAGGAGAAGACATATAGGTATTGGTGTCCTGAAAAGCTGCCGCAATCCAGATTTTTGCCCCAATTTCTTTCCCATATGTCCCTTGTAGTGTCATGATTGGAATCCATCCCATTCGATTTATTTCGTGGTAAACAATGACACTGACTTGTGTCCAGGTAATGAATGGTTCAATTAGACCAAGCATTTGATGACCATTCTTTTCTGGAAATCTTTTTGATAATGCAATGCAAATTCCTTTTTCGATCATTAAAGACCTCAAGGCACTTGTGAACCTTTCTCCATTGTCATTGTCTGGAGCAATGAGGCCAACCCATGTCCATCCAAAATTCAGGAGCAACTCAACAATCCCATGGTACTGAGTTTCTTCTTTGGGGACGATCCGGTAGACAAAAGGGAACTGAACTTCTTCAAGTGCCTGAGCAATAAAGCCATAACTGATCTAGTGGGGAATGGAAGAGTTTGGTGTTTTACTTTGCTTTCAGAAGAAAAGACCAGATACTAACCTGGAATGATCAATATCTAACAAAATGTGTGCTGGCTGAAGCTGAGAGTTTTATTCTGAAGCATTGGGAGTGTGTGAGGTGGTGGGGGCTTGGTTTTATTAAATCAATCAATCAATCAATCAATCAATCAATCAATCAAGCTTTGAAGAAAAGCCATGGAGCCATGGCTCAGGATTTTCTCATTTTTGGATATTCTTGTTATATTGCTGAACTTCTCCACTGTCCCTCCATTCCTGCGCCCCACCCCTGCAAATACCTGAGGGATTTTGTAGATGCCTGACAAGACTGAAATCTCTTTCGAGATGACAGAATTTGCTCCATCAAGAACAGCCAGGAGTTTGCTTTGTTTTCCACAGTGATAGTTGGGAATATTGCCTTCCCTGCCTGCAAGCAGGTCTAGCATGGCCTCAGATGTCCTCCGGGCATCAAAATAGTTCTCATAGAGGTTGTAGCCCAGGGTGATGTTGGGTAAAAGCGTAGGATCCTGGTTGATTTCTTGAATGGTGAACAAGAAGGACAAGGCATACCAGTAGGAAACAGGGGTGAACCTGCAATTCAATAATAATCATTAATTGTCAAACTGCTGTTCAGCATTTAATAAAACTAAACACTATTTGAACTCCAAATAATGGTCTGTATGTTTGTGTGAGACATATCCTTGTTGCAAATGTGAAAACCCATTTGCCGCTTAAGGAAAAAAATGGGGAAATTCACACTTCATTGTAGAATAGAAGCACACAGTCTTCAAATAACATAACAACTAAACACACACACACACACACACACACACAGAGAGAGAGAGAGAGAGAGAGAGAGAGAGAGAGAGAGAGGCTGTGATTGCTGCAGGAGTCTCGGCTGCTTCAAAGGGAGTGGGGAAATGCCCCTTTCCTGAAACAGAGAACTCTTGTCTGTGGAATAGGGGATATAAGGCTGCAATCCCCACCCTGCTTATCTACTGCATCCTTAGCATTTTCTTTTCAGCAGGCATGGATTGCGCTGTCAACAAAAGTCCCTTTTAGCCCCACCAATGATGGGCAGGGCAGCTCTTTTCTGAAGCAAGCCATCAAGATACACTTCCTGTTCCCTTTCTCTGAGACTGTCTTGGGTCCATGAGATTAGCTGGCAGACACAGAAGTGAGGAAGGATCCTTAGGAATATGGTTCCATGCCCAGAGCCAAATTCAGTCCCAAGATGCATTGCACTTGACTGCATACATTACTTTGTATTGGGGCATTGGGGCGGGGGGAGTTCTTTTAGATTTGATAATGTTTTAAGAGCATGTATATAGTAGCTGTGTAACCAGCGGATTCCTGCAGCAGAACTTCAAGATCATTACTCTTTACCATTCCCGGCCATTTCTGAGTTGACAATGAAGAAAATTCGTTTCCCATACAGTTCTATTTACATGTTGTTTTTTATTGCCTCGGGTAATAATTCCTGCATTGCAGGGGGTTGGACTAGATGACCCTTGGGGTCCCTTCTAACTCTACAATCCTATGTCTCTATGATTATAAGAAGACAGTTATTAACAGTATATGCATAAAGTTAGAAGCTACTGTCATATCATGAGCTACACACTATAAACTAAGTCAAGTAGATTAAACCTTGTCTAAGTATTAAGTATGTATTAGAGTCTGCAGTCAATGAGGATTTTGTAGTCAAACTGCAAGCTTGACTCAGTCTGAAGGCTGAAAGGCTAATGGATGCAGCAGGCTATAAATCAGCCAACACACCCACATAGACACACAAACACAGACACACACACACACACACACACACACACACACACAGAGAGAGAGAGAGAGAGAGAGAGAGAGAGAGAGAGAGATTTATCCTTCAACGAGAAAAAGCTGGGGGGACGGACCCTTTCATAATGAGTCATGACAGATGTCTATATCCTTGACCTGTTTTCAGGAGGTCCACAGCTGGCCTTCTAACCCTGAACAGGAATCAGAGGATAAGCAAGAGACAGGCCCAAGCACAACTGATGCAATTAACACCCATATTTAAATGACACTAACATGACTAACATTGCTTTCAGCTACAGATAGGTAGCCGTGTTGGTCTGCCATAGTCAAAACAAAAAATTCCTTCCAGTAGCACCTTAAAGACCAACTAAGTTAGTTCTTGGTATGAGCTTTCGTGTGCATCTGAAGAAGTGTGCATGCACACAAAAGCTCATACCAAGAACTAACTTAGTTGGTCTTTAAGGTGCTACTGGAAGGAATTTTTTGTATTGCTTTCAGCTATAAAGGAGGGACCCACAGAAGGAAAGTTGCCTTGTAATTCATTTTTTAATCCCTGAGGAAACTGTTCTCTTCTCAATCTCATTATAGTTTTACACTAATTTTGCCAACAGCTTCCAGGAGTAAACTCCAGAAGGCGGAAGGGGAAAAGAATGACAAAGAATCTAATGCTCACCCAAATATCAGGAGAATATATTTGTAACTGTCACCCAAGTTCTTACACCTACCAACACTGTCTGGGTACCTGAGGGAACTTGATCCATTTTCTTTCCAGCTATTTTCCTATTAAACTTGGGGGTGCGTTTGCCAAAAATAGTCACCTTTGATTTTGCGTAATTAATTCTGAGTTGCTCTGATTGGCAAAATTCGTATAGTTTGTTCAAGTTTGTTACAATACTATTAATATAGAGGTTGAATAGGGGTGATTCTAGCAGACAACCTTGTCTGACTCCTATATTAGTCCTGATTTCCTTCGTCAGACCTCCTTCTGTACTGATCCTTACCCTTATGAACGTATTACTGTGTAACTCTTGCACATGTTACTTTTATATTCAGCACTTTTCCTGAAGACAGAAGGGAAACTTCACAGTATAATTTTTGGAAGGCCACAGGCTCTTCAGCCCTGAAATAGGGGCTATTTCCCTAGTAAATAGGAACCCATGGAGTGGAGATCCAGAAACATGACACCCACCAGCAAATACTTACTTACCCCTCAAGTCTGGTTAGCGGGGTGTCAGAAAATACATATGGAAGTTGCCTATGATAATTTCTTGGGGATATGATTCCGCTGATGAGGAAGTCTCCAGGCCGGTAATAATCGTGTGCTTCATTTTCATCCTTGATCAGATTCAAGGGGCATTTTGCCTCTGGGTTCTCACAGACTCGAAAGGGCATCAGCAGAAGCAGCAGAAGCAGAAGCAGCAAGACTCTCATTTTGGCTCTGCCTCCTAGACCTCCCCTGTGAGTGGCTCCTCTCTCCCCTAGAGCTAGCCAATCAGCAAAAGAGAAAAAGAGTTCTTACTCCACCCAATCTGCTGTGGTTTCACCAATACAGTTCTTCTTCAGAACCATTAAGCTACATGCATATCAATCTTGACTCAATCACACTTTTATTCTGGGCAATTATCTTCCTGCTCCCACCAGTACAGTGCAATAAGTAACCTTGTGCTACCCTTGCTTCTGATGTTTGTGCAATCCCTAGAAATATCTCTTGAGCTTTGGCAAGAATAAGGATAAATTACCATGATTTTGATAATTATAAAGGGGGAAGTTCACTTCTGCAACATCTTGGAGTCCTTGTGTGACTCAGGGGGTTGGGGCAGAGCTGGGAGGTGGGGGGAAACATGTTTGTGAGAAATCAGAGGTGTAGCTCCCAAGTTTAACAAGAGTCCATTGGAGTGGGGTGAGTTTGGGCTGAATTTAGTGTGGGAATGTTCAGGGTGGAAGAAGAGGACATCTTGTTTATTAATATCCATCCTTACTTGCACTAACAAGTTCCTTTCCTTATCAGAGTTTACATTCCCATTCTCTGGCACAGCAGAAATCTGGTTGCAGGCTCGTTAGAACCCCTTGTTGTTGTTGTTTAGTCGTTTAGTCATGTCCAACTCTTCGTGACCCCATGGACCAGAGCACGCCAGGCACTCCTGTCTTCCACCGCCTCCCGCAGTTTGGTCAAACTCATGCTGGTAGCTTCAAGAACACTGTCCAGCCATCTCGTCCTCTGCCGTCCCCTTCTCCTTGTGCCCAACATCAGGGTCTTTTCCAGGGAGTCTTCTCTTCTCATGAGGTGGCCAAAGTATTGGAGCCTCAGCTTCAGGATCAGTCCTTTCAGTGAGCACTCAGGGCTGATTTCCTTCAGAATGGACAGGTTTGATCTTCTTGCAGTCCATGGGACTCTCAAGAGTCTCCTCCAGCACCCTAATTCAAAAGCATCAATTCTTCGGCGATCAGCCTTCTTTATGGTCCAGCTCTCACTTCCATACATCACTACTTGGAAAACCATAGCTATAACTATACAGATCTTTGTTGGCAAGGTGATGTCTCTGTTTTTTATGATGCTATCTAGGTTTGTCATTGCTTTTCTCCTAAGTAGAACCCCTTACTATTATGCAATTCAATACCCCTCAGATTGAATTGTATGTTCCTGGTAAGATCCCTTTTCAAATCCCTCCTAAAAAAATAAAGGCACCACAGTCTTATTCATAAGCAATAAAAAGAAAGTTTACTCACAATCAGGCAGAGCACAGTGTGCTCCCTGAAGGCAGGCGTAATGTTACAAGCATATACAAACTGTTTTACCCCATATGTAGGTTGAACTAGTGACTGCAGTTAGCAGTCTGGGAAGTTTGCAGGACAAAAAGAAGATCCAAAAAGAGAGAGAGAGAGAGTGGCGGCATTCCTTGGCCTTTTACCAGGTCTGGAAAGGTCATGGCCACCCACTAGTCACATGCAAGGAAGGATGCTCCAGGCCAGGAGGAACAGGAAGGTTTGACTGGCTGGACCAAACATTCTTTTGCATGTCCACTCTAGGAAAACAAGGAATGTTGTATTTGACTGCTCCCAGTGGATTTCTTTATTTTATCCTGGGAAGTTTTGATATTTTTATGTGAAGTTCTGTCCTGCATTGAAGTGTCCACTCCATTCCTGACTTTCATGAGGGACCAATTTTCATATGCAAAATCCGTCAACCTTTCCATAAGTCCCTTATAAAATACTGGTTTGTCTTCCTTGAGTGCATGTACGCCTACAACCAAAATTTAATTTCCTTGGATATTAACTTCCATCTCAACATATCTACTTTGTTCATCAGAGAATATCCATTTGGGGCAGAACTGGGAATGTGTATATAAAGAACATCTCCATTTAGCCCCTTCAGTCCTGCAAAGATAAATTCCTCACCTAATCTTTTTTAATCAAATATCTGATACCCTTTTTCCTAATGTGTGTTTCTTGTAAACAAATTTGATCCAATTTCAGTGTCCCCCCCAAAAAAACACACGAAATACAGTGGTACCTCAGGTTACATACGCTTCAGGTTATAGACTCTGCTAACCCAGAAATAGTGCTTCAGGTTAAGAACTTTGCTTCAGGATGAGAACAGAAATTGTGCTCCGGCGGTGCAGCGGTAGCAGGAGGCCCCATTAGCTGAAATGGTGCTAAATACTTAACTTGAGTTACCACTGTATCTCTTTTCTCTTTTGAGGAGCATTTGCATTATTTATATTCCATGTTAAGTCTTGGTAATCCATAGCTGAGCAGAATTTTTTGTCACACCTGTACCTGCACCCCCCATGTGTGATTTGCTAGTGAAATCTCTTCATCCAGAAATGGAGGTGTAATTGAAGAGGTCAAGTATGGGAGAGAGGTTGGGGGAAATCCTTCTCAGCTTGAGATCTCAGGTAGCTCCTGTTGGTCAGAGCAGCCAATATTGATTTTTTTTTTTTTTGATAACAGCAAATTTATTTATATTATTTAATGCAGAAGAAAGCAGAATATTCATCCTTCCTCGGTTTATTTATTTTTTTAAAAAAGATATTTATTAAGATTTTACAAAAAGAAAAAAGAAAAAAGAAAAATACAAAGTAAGAGTAGTTAAAAAACAATTCCATCTTTCCATCACTTATTTTTCGTATGCTTGTTTCCCGGACCTCCTCACACTTCCCTTTTCTGTATTCCAATTCAATTTATTAGTTCAGCAAATCCTTTCCTTCTTTATTTATCCTAGTCTTTAATCTTAAAATATTATAACATTAAATTTTTACCTGTTAATAATCCATTTTTTCATATTCCTTATAGCGTTATAGCTAGCAACCACTTAACTTTTTATCCAACATCATTCTAACATTCATTAATTTTACAATATTTCTGTAGATAGTCTTTAAATTTCTTTCAATCTTCTTCCACCGACTCTTCTCCCTGGTCTTGGATTCTGCCGGTCATTTCTGCCAGTTCCATGTAGTCCATCACCTTCATCTGCCATTCTTCCAGGGTGGGTAGATCTTGTGTCTTCCAATACTTTGCAATAAGTATTCTTGCTGCTGTCATGGCATACATAAAGAAAGTTCTATCCTTCTTTGGCACCAATTGGCCCACGATGCCCAGGAGAAAGGCCTCTGGTTTCTTCAAGAAGGTATATTTAAATACCTTTTTCATTTCGTTATATATCATCTCCCAGAAAGCCTTAATCCTTGGGCACGTCCACCAAAGGTGAAAGAATGTACCTTCAGTTTCTTTACATTTCCAACATTTGTTATCGGGCAGATGGTAGATTTTTGCAAGCTTGACTGGAGTCATGTACCACCTGTATATCATTTTCATAATATTCTCTCTTAAGGCATTACATGCCGTAAACTTCATACCTGTGGTCCATAACTGTTCCCAGTCAGCAAACATAATATTATGACCAACATCCTGTGCCCATTTAATCATAGCAGATTTCACCGTTTCATCCTGAGTATTCCATTTCAACAGCAAGTTATACATCCTTGACAAAGTCTTAGTTTTGGGTTCTAACAGTTCTGTTTCCAATTTTGATTTTTCCACCTGGAATCCAATTTTTTTATCCAAATTGTATGCCTCCATTATTTGATAATAATGAAGCCAATCTCACACTTTATTTTTTAATTTTTCATAACTCTGCAATTTCAGTTTGTCACCCACTTGTTCCAAAATTTTCCAATATTTCGGCCATTTGGCCTCCATATTGGGGTTTTTCTGAGCCTTCGCTTCCATCGGTGACAACCACCTTGGGGTTTTATTTTCAAGCAAATCCTTATATCTTATCCAGACGTTAAACAGTGCTTTCTTGACAATACGGATTTTAAATGCTTTATGTGCTTTGACCTTGTCATACCACAGATATGCATGCCATCCAAATACATTATTAAAACCTTCCAGATCCAAAATGTCTGTGTTTTCAAGGAGTAGCCATTCTTTCAACCAGCAAAAAGCTGCTGATTCATAATAAAGTTTAAGGTCTGGCAGGGCAAATCCTCCTCTTTGCATCTGTTAATATTTTAAATTTTATTTTGGGCTTCTTGCCCTGCCAGACAAATCTAGAAATATCTCTCTGCCACTTCTTGAAACAATCCATTTTGTCCAAAATTTGCAGTGTTTGAAACAAAAATAACATTCTTGGCAATACATTCATCTTTATCGCAGCAATCCGGCCTAGCAGTGAAAGCTTCAAGTTTGACCAAATTTCTAGATCTTTTTTAACTTCCGACCAGCATTTTTCATAATTGTCTTTAAATAAGTTCCCATTTTTAGCTGTCATGTTAATGTGAGGGCGATCTGGCTGCGACATCTGTCACCCCATTGATCGCCAGGGTTGATTCGGCTGATCTGGCTGGCTAGGCGGGTGTCCCCTTCCTCCCTCACCGCTCCATGTGCGTCCCTCCCGAAGCTGCGCGCTTGGTGGAAGAGGACGACCATCCCAGATAGAAGGAGTGTACCGTTCTTCGGACAAGGGTATACGATAGCTGCGCTCCCCGGCTAGAACCTCCAAACAAGCAGCCAATATTGATTCTTGATGGTTCCATGTTCTTACTCAAGAAAGCAGGGCTGTGGAACCACTGGCCAAAGGTGGTCCTGCAAGCCTCTCTACCTGGTCCTCTGTAGGCCACATACCCCTCCCTAGCCATGCCCCTTACTGGCCCTGCTTTGTGACATTCTTGTGTGTTTTTGCATGACTGAAGTGCTGCCTTGAACTCTTATATTGCTCCTTGCCTGTCTGGATAAAAAGAGGATAGAGAGGGATGTGCATATGTATGTAGGAACTAGGCTGCAGCAGAAAAGGGCAAAGGGGGATATTCATTGTGCTTTCCACTTTTGCCTCTAGCAATACCCGCCATTGGCATATGCCCCCCATAAGGTTGCCCGGAAGGGACTGTGGCCTGGTTTCATGAGCTCAAAGTAGCTACTCCATGTTGTGTGTGTCTGTGTCCTGGCACTTATGAAGGTACTTGGTTAGTTCAAGGCCAAGCTGACCTTTCCCCCACACTGACCCATGTCAAAACCAGGGAGCTACATCTCTGAATTCTCATAAACATGTTTTCTTCACCTCTGCACCTGCGCCTCAAGCCACATCGAAAATCTATGGTGTTGCCAAGGTGACGTTTCCTCTCGTATAATTATCCTTACTCTAACCAAAGCTCTAGGGATTGAGCCAAAGACTGCCTGTGAGACAAGCCAGCTCAATATCAGAATCAAAGGCAAGGCAAGATAATTCATTGCATTATGTCTGAATTTCCTGGTGTGTTAAATAGCCCCTGTGCTGCTGAGAGTCTGTCTTGTCTATTCCCCAGTGCCACGAATGATCATGTTTGAGCATCTGAGGTCTAGACTTTGAGTTTTAATATTTCTTTTCAGATACATTGGGATGAGAAGTTTTCTTTGTTTCTGAATTTTGTCCCATCATATCCTCAGTAGTTATGCTAGTAAGAAAAATAAAGTACATGCTCTGTATCACAAACAAAAAGCAACCAGTGCTCCTCACTGCAAGTCTCACCCCTTGTTAGGATTGTGCTTGTCTTTAGGAATCCTCAAATGGGCTATTTTAGGGTGTCAACACAAACATTTTGGGGGGATCCATGAAGAAGGGGAGCTGGGTCATTCGAAGTGTCAGATCACCCACATCCACAGAGGGAAACACCACATCTGAGGAATGTCCACAGCGATGACACAGGCCAGATTTATTCAGGGACAGCCCCATGGAGGTCATGCTTTCCATGACGTCCTGAGCAGTCCCTTGTAAGATTGTGTCGGCATGCATGTTAAAATTCCCTTGGACCTCCAGATGAGGTGTTTCCAGGGGAACATCTGGCACAACCTGAAGCATCTCAAGCAGGGAGTCCTTGGTGCAGCAGGGAGGCTGGTACACCAATAGGAATCCTGCACTGCCCCTATTGCCAGAGTTCCAGAACATGCACTCAGAAAACTGTGTCCTCCTAATAGGTCGCTTGGTGAAAACTAAAGACTTCCTAAAAAATCACTGCAACCCCACTCCCCACCAACATGACCTGAGTTGCTGTGCGTAAGAGAAACCTGCCGGACAAGCAGTGGCAAGAACAGGGCAAGCTGCTGTGTCCAACCAAACCTGGGTTACTCATGCCAGGTCAATTCCCCCATCCATGATCAAGTCATAGATGGCACCAGTCTTATTGGTGGAGAAAAGGTTCACCTGCAAAAGAAGTATTAACTGAGGGTGGGTAGGGTGGGAGAAGCTCTGGAGCCAACTGACGATTCCCAGGTATTATCCTCCCCCTATTGTGTGGGCCTGGAAGCGAAAGGAAAGTCCAATGCTGTAAAGAAAAATATTGCATAGGAACCTGGAATGCAAGAACCATGAACCTGGGTAAGTTGGAGGTGGTCAAAAATGAGATGGCAAGAATAAATATTGACATCCTGGGCATCAGTGAACTAAAATGGACGGGAATGGGCGAATTCAGCTCGGGTGACCATCACATCTACTACTGTGGGCAAGAAACCTGTAAAAGAAATGGAGTGGCCCTCATAGTCAACAAAAGAGTGGCGAAAGCTGTACTGGGATGCAATCTCAAAAATGATAGAATGATCTCGATACGAATCCAAGGCATACCTTTTAACATCACAGTAATCCAAGTTTATGCACCAACTACTGGTGCTGAAGAAACTGAAATTGACCAATTCTATGAAGACTTACAACACCTTATAGAAGTGACACCAAAGAAGGATGTTCTTCTCATTATAGGGGATTGGAATGCTAAAGTAGGGAGTCAAGAGATAAAAGGAACAACTGGCAAGTTTGGCCTTGGAGATCAAAACGAAGCAGGGCAAAGGCTAAAAGAGTTCTGTCAAGAGAACAAGCTGGTCATCACAAACACGCTTTTCCAACAACACAAGAGACGACTCTACACATGGACATCACCAGATGGGCAGCATCAAAATCAGATTGATCGAAATCAGATTTCTCTGCAGCCAAAGATGGAGAAGCTCTATACAGTAAGCAAAAACAAGACCTGGAGCTGACTGTGGCTCATATCATCAGCTTCTTATAGCAAAATTCAAGCTTAAACTGAAGAAAGTAGGAAAAACCACTGGGCCGGTAAGATACAATCTAAGTCAAATCCCTTATGAATACACAGTGGAAGTGAGGAACAGGTTTAAGGATTTAGATTTGGTGGACAGAGTGCCTGAAGAACTATGGATGGAGGCTCGTAACATTGTACAGGAGGCAGCAATGAAAAACATCCCAATGAAAAGGAAATGCAAGAAAGCAAAGTGGCTGTCCAACGAGGCCTTACAAATAGCGGGTGAGAGAAGGCAAGCAAAATGCAAGGGAGATAGTGAAAGATACAGGAAATTGAATGCAGATTTCCAAAGAATAGCAAGGAGAGACAAGAAGGCCTTCTTAAACGAGCAATGCAAACAAATAGAGGAAAACAACAGAATGGGAAGAACCAGAGATCTGTTCAAGAAAACTGGAGATATGAAAGGAACATTTCGTAGAAAGATTACCATAATAAAGGACAAAAGTGGTAAGGACCTAACAGAAGCAGAAGACATCAAGAAGAGGTGGCAAGAATACACAGAGGAATTATACCAGAAAGATATGGATGTCTCGTACACCCCAGGTAGTGTGGTTGCTGACCTTGAGCCAGACATCCTGGAAACTGAAGTCAAATGGGCCTTAGAAAGCACTGCAAATAACAAGGCCAGTGGAAGTGATGGTATTCCAGCTGAACTATTTAAAATTTTAAAAGATGATGCTGTTAAGGTGCTACACTCAATATGCCAGCAAATTTGGAAAACTCAGCAGTGGCCAGAAGATTGGAGAAGATCAGTCTACATCCCAATCCCAAAGAAGGGCAGTGCCAAAGAATGCTCCAACTACCACACAATTGCACTCATTTCACACGCTAGCAAGGTTATGCTTAAAATTCTACAAGGAAGGCTCAAGCAGTATGTGGATCGAGAACTCCCAGAAGTGCAAACTGGATTTCAAAGGGGCAGAGGAACCAGAGACCAAATTGCAAACATGCGCTGGATTATGGAGAAAGCTAGAGAGTTCCAGAAAAACATCTACTTCTGCTTCATTGACTATGCAAAAGCCTTTGACTGTGTTGACCACAGCAAACAATGGCAAGTTCTTAAAGAAATGGGAGTGCCTGATCACCTCATCTGTCTCCTGAGAAATCCCTATGTGGGACAAGAAGCTACAGTTAGAACTGGATATGGAACAACTGATTGGTTCAAAATTGGGAAAGGAGTACGGCAAGGCTGTATATTGTCTCCCTGCTTATTTAATTTATATGCAGAATACATCATGCGAAAGGCTGGGCTGGATGAATCCCAAACTGGAATTAAGATTGCCGGAAGAAATATCAATAACCTCAGATATGCAGATGACACAACCTTGATGGCAGAAAGTGAGAAGGAATTAAAGAACCTTTTAATGAGGGTGAAAGAGGAGAGTGCAAAATATGGTCTGAAGCTCAACATCAAAAAAACGAAGATCATGGCCACTGGTCCCATCACCTCCTGGCAAATAGAAGGGGAAGAAATGGAGGCAGTGAGAGATTTTACTTTCTTGGGCTCCATGATCACTGCAGATGGTGACAGCAGCCACAAAATTAAAAGACGCCTGCTTCTTGGGAGAAGGGTAATGACAGGCCTAGACAGCATCTTGAGAAGTAGAGACGTCACCTTGCCAACAAAGGTCCGTATAGTTAAAGCCATGGTTTTCCCAGTAGTGATGTATGGAAGTGAGAGCTGGACCATAAAGAAGGCTGATCGCCGAAGAATTGATGCTTTTGAATTATGGTGCTGGAGAAGACTCTTGAGAGTCCCATGGACTCCAAGAAGATCAAACACATCCATTCTTAAGGAAATCAGCCCTGAGTGCTCACTGGAAGGACAGATCGTGAAGCTGAGGCTCCAGTACTTTGGCCACCTCATGAGAAGAGAAGACTCCCTGGAGAAGACACTGATGCTGGGAAAGATGGAGGGCACAAGGAGAAGGGGGCGACAGAGGACGAGATGGTTGGATAGTGTTTTCGAGGTTACCAGCATGAGTTTGACCAAACTGCGGGAGGTAGTGGAGACCAGAGGTGCCTGGCGTGCTCTGGTCCATGGGGTCACGAAGAGTCGGACACAACTAAACGACTAAACAACAACAACATTGTGTGGGCAGGTAGTCCCTCCCCCTACCTGGCCTGATCACCTTGGCAACGCCTCCCCAAGCGGGATTGGGCAACTGACTGAGGTAGGTGGATACCTCCAGGTATCCCATCTGGGGGGAGGCGAAGCCAAGCCTGTGCTAATGGTGCCATATAGGGTCCAGGGGGCTGCATGCGACCACCCAAAGGGTGACCCCCATTTAATGTGGGGAGCGGTCACTGGGGTTTTCACAAACCCTGTAGCCCTAACACATGTACTTTTATTCAGTTTTATTTTCCTAAATCGTTCCCGAAATATATGAGTTGAACAGGACACTCAGCCTCTATAAATTTCAGATACGCTAACTTTTGTCACCTTGCCGACAAAGACCCGTATAGTTAAAGCTATGGTTTTCCCAGTAGTGATGTATGGAGATGTATGGTAGTGATGTATGGAGTAGTGAGAGCTGGACCATAAAGAAGGCTGATCGCCAAAGAAATGATGCTTTTGAATTTATGGTGCTGGAGGAGACTCTTGAGAGTCCCGTGGACTGCAAGAAGATCAAACCTATCCATTCTGAAGGAAATCAGCCCTGAGTGCTCACTGGAAGGACAGATCCTGAAGCTGAGACTCCAATATTTTGACCACCTCATGAGAAGAGAAGACTCCCTGGAAAAGACCCTGATGTTGGGAAAGATTGAGGGCACAAGGAGAAGGGGATGATAGAGGATGAGATGGTTGGACAGTGTTCTTGAAGCTACCAGCATGAGTTTGACAAAACTGTGGGAGGCAGTGGAAGACAGGAGTGCCTGGTGTGCTCTGGTCCAGGGGGTCACAAAGAGTCAGACACAACTAAACAACTAAACAACAACAAACTTTTGTCACAGAGCATCTGGTTGTTCTTTGACAATGATCTCACAGGATCTGAAAGATTCCCCACCAGAGATTCATAATAATGATGATGATGATCATAACTGCGAGTCTCTGTTTCCCCCACAAATGTTTGGATATCACCAGCTTCCTGCTCCAGTGTCCTGCTCAGAATTTAAAGCCACAGCTGGGAGCTTTTTGCAAAGATGTTTTTCTCCAGCCCTGCACCTGTGCATGAAGAGTTTAGGATGCTGTGAAGGCAATGCGTCTTCCCCTTATAATTTTCAAAATCACAGTTATCATTTTCATCCTCTCAACAAAACTCCAGGTGTTTGTCCAAAGATCACCTTTGAGTCCATTAAAATGAACCTCAAAATTGAGAGCAATAATTGCATCTGAGCTAGAAATGCCTTCTTCACCTCTGGGATTTTGGGCTGAGATTTAGGTAGGTTGGACTACGTGGGTGTGAGGCTTCAGGTGTGAAGTCTTGGTTGGGCTCCATCCACATTAAGAATGCTACTGATCATTGAAGAAAGAGTTTGGCTTCATCTAATGAGTCTTTGAGAGGAGCAGTCACAAGGGAAGGGGCTGTTCCAGGAAGACACAGAATGGCACTGCTCCTGTGGCTGCTGCTGCTGCTGCCTTTTGCAGATTGTGTGATGGAGATGAAATGCCCCTTAACTTTGGAGAGAGATTGGCTAGACAGATTCAATTATTACAGGCCAGGAGACCACCTCATCGGTGGGGTCATCTCTGCCACAAGGGCTTTATTCAATCCACACAAATTCAATGAGCCTCCCTCAACCAGCTTTTACCAGTAAGTCGTTTTATAGGCATGGGTTTACTGCTGCTCCACTAGCCACCAATTACATGAGCCCCAAATACCAGGCTCTCTCCAGCTTCTCTTAAATCCCTGTACTCCTTTGGTGGATGCTACGACACCATCAGCCGCCAGCCTTTTCAGAAACTGCTGCTAGTAAAGTCCCTTTTCAACTGTAAAGCATAGTAGCATAGGACAATGCCATAAATTTCATCTGCAGAACAAACACCCAATTCATTGTTTTTCAGCCCAGTGAGACAGAGCCATGTGTCTAAATCCATTTTATATTGCTTTTGCGAGTAGAAAAATTCAGGGCACCGTAGGCTTTGCTGCAGTCCCTTCCTCCCCCAAATGCAATACTTCCATGTACCACCTATGTAAACAGTAAACTTTGCTCAATTCCAGCTTTTCTGTAGTAAAATAGGACCAGATTCACTATGAAGCTCAGACAGTGATCCCAGTTAATTTGACTGTTTTGCTGGAATCTTCTTCAGCACAACCCATAGATTAGAAAAATGACCACTGAATAACCGGGATCACTGTCTGTTGTTATTCACCTACCTCTTCGGCACCATGAACGCCTAAAAAAAGTTTTACCCCTTAGCCTACAGGATAGCGTCTATTACTTTGTTTCAACCATAGACTTATTATACTTCTGTGGACTTTCAAAGATTGGCAGACGTGTGTTCAATTGATTTCAAATATATTAGAGAATTTACAAGTGCACACATTTTGTTTTTGTTACTAAATCATGTATATTATGCAATAAGAATTACAGTGCTATCTAGTATACTGGTCTGCGTGTTGCTTGTATTGTTTGTTTGTTGTGTCAAGTTTGCAACACAGGGGGTTGTTGCTCTGTATTATATGACATTGCACCAAGCAATTGGGGAGTGATCCTTTCCTTCTGGAGGCATCACTAGCTTGATTTTTTTTAAAAAAAAGCAACACACCTGTACTTGGTCAACTCCTTAGACATGTAAAAAGGATGCTTAAGAGGCTGGGCTAGGATTACCAACTTAACAAAGCTACTGTTTTGACATCTTCAGCACTGTCCTCTGCTACAGTTTCCCATCTTACAGAAAAGAAACACAGGCTTGGAAGCAGCCCTGTTTAGAAAAGTTTTTAAGGTTTGATGTTTTATCGTGTTTTTAATATTCTGTTGGGAGCCACCCAGAATGGCTGGGGAAACCCAGCCAGATGGGTGGGGTATTATTAATAATAATAATAATAATAATAATAATAATAATAATAATAAGGACCAAAAGTTATTTTACGAACCAACTAACCTCCTGTCCCTGCCATCTCATGACATTGCAAAATAAAAATATAAAATAATTAAAAATAGGAAAACTAGAGGAAATATTAGCCAGAATGATCATCTGCCTTAGCTTTGTTTTCCGATGGATAATGACTATTGATTAGAAAAGGCTATCTGGCCTCCCAAACATTAAGTGAGGATTGGCTTTCACATTTACAGCTTTGTCTCTGGATCAGTAATATTCTTGAACTTGAATCCAGAAATTTATATTATCCGTAAAAGCTTGTAAAAAAAGAAAGAAAAAAGCCAGAGTAGAAACTTATCTATTCATTGAATGTTGGATGCTTAATATGTTGGAATATGTATGCTTTTGCAGGAAAGCATCCACAAAATATTGGCAACTCCTGTCCTTCTTGTTTGCCATTCAAGATATCAACCAGAACTCCAGGCTTTTACCCAACATCACTCTGGGGTACAGCATCCACGAGAACTTCTTTGATGGGAGGGTAACGTGCGAATCTTTGCTAGACCTGCTCTCCACTGGGCAGGCAAATGTTCCAAACTACAACTTTGGAGGACAGAATAACCTGCTTGCTGTTCTTGAAGGGGCTGACACTCAAAACTCCATCCAGATTTCGAACATGTTGGGCACCTATAAAATCCCTCAGGTAGGGACGGAGAGGGTGAGACATCTTCTGGCTGAGTGTGTGGTGTGGGTGTTAAATGAAAATGGAGACAGACACTTGCTTCTAAAACAGTATTGCAAAAGTAAATAAATTTATTTCCTTATTTGTATTGCAAAAGTGATTTGAGAGAGCTTTCACTGCTCCTGGAGGACAGCATACACCTTTCTTTTATCACATACTCATCATTACTCAAATGGGATACTCAGAATTTGAAAACAACACAAGGGAGCCTTCCACGTACCAGTTTACTGTGGACTTGATGCTTCTTATGCGTGAAAGATTTGTGTGCTCTTGACGTCCGGTTGTCCTCATCAAAATGATGAAGTCCTGGGATGTCAAGGCTCTGAATAACATCAGGTGGTTATGAGAATCAAAGGAAACTTATGAAACAACTATTATGAATATTGTAATGAAATGATCTGTGTTCCATTTCAGATAGAATCTGGAATAATAATAATAATAATAATAATAATAATAATAATAATAATAATAATTCTCAAGCAAAGACAGACACTGACAGTTTTATTTTAATCCCATTTCTTAATGATCCCTAGCATGGAATTTGTTTTTTCGCAGTTGCCATATGTTGAGTCAATATGAGCTACCTGCTAGGACCTCATGGTCTCCTTCTGTCAATGCTAGTTCAGACACCATGAGTGTATATAGGAGATAGTGGGTTTGGGATTGCAGCCTTGAGCCACATTGGCTTTTTTCATTGAATAAGAAAGGGAATGGAGAGCAATGCTGACCAAAGGCCAGCAGGGCTGTCTCCTTTGGGCAAAACAGCAGAATGGGAATGGTGATGACTCTAAGTATGCTGTGTGTTTGTGTGTTTGTAAAAGAGTAGAGCAGTGTTCCCCAACCTCGGGCCTCCAGCTGTTTTTGGACTACAACTCCCATCATCCCTCGCTAGCAAGAGCAGTGGTCAAGGATGATGGGAATTGTAGTCCAAAAACAGCTGGAGGCCCAAGGTTGGGGAACACTGGAGTAGAGGAGACCAGCCATAGTTCTGGTGGTTGTAGCCTTAATATTGGGGAAAATTGATACATTAACCCTAGTGAAACACTGAAAGTTTTGTAATAATAATAATAATAATAATAATAATAATAATAATAATAATAATTCACTAGATATTTTGGAAATCTCTGAATTATGTACAACATTAATATAGTAGCAAAATCATAAAAACAAAGGTACAATATAAATCCAGTGAAACAGTAGTATAAAAGTATGTAAAAAATAAATAAGAATAGGGATTTGAGGAACATGGTACTGCTGAAGAAAAATCTAGGCAAAAGAATTTGTCTTTACAAGGTAAATATTTGTTATTTGGGCTTTGATTCGAAATGTAACAAGCCAACAATCTTCCTTCTCTTGCCAGGTCAGTTATGCTTTTGTCTCTCATGTTCTGAATGATAAGAGGCAGTTTCCTTTTTTCTACCGGATGGTCCCCAAAGAAGAAGCCCTGTACCCAGGGATTGTCAAGCTGCTCCAGCACTTCCGATGGACGTTGATTGGCCTCCTTGCACCAGACACCGACAACGGAGTGAGGTTCATGAAGAGCTTGACGCCTGTGCTCATTGAGAGTGGGATTTGTGTTCCCATCTCGCAAATCGTCAAAGGAGGACTGAATTTTGCACCTATAAATTTTCTTTCATTCTCTAAGTGGAAACGAGTTAATCTATTTGTTTACTACGTAGACAATATTTATGTCTTAAATGGAATTTTTTTTATAGAACTGATGTACAAGTTGATAAAGCCCATTGAGGGGAAAGTCTTGATCACAACAGCAATGTGGGACATCTCATTGGAGTTGATGTATGGAGGCTTATCTTTCCAACCTATCCATGGTATTTTTTCTTTCTTAATTGAGACAAATAAACAGACAAACTATGCTGATTTCCCAGCCCTATTGTTCGCGATCGATGAGTTTGTGGAGGAAGGTTTTAATTGTTCATATTTAAAGCATGCACTGACAGTGAAAGGCTGGGCAAGATGCAGAGAGAGAGACAATCTGGAGATGCTGTCACAAGATGATTGGGCGGGAATCCTCTCTCTCAACAACCACAGGATCTACAACACAGTCCAAGCTGTGGCACATGCCTTAAATGCTGCAGATTCATCAAGATCTAGGCAAAGAGTGATGGGCAGTCTGAAAATTCAAAAGCTACAGCCATGGCAGGTATTTCCTTTCCCATCACAGATATCTCTACCAAATATGGA
This sequence comes from Podarcis muralis, assembly GCF_964188315.1. Classification (NCBI taxonomy): domain Eukaryota; kingdom Metazoa; phylum Chordata; class Lepidosauria; order Squamata; family Lacertidae; genus Podarcis; species Podarcis muralis. The sequence goes on along the minus strand of NC_135656.1, from coordinate 121,259,603 downwards.
GATTGACTGTAAAGTCAATTGACTGTGGGGAGGTGAAATTTTGGAAACCCCTTTGTGAAGTGCCCTGAATTGGTCCCTCTTTATGCCCCCTTACACTGGCGTCTAAGGATGTGACCCCTCTGGCAACAAAGCCAAACATTGGCCTAACCACCTGCTTTGTCTGCTGTGACTCATTTTAATTAAGACCCTTGCCTTTTACATATATGTTCCTTTGTGAATGGAATATCATAACCTCAAACATTTCTCTGAGGAAAATAGGTAAAGGTAAAGGGACCCCTGACCATTAGGTCCAGTCGTGGCCGACTCTGGGGTTGCGGCGCTCATCTCGCTTTATTGGCCGAGGGAGCTGGCGTACAGCTTCCAGGTCATGTGGCCAGCATGACTAAGCCACTTCTGGCGAACCAGAGCAGCGCACGGAAACGCCATTTACCTTCCCGACGGAGCGGTACCTATTTATCTACTTGCACTTTGACATGCTTTCGAACTGCTAGGTTGGCAGGAGCAGGGACTGAGCAATGGGAGCTCACCCCATCACGGGGATTCGAACCGCCAACCTTCTGATTGGCAAGTCCTAGGCTCTGTGGTTTAACCCACAGCGCCACCCGCGTCCCCTGAGGAAAATAGGGAGGCCCTAAATAATAATAATAATAATAATAATAATAATAATAATAATAATACTCTGCCCATCTAACTGGGTTCCCCCAGCAGTTCTGAACAGTTTCCAACATATATGAAAACATAATTAAATATTAAATATTAAGAAGCTCCCCCATACTTGGGTGCATTCATATGTCTTCTAAAGGTTGTATAGTTGTGTACTTCCTTAGCTCCTTGGCTCCAGGGTCACATTCATCCATACCCTCCAACATTTCTCTGATGAAAATAAGTACATTCTAAGGGAAAGCATGAGGGACGCGGGTGGCGCTGTGGGTAAAAGCCTCAGTGCCTAGGACTTGCCGATTGAAAGGTCGGCGGTTCGAATCCCCGTAGCGGGGTGCGCTCCCGTTGCTCGGTTCCAGCGCCTGCCAACCTAGCAGTTCGAAAGCACCCCTGGGTGCAAGTTGATAAATAGGGACCGCTTACTAGCGGGAAGGTAAATGGCGTTTCCGTGCGCTGCGCTGGCTTGCCAGATGCAGCTTTGTCACGCTGGCCACGTGACCCGGAAGTGTCTCCGGACAGCACTGGCCCCCGGCCTCTTGAGTGAGATGGGCGCACAACCCTAGAGTCTGTCAAGACTGGCCCGTACGGGCAGGGGTACCTTTACCTACCTGACATTTGGAGATCAAATAAAAAAACCAGGACAGCTTCTGTAAATCCGGGACTGTGCCTGGAAAATAGTGACACTTGGAGGGTCTGGGATATGTCATTGCACTGGCTCTCCCTGAGCTATCTTCCCTCCTGACTGATGTGCTACTTGGGCACCTGCCAAGCTCCACTAAGCTCCATCCTTTCTCCTAATGGGCTGTGTGTTGCTGGAGCCTGAATCAAGCAAGTGTCTGGTTAGCTTAGGTTCTCATTATGTTAGTGTCTCATATATATGGATACAGTGGTACCTCAGGTTAAGTGCTTACCGTAATTCGTTCCAGAGGTCTGTACTTAACCTGAAACTGTTCTTAACCCGAGGTACCACTGTAATATTTCTGGTACCTTTACATTGTTGACCCATTAATATGCATTGAACTAACCTATCCCTCCTTTTATATATCAAATTTTTTTGTATTTGGTTTCATACCAAGCAGATGATAGCTATGTGCAGGGAATAAGTTTCGATCAAGGAGCACAATTTAATGTTGAAGCAAGAATGTCTGTCCCAACTACATAATAAGGACATCATATTTCACAGTGCAGGGATGCAGGTGGCACTGTGGGTAAAAGCCTCAGCGCCTAGGGCTTGCCGATCGAAAGGTCGTCGGTTCGAATCCCTGCGGCGGGGTGCGCTCCCGTTGTTCGGTCCCAGTGCCTGCCAACCTAGCAGTTCGAAAGCACCCACGGGTGCAAGTAGATAAATAGGGACCGCTTACTAGCGGGAAGGTAAACGGCGTTTCCGTGTGCGGCTCTGGCTTGCCAGAGCAGCGATGTCACGCTGGCCACGTGACCTGGAAGTGTCTCCGGACAGCGCTGGCCCCCGGCCTCTTGAGTGAGATGGGCGCACAACCCTAGAGTCTGTCAAGACTGGCCCGTACGGGCAAGGGTACCTTTACCTTTACTTATTTTACAGTGCTACCCTAAGACTTGTTACAGTGCTACCCTAAGACTTGTTGCTTGGCAGGGGGTTGGACTCGATGGCCCTTGTGGTCTCTTCCAACTCTATGATTCTATGACTTGCTCGCCAGAAGTCCCATTAAGTTCAGTAGGTTATGTTCTCAGATAAGCATGCGCGGGATGGGAGCCCAGGCTTTTTGACTGGGGTGTAAGCCCCATTGGGCGAAAACAGTGAAAAAGACACGGAGCTACTTGAGTCTGCGCAGTGTTGTTTCACATATTCTAAGCATGGCCTTTTTCTTGGCTATTCCAGCTCCACCATTTCCTGGGAAACGGTCAGTTTTACAATTCTTCCAAGGAGGGGGTGTATTTGGATGAGAATGGGGAATTGGCAGCCGATTTGGACGTTGTGAATTGGGTGAGGTTTCCCAATAAGTCCATCCTTGGAGTCAAGTTTGGGAATATCAAGAGACAGGGATCCCCACTCCTACCGTTGACCATCGACCAGGATGCCATTATGTGGCCCAAATGGTTCAACCAGGTGGGTGAAATAATCTCTTTCGTTTTATTGCATCTCCCATCTCCTAAGCTTTTATAATGATGCCATTTTTTTTTTTTGTGGGGCTACCTTCAAAGGCTTGTCAGCATCAAAATGCCATATTTCTTAACTATCTAATGGTGGGGTGCAATTTCAAGGGGGTTGTTTAATTTAGTAACTAGATGAGGTGTCCCAAAGCTTTCACACACCCTCTCCTATTTATACCGCAAAGAAAATATATCCCTCACACACACACAACCCCCCCCCAACCCTTTTCCCTTTTCTACCTCAAACACAGGTTGTGGGGGAACTTCACTTTATACTATTTATTCTTGAAGCTGTCCCAGAAACTCCAGCGGGTGCAGAATGCTGCAGCGAGGCTCCTCACGGGGTCTCTGCCATGGGAGCATATTCACCCAGTGCTTTTCAAGCTGCACTGGCTCCCGGTGGAGTACAGGGTCAGATTTAAAGTGCTGTTTTTGACCTTTAAAGCCCTTCACGGCCTAGGACCCTCGTACCTACGGGACCGCCTCTCCTGGTATGCCCCACGGAGAGCCTCAAGGTCCATAAATAACAACACTCTAGTGGTCCCAGGCCCTAAGGAAGTTAGATTGGCTTCAACCAGAGCCAGGGCCTTCTCAACTCTGGCCCCGGCCTGGTGGAACGCTCTGTCTCATGAGACCAGGGCCCTGCAGGATCTGATTTCTTTCCACAGGACCTGTAAGACAGAGTTGTTCCACCTGGCCTTTGGCTTGGAGCTAATTTGATTCCCTCCCTCCCTCCCTCCCTCCCTCCCTCCCTTTCTTTTCCTTCTCCTCCTGCAATGAGGCTACATTTTAATATTTTAATGTTCCATTATTTTAATGTTGTATTTTATTTTTGTTTTTAAGTTGTAATCATTCATCTTGTTTTTATTATTGCTTGTAAGCCGCTCTGAGCCCGGCCTTGGAGGGCGGGGTATAAATAAAAAATTATTATTATTATTATTATTATTATTATTATTATTATTATTATTATTAAGCGTGGCTAGCCCAGTACCCTTATCCAGACTTTTAGAAAGTTTCATGCGGCTCCCAAGAGCCCCCTCCTCCTTTTTTAAATAGCATTTATTGAAAAAGTCTTTATTAACTTCTCCAGTAGAACTACGGTTGCTATACTGCCCAAATGTTTTGTGATCCACGCCCAGCAAATAAAACTCCCTGGGTGAGTAATAAGGAAAGTAGAAAAATTAATTCCCATATTGGTGCCAATGCAACAGAGAAGGCCCTTCTCCATGTTTCAAGAGAAAATGCTATCCTATCCTACGTAGCTCAAAGATCATCTTTGCAGATATTGGGGAGGTCCTCCTCTAAGAATTGCGTTCTGGGCCATTGTGATCTTTATACGCACATACCAACATGCTAAACTAGACCGCAAGCATACAGTCTTTGTTTCTCTCTGGGTTCAGTTCTCCCCATTTCTCCATCAGCTTTACGTTTTTTGTTTGCCTGTTTGTTTTTAGAAAACTCATCGTCACCATAATTTTGGCACAACTTCCTCCTAACTTGCATGTTTTTATAGGCAATCCTAAAATCTCTTGGAGGATTGGTGATAAGTAATCCCATTTGGCTGCTTCCTCATTGAACAGCCCAGCAGCTGCATTTTGTACCAGCTGCATTTTCCAAACTGTCTTCAAAGGTATCCTGATTATAGGACAGCCAGACGGTTGTCAGAGCTTAGATAACAGAGACCAGACCTATCCTGTCCTGGAACAGCCATGGCAAGTGAAGCTGCCAGGCCCGGAAAGAGCCACTGTTTCCCACCGATACCATCTGGTCTCAAGCAACTATGCAGCATAGGTGCCATTTCACGCTGAAGATTGTGGGTGCCCACAACAAAGGGCTTCAGCTTTGCCCATTGACTTTGTAGCTGCCCAGCCCCGCAAATATATTATTGTGGGTGCTGAAGTGTCAGGAATGAGCCAGCTCCTAGTGGAACTTTACAGCCGGCTGCAGAACGCAGGCTGAACAGTGGTCAGTGCCCAGTGCTACTCCCCTACCCCTTGGAATGCCGGTTGCCAAGGGAATGACTGAGAGCATCAAAGCTCTCAGGAAGCTCAGACAGGTGGGAACAGACACAGAGATAGTCTGTCAGAACAGGAATAGGCTGGAGCTAATCCATTAAGTCCAAAGAGTTGGAGAATGGGAGGGCTGCTAGATAGGAAGCAAAACAAGAGACACAAGGGGCGATGGTTCAATATATTCTGCAGACACCGGAAGGAGTCTTCAGAAGGGTCATCTTGAGTGATAATGCCGGCGGCTGCATTAGAGCTGTCCGGAACTATCTGTTGGTTTTTGCAATAAATCCTCCTATTTAATTACCTATGCTTACTGTGGGTAAAAGCCTCAGTGCCTAGGGCTTGCCGATCGAAAGGTCGGCGGTTCGAATCCCCACGGCGGGGTGCGCTCCCGCTGCTCGGTCCCAGTGCCTGCCAACCTAGCAGTTCGAAAGCACCCCCGGGTGCAAGTAGATAAATAGGGACCGCTTACTAGTGGGAAGGTAAACAGCGTTTCTGTGTGAGGCTCTGGCTCGCCAGAGCAGCAATGTCACGCTGGCCACGTGACCCGGAAGTGTCTCCGGACAGCGCTGGCCCCTGGCCTCTAGAGTGAGATGGGCACACAACCCTAGAGTCTGTCAAGACTGGCCCATACAGGCAGGGGTACCTTTACCTTTACCTTTACCTTACTGTGTTATCAAGCTGGGAACCTGGACTCCTGCCACGAAGCACCAATGGCCCCCTGAAGTTGGCTCCAGTGCTATGCAGTTGTAGTTTTTAGTAACAAGCTTCAATTTAAATTGTGCCCTTCCCAACCCTGTGCCTCATTTCCATAGAAAAATTAGGCCTAACACATTTTCCTCGAAACCCCTTGTTTTTATATTCAGACCCTGCCTCCTTCCAGGTGTGTGGAAAGTTGTCGCCCTGGATTTGTCAAGATGGTTCAGGAAGGAAAGCCACTCTGCTGCTATGACTGCATTCCCTGCCCAGAAGGAACTATCTCTGCTCAAGAAGGTGGGTGGCTCCAGTGGCTTTTTATAGAGGAAATTTAGAACTGGCTATAATCCGTGCACAGAGTGTGACCCTCTACAACACACTTGTGCATTTTCCACCTGTGTGTGCATACATGCTTTCTTATTTAGAGTCACATTCCATGACCTTTAGAAATCTACACAGAGTTGGAGAGAATAATCAGAACTGGGAAATCGACAGCAAGGATGCAGAAGACTGTTCATCAAGCTTTTCACAGGAGGCATCATGCACTCCGACATGAGGCGTTATTTTCAGGCACAAATGTTTCATAGAATTCTGCCCCTTCCAGAATGTCATATTGGATATTTTTGGGATCAGGAGCCTATTCATAATATGGACATATTCTCAAGAAAGTTGACTTGGTGTTATATAATCATATCTTTCATATTAGAAACATTGGTGAATGCTGTGTGGAGAGTGGCAGTGCAGTCCACAGAAACTCAAGTTTTGATCTTCAACTTGGGAAAGCTGAGTTCTGCCCAAAGTTTCACGAGTTTCATAACTGTTCCATATTTTAAATTGTTGTCCTGATGATGATTTATGGTATTTCTTTGAAAATTGCTTGGAATGACAAGATAGAAATACATCAATATATAAATACCTGCTAAGCAAGGAACAGGGATGACTAGAAGACTTTAAAGCTAGTCCATTTTCCTTCCCTGAAACCACCTGACAGTGTTATTGTGACTTTAAAGGAGGGCCTTCTGCATTGTGGTGCAGGGAATGTCCTCCCTGTTGACTTCACAACTAATGCAAGACACACCTGTTGTCTGAGATTTTACCTGACACGTAATATTCGTAATACTGTTTCCTGATCCCATTCATCACATACGATTGTATTGGATTTTTTAATGTTTTCTAATAGTGTGAACCAGTTTGGCATTACTTTCTGAAAATGGAAAGCAATTTAGGAGGATATAAGATCGATCGTACTCTTGTTTTTACAGATGCAGAGCATTGTACCAAGTGTCCAGAGAATCAGCATCAAAACAATGACAAAGATCAATGTGACCCTAAGGTTATCACCTTCCTGACTTATGAAGGACACATGGGGATTGTCCTATCTTCCTTTGCCCTCTTCTTATCCATAACCACAGGTTTTGTGTTAGGAATCTTCATTACATACAAGAAAACTCCCATAGTCAAAGCCAACAACCGGGACCTCTCCTACATCCTCCTTTTCTCACTCCTGCTTTCTTTTTTGTCCTCCTTTCTCTTCATTGGCCAGCCAAGGAAAGTGACCTGCCTTCTCCAGCAAACAGCCTTCAGCATCATTTTCTCGGTTGCCGTCTCTTCTGTGTTGGCCAAAACCATCACAGTAGTGCTGGCCTTCCTGGCCACGAAGCCAGGGAACAAGGTGAGGAGATGGCTGGGGAAGACTCTCACCAACTCCATTGTCATTGCCTGCTCCAGTGTCCAAGTTGTAATCTGCACCATCTGGCTAGGCATGTCTCCCCCTTTCCCGGAGTCTGACATGCACTCCCAGCCTGCAGAGATTATCCTGCAATGTAATGAAGGGTCTGTTGCCATGTTTTATGGTTCCCTTGGCTACATGGGCTTCTTGGCGGCCATCTGCTTCACAGTGGCTTTCCTGGCCAGGAAGCTTCCAGGGTCCTTCAATGAAGCCAAGCTGATCACCTTCAGCATGCTGGTCTTCTGCAGTGTTTGGGTGTCCTTTGTGCCCACCTACCTGAGCACCAAGGGGAAGTACATGGTAGCCGTGCAGGTCTTCTCGATCTTGACCTCCAGTGCTGGGCTTCTGGGCTGCATCTTCATCCCAAAGTGCTACATTATTTTATTGCGGTCTGATCTGAATACAAAGGCATATATAACAACAACTAAATTAGAAATCTGATTATTCAAAGACCTTTCCCCCCAAAGGTGTCATTTCGTAAATTTAATGCCAAACCTCAGTGTTGTTGTTGCTGTTGTTTTACGTTAGAGAAATATCCTCCATCTTACCACTGTGTTCATACACTGTTCTAGGGCCTTTCCAGGAATTCATGGTTAGGCCGAGAAATAAGAGCTGAGTATCTTCAGCATCCTGATGGCACCTTGTTCCAAAATTCTTCTTTTTTTGCATAAATCTTTTATTAAATCTTTTTTTATGATACAACAAAATAAAAAGCAAAGTTATATAAAACAAAAGTAGAAAAAGAAACGGAAAGAGAAAGATGTACATGTTTAGGGGGAGAAGGGGAGAAGGAAAAAGAGAGAGCGAGAGAAGTAAAGCAAAATAATTTCTGATTCTCTGCCTGCCAGTTACATAAAAATAATTATTCAAACCATTTGCTTCATAATAACATCCCACTACAAACCAGTATTGTTCAAACTTAAATCCCAAATACCACAAGTTCATTTTCCTTTTCACACAAAAAGTCCAAAAGGGGTTTCTTTTAACAAATGTCAGCAAATGACTTGCTTGGCTCTTTGACCAGTGGCTGATAGTTATGTGTCCTGAAAAAGCTGGCTACATTAATTCAAGGGAACATACAGGTAAGAAAGACTAAGGCTGCCATCCTGTATATGCAGATCAGGGAACATGTTTCCCTGAACCTAAAATGACGTTTTGCTAGACCTATGTTAGTAGTGAGGGGAAACATGTAATTTTATTACACAGCAAGACACAACTCTCTTCCTTCCTTCAGCATCAAATGTGGGTTGGCTGAGTTAACTATTAGGTGTTATTGGAGCTGGTTGACTGACTGTACCGAAAGAGAGCTCACTAATGGTTCCTTGTCATCTTGAAAAAAAGTTAGAAGTGGGGTGCTGCAGAGTTCTGTCCTGGCCCCACTGTTGTTCAATATCTTTATAAATAATTTGGGTGAAGGAATTGAGGGGATCCTCATCAAATTTGCAGATGACATCTATGTGGGAGGGGTACCAATGCCACAGAAGACAGAATCGAGATTCAAGATAGCCTTAACAGATTGGAGAACTTGGCCCAAACTTACAAAATGAATATCAATAGGGACAAATGTCAGATTCTGCACTTAGGCAGGAAGAACCAGCTGCACAAATATAAAACAAGGGACACCTGGCTTGAAGCTATTGGTTTTGGTCCTACCCTCTGGAGAGGGGAAAACAAGCTTGATCCATCTTCCACGTGACAGCCCTTTAGAATCATAGAATCATAGAGTTGGAATAGACCACAAGGGCCATCGAGTCCAACCCCCTGCCAAGCAGGAAACACCATCAGAGCACTCCTGACATATGGTTGTCAAGCCTCTGCTTAAAGACCTCCAAAGAAGGAGACTCCACCACACTCCTTGGCAGCAAATTCCACTGTCGAACAGCTCTTACTGTCAGGAAGTTCTTCCTAATGTTTAGGTGGAATCTTCTTTCTTGTAGTTTGGATCCATTGCTCCGTGTCTGCTTCTCTGGAGCAGCAGAAAACAACCTTTCTCCCTCCTCTATGTGACATCCTTTTATATATTTGAACATGGCTATCATATCACCCCTTAACCTCCTCTTCTCCAGGCTAAACATGCCCAGCTCCCTTAGCCGTTCCTCATAAGGCATCGTTTCCAGGCCTTTGACCATTTTGGTTGCCCTCCTCTGGACACGTTCCAGTTTGTCAGTGTCCTTCTTGAACTGTGGTGCCCAGAACTGGACACAGTACTCCAGGTGAGGTCTGACCAGAGCAGAATACAGTGGCACTATTACTTCCCTTGATCTAGATGCTATACTCCTATTGATGCAGCCCAGAATTGCATTGGCTTTTTTTAGCTCCCGCGTCACACTGTTGGCTCATGTCAAGTTTGTGGTCAACCAAGACTCCTAGATCCTTTTCACATGTACTGCCCTCAAGGCAGGTGTCCCACACTTTGTATTTGTGCCTCTCATATTTGATGATGGCTATCAAATCTTCTCTCAGTCCCCTCTATTCCAGGCTAAATATATCAGAATTCCTCAACCATTCCTCATAAGGCTTGGTTTCCGGAACCTTCATCATCTTAGTTTCCCTCCTCTGAACACGTTAGAGCAGGGGTCTGCAACCCGCGGCTCCGGAGCCGCATGTGGCTCTTTTATGCCTTTGCCGCTGCTCCGGGGCAGATACTAGCGAGGGGAGGAGGCGCATTGTGCGCCCCGACACTCCCCACTGTGGCGGGTGCTGTACTGGCTGTGACGTTGCATGGGGGCAGTGCGTGCATTAGTCACGCACCGTCCCGACGTCACCTTCCCGCCCGCCCGCCCGCCCGCTACATTGTAAGGGGCATGTACGCTGGTCACTGCATTGAAAGGGGGCATGTACGCTGGTCACTGTTTTGAAGGGGAGTGAAGAACACACACACAAAAAAGGTAACTTGTTAATTTAACGTTTATTTCTATGAGGAGGAGTAATTCTGATGGGTCAAACAAAGAAATAATAAAAAAGTGACAAAAAAGTTATTTTTATAATGACGAGTTTTGCGGCTCCCAGTTTTGTTTTTCTTCGGAAACGGGTCCAAGTGGCTCTTTTTGTCTTAAAGGTTGCAGACCCCTGCGTTAGAGCTTGTCAATATGCTTCTTATATTGTGGTACCCAGACCTGGACACAGAATTTCAGGTGTGGTCTGACTAAAGTAGAAAAGAATGGTACTATTACTTTCCATGTTCTGGACACTATACTTCTGTTGATGGAACCTCCCCTCATGCATCACACTGTGGGCTCATATGAAGTGTGTGGTGGAGAAGCTGTTCAACAGTGAAACACACTCCCTCAGAAGGTGGCGGACTTTCCTTCATTGGAGGTTTTTAAGCGGAGGTTGGATGATTATCCATCATAGATGCTTTAATTGAGATTCCTACATTAGTGATGGTTGGACTAGATGACCCGCAAGGTCCCTTCCAACTCTGTAGTTTTATGATTCCTTGATTCTATTACTTTATGCTGCGAACGTCCCTGAATTTTTGGCTGAAGGATGGTATACAAATTTAATAAATGAAAATAATAAGCATTCCTGGCACATAGCTATTATCTGCTCTCTCTCAAAATACTTGAAACTCTGCTGCCTTTAAAGTGATTTTTAAAAGTTCCAACTAAACACCTATTTTTTATTTTTAAATAATTCAAACAAGATTTGTAGGCTTTTTAATTATCAAAAATCTTAAACAGTTTACAAAAAAATATAAAATATTATTAGTAGAATGACAATGAAAGCAACATCACATTGATCAAAATATCAATAAAGTCTGTTGTGTTAAAACACATACTATCTGACTAAATATACAAAAACAAATATAGTCGCACCTTGGTTGTTGAACCGAATCAGCAACCAAGGCACAGCTTCTGATTGGCTGCAGGAGCTTCCTGCACGCAATCAGAAGCTATGGAAGCCTCATCGGACATTCAGCTTCCAAAGAACGTTTGCAAACCAGAACACTCACTTCCAGGTTGCAGCGTTTGGGAGCTAAAACGTTAGACTCGCAAAGCAATTGGCTTCCAAAGTACGACTGTACAAGAAACTCTGAAATATATAAAGTGAAAAAGATAAATTGAATGCATATTAATGGAGCAACATTAGTAATATGTCAGAAATTTTACCAATGTATATAAATATTAAATGTTATCTTAATGAGCCCATGAGCCATCTAGACACAGGTTCCAGGACCACCACCCCCGAAAAACTAAGCTAAATGCCCAAATTGAACCCTGTTCTGGAAGGAAGACTTATGGAGAGTCTGTGCAACATCAGCTTCAGGGGAACTCTGGACATCAGGGGAACTCTAGGGTGCAGGTCTTACTCCAAACAGGCTATTACTTCCTAAAGGCCAGTAATGCCTGTGAAATGGTTGGGTCCCATGAGATAAGTTTAAGGGGGGGATAAAGAGACACTAACTTGGGGACCTTCCTCACATGTTCTCAAATTGTAATTCTAGGACAATGATTCTTGAATAGTACAATCAATTGTCATGTTCAGCAGAGATGTCTACGTTGGAAAAGGGAATACCTGCCATGGCTGTAGCCTTTGAGCTTCCAGCTTCATCGCCCTGCTGAGAATACGCAGCATTTAAGGCATGTGCCACAGTTTGGACAGTGTTGTAAATCTTTCCGCTGTCTAGAGAGAGGATTCTTTGCTAAAAATCTTGTGGCAGCTCCAGTTTCTCTCTCTCTCTGCATCTGGTCCAGCCTTTCACTGGTGATGCATGCCTTAAACAGAAACAATTATAATCTGTCTGCACAATCTTTTTCATAACAGGGGAAAGGCGAGGGAGAATATCATAGTTTCTCTATTCCTTTATCATAATAGGGAAGGATAAAAAAATGGATTTGTTGGAAAAATATGCTACTGTGCATTAAGTCCAATGCGAGAACTGTTAACATTAATGTCAGTTTGCCATTTCAGATAAATCTGTTAGTTTTAATATTCATTCTTCCACTGTTGGTAATGATGTGTCCTATCTTTGTGCATATAAAAGTCTCACAGACGCAATCATATATTACAACGAAGTTCCATAGTCTTTTCCTAATTATATATCCATACGTTCCAGCAGGAAGATTTCTGGTGTCATTATTTCTGTGCTTTCATCTAGATGAATATTTCCAATATATTTTATCTTTTGTCAGACTCTGGACAAGTATGTGAGCTTTATTACTACTATGCTTAACATAAAGAGTTAAAATTGAATACTTTAAAACTCAGGTATCATCTTTAGATGTTCTTGTCAGGTAATCTTTTGTATTCAGATCAGGTCTCAGTACAATAATGTAGCACTTGCGCATGAAGATGCAGCCCAGAAGCCCAGCACTGGAGGCCAACATAGAGAAGACCTGCACGGCTACCATGTACTTCCCCTTGGTGCTCAGGTAGGTGGGAACAAAGGACACCCAAACACTGCAGAAGACCAGCATGCTGAAGGTGATCAGTTTGGCTTCATTGAAGACTCCAGGAAGCTTCCTGGCTAGGAAAGCCACCGTGAAGCAGATGGCAGCCAGGAAGCCCATGTAGCCAAGGGAACCATAAAACATGGCAGCAGACCCTTCATTACATTGCAGGATGATCTGCCCAGGTTCGGAGCTCATGTCAGAGTCTGGGAATGGGGGAGAGGTTCCCAACCAGATAGCACAGATGATCACTTGGACACTGGAACAGGAAAGGACAATGGAGTTGGCCAGACCCTTCCCCAGCCATCTCCTCACCTTGTTCCCTGGCTTTGTGGCCAGGAAGGCCAGCACCACAGTGATGGTTTTGGCCAACACAGAAGAGACGGCAACTGAGAAGATGATGCTGAAGGCAGATTGCTGGAGAAGGCAGGTGGCTTTCTTTGGCCGGCCAATGAAGAGAAAGGAGGACAAAAAAGAAAGCAGGAGTGAGAGAAGGAGGATGTAGGAGAGGTCTCGGTTATTGGCTTTGACTATGGGAGTTTCCTGGTATTTTATGAATATCCCTAACACAAAGCCTATGGTTAAGGACAAGAAGAGGACAAAGGAAGATAGGACGATTCCCATGTTTTCTTCATAAGTCAAGAAGGTGATAATCTTGTGGACACATTGATCTCGGGCCTTGTTTGGATGTTGATCGTTTGGACATTTGACACAACGCTCTGCATCTGCAAAGAACAAGACTAATAACAGCCTTATATCTAACGGGACCTTTTTTACTTTAAAGAAGGAAATCTCGGGGCGGGGCATGCATAATGGTATCACAATTGAGAGTGTTCTTCTGCACACCTCACAATAACTCCATCAGTGATTTACAGCGAGAAACATAGGCTTTTGTGAATTTATGCATTCATTCCTGCTCCTCGGTGGACAGGCATTTATTGATTTATGTGTTTCTATCCTGCTTTTCAAGCAGATTGCAATATTAGCAAACAAAGAAAATACTAATCTGTAAAGAAGTGGACTGCAAACCAAGTCCATAAGAAAACTCTTCTGATAGATGGTGGCTATCCAGTGTTAATCCAACTCAGAAGAGATCATGAAAATAGACATAAGTAACCTCAGACCTATGCCCTCTTCCTGAAGGGTGGTCCTTTACACTAAAGTCACCCACCTTCCTGAGTGGAGATGGTCCCTTCTGGGCAGGGAATGCAGTCATAGCAGCAAAGTGGCTTTCCTTCCTGAACCATCCTGAGGAACCCAGGGTGACATCTTTCCACACACCTGGAAGGCGGCAGGGGCTAGACGTAAAGACAAGGAGTGCCAAGGGAAGTGTGTTAGAGCTAATTTATCTATTGAAATAAGGCACAGGGTTGGGAAGGATTCAATGTGGACTCCACAACCATGGTTTACCTATAAGCTTGTAAATGTGCAAAACTATAACAACTACATTGCCACTTGAGGTCTGTTCAGTGCAGGGCAGCCAAATGGGGTCACAGGGCCCCCGTGCTCCAAGAGCTGCATTGGCTGCCTGTTTGGTATGGAACCCAATCCATGGTGCTGGAACTTGTATGAAAGGTCCTTAAATGTTCAGGACCCAAGGACTTAAAGGAGATGTATAAGAAAAGCCTTGCTTGTATTCCAACAGACTAGCAGAACAATCTGCATGCTAACACACGACAGGGCCTTGTCTGCTGTGGCATCCTGGATGTGGGAATTCTAAGGAAGGGCAAGCTAAAAGTATGATAAATAATTATACTGCTTCCCTGTTCATTCCTGTGACCACTTCCCTTCTTATATTGATTCTCCTGGGTCCAATTTTAAAGTGCATACCTGTCCTCTAATGTCAAAATAGAGGTGGTCAAGGTGAACACAGTGGAAACTGCTATTTTCAAGTCTGCATTCAATAGAATTTTCCATTACCTATTTTACACACATCCCAAATAAACAGATACACTGCCCCAGCCTCACTGTTAGATCTTGAAGAACTGCTGGATGTTGGCGTTTGAAGGCATTTGAAGGAAGCCCCACCCACACAACCCGGTACACTTATTATATTAAACTTTGAGGAACTGGAAATATTGTGAAATGAAAGAGATGATTTGTCCCACCTTATTGTTCCATTTGAGCCATGCAATGGCTTTCTGGTCAATGGTGAACTGTACATCTGAGGATCCCTGTCTGCTGATACTCCCAAGCTTCAATTTAGAAATGGACTTATTGGTAAACTTCATCCAGTTCACAATGTCCAGGTCAGCTGCCAACTCTCCATTCTCATCCAAGTACACTCTGTCCATGGAAGAATTGTAGAACTGGGAGTTTCCCATGAAAGGGTGGAGCTAGAATGGCAAAGAGAACACCAGCATTTAGAAGGCAGGAACTCCAATGGATTACAAAAAATCTCTCAAGAAAGTAAATTAATGTTGAACCATAAAATATCTGAACAGGAAGTAGAAGGTGCCATTCAAAACATGCAATTGGGCAAATCTCCAGGACCGGATGGGCTGACTTCTAGATACTATAGATCTCTGAAAGAGTGGCTATTGCAACCTTTGAAGGAAGTCTGCAATGAAATATTGGAGGGGAAAAGGGCACCAGAGTCGCGGAAAGAGGCGTATATTACACTTATACCGAAAACAGAGACTGAAAAGACTCAGCTTAAGAACTACCGCCCTATATCGTTACTTAATGTGGATTACAAAATTTTTGCAGATATTTTAGCCAAGAGATTGAAAAAAGTATTGATGGAAGAGATTCATAGAGACCAAGCGGGCTTTCTCCCGGGAAGACACTTGTCTGATAATTTGAGGAATATAATGGATATTTCCCCTTCATGGATCACTGCCTTGCCATGGCGAAGGGGCTTGGTTTTCCCAGTAGTGATGTATGGAAGTGAGAGCTGGACCATCAAGAAGGCTGATCGCTGAAGAATTGATGCTTTTGAATTATGGTGCTGGAGGACACTCTTGAGAGTCCCATGGACTGCAAGAAGATCAAACACATCCATTCTTAAGGAAATCAGCCCTGAGTGCTCACTGGAAGGACAGATCGTGAAGCTGAGGCTCCAGTACTTTGGCCACCTCATGAGAAGAGAAGACTCCCTGGAAAAGACACTGATGCTGCGAAAGATGGAGGGCACAAGGAGAAGGGGGCGACAGAGGACGAGATGGTTGGATAGTGTTTTCGAGGTTACCAGCATGAGTTTGACCAAACTGCGGGAGGTAGTGGAGGACAGAGGTGCCTGGCGTGCTCTGGTCCATAGGGTCACGAAGAGTCGGACACGACTAAACGACTAAACAACAACAAATTGATATTTTGGAAAAATTAGAAGTGAACATAAATAATAAAGCAGTTTTGATATTTGTGGACGCGGAGAAAGCTTTTGACAACATCTCTTGGAGTTTTATGAAGAAGAACCTACAGGGGATGGGGGTAGGCCAAGGTTTTGAAAATGGTATAGGTGCAATATATTCTGAACAAAGGCTAAATTAATTGTAAATAATGTGGTGACGGAAGAATTTAAGATAGAAAAGGGGACACAACAGGGATGCCCAATCTCCCCACTGCTTTTTATATCGGTCCTGGAGGTTCTGCTGAACATGATCAGAAGGGACCGGTTGGTTAAAGGTATACAGGTCGGAGCCAAACAGTACAAACTAAGAGCATTCGCAGATGACTTAGTATTGACGTTACAGGAGCCAGAATCTAGTGCTAAAAGGGTTATAGAATTAATTCAAGAATTTGGTCAAGTGGCAGGATTTAAATTGAACAAGTTAAAAACCAAGGTTTTAGAGAAAAATTGAACACCGATTGAAAGAGAAAGGTTTCAGAATGAGACAGGATTGACTGTGGTAAAGAAAGTGAAATACTTGGGGATTAATATGACAGCTAAAAATGGGAACTTATTTAAAGATAATTATGAAAAATGTTGGATGGAAGTGAAAAAAGACTTAGAAATTTGGTCAAACTTGAAGCTTTCACTGTTGGGTCGTATTGCTGTGATAAAAATGAATGTATTGCCTAGAATGCTGTTTTTGTTTCAAACATTGCAAATTGTAGACAAGATGGACTGTTTCAAGAAGTGGCAGAGAGATATTTCTAGATTTGTCTGGCAGGGCAAGAAGCCCAGAATAAAATTTAAGATATTAACTGATGCAAAGGAAAGGGGTGGATTTGCCCTGCCAGACTTTAAACTTTACTACGAATCAGCAGCTTTTTGCTGGTTGAAAGAATGGCTGCTTCTGGAAAACACAGATATTTTGGACCTAGAAGGTTTTAACAATGTTTTTGGATGGCATGCATATTTGTGGTATGATAAGGTCAAAGCGCATAAAGCATTTAAAAACCATATTGTCAGGAAAGCATTGTTTAACGTTTGGATAAGATATAAGGATTTATTGGAAAACAAAACCCCAAGGTGGCTGTCGCCAATGGAAGCAAAAGCCCAGAAAAAGCTCAATATGGAGGCCAAATGGCCGAAATATTGGGAAATTTTGGAACAAGAGGGAGATAGACTGAAACTGCAGAGTTTTGAGAAATTAAAAAACAAAGTGCGAGATTGGCTTCATTATTATCAGATAATGGAGGCATATAATTTGGACAAGAAAATTGGCTTCCAGGTGGAAAAATCAAAATTAGAAACAGAACTGTTAGAACCCAAAACTAAGATTTTGTCAAAGATGTATAACTTGCTGTTGAAATGGAATACTCAGGATGAAACGGTGAAATCTGCTATGATTAAATGGGCACAAGATGTTGGACATAACATTATGTTTGCTGACTGGGAACAGTTATGGACCACAGGTATGAAGTTTACGGCATGTAATGCCTTAAGAGAGAATATTATGAAAATGATATACAGGTGGTACATGACCCCAGTCAAGCTTGCAAAAATCTATCATATGCCAGATAATAAATGCTGGAAATATAAAGAAACGGAAGGTACATTCTTTCACCTTTGGTGGATGTGCCCAAGGATTAAGGCTTTCTGGGAAATGATATATAATGAACTGAAAAAGGTATTTAAATATACCTTCTTGAAGAAACCAGAGGCCTTTCTTTTGGGCATAGTCGGCCAATTGGTGCCAAAGAAGGACAGAACTTTTTTTATGTACGCCACGACAGCAGCAAGAATACTTATTGCAAAGCATTGGAAGACTCAAGATCTACCCAAACTAAGTGGTCTCCAGCTGTAATGTTTTAAGAGAATATGAAAAAAAAGGGGTATAAATGGGTAAAAGCCTAATGGTAAGGATTTGCTGAACCAATGAATTGAAGTGGAATACAAAAAAGGGAGGTATGAGGAGGTCGGGGAAACAAGCTAAAGGAAAATAAGTAATGGAAACTCTGTTTTTATTTTGTATTTTTCTTTTTCTTTTTTCATTTAAAAAAAATTCAATAAATATCTTATAAAAGAAAAATAGAAGGCAGGAACTCCATTTTGCCCATTTCTTGCTTGGCTCTCCTTTGACCAGTGGCTGAGAGTTGTGTGTCCTTAAAACGTTGGCTACATTAATTCAAGGGAACATACAGGTAAGAAACACTAAGGCTGCCATCCTGTATATGCAGATCAGGGAACATGTTTCACTGAACCTAAAGTGACCTTTTGCTAAACCTACATAGTAATTTTATTACACAGCAAGACACAACTATCTTCCTTCCTTCAGCATTAAATGTGGGCTGGCTGAGCTAACTGTTAGGTGTGATTGGAGCTGGTTGACTGACTGTACCAAAAGACAGCTCGCTAATGGCTCCTTGTCATCTTGGAAAAAGTGACAAGTGTCTATGTTGGAAAAGGGAATACCTGCCATGGCTGTAGCCTTTGAGGTTCCAGCTTCATCGCCCTCTGCTGAGAATACGCAGCATTTAAGGCATGTGCCACAGTTTGGACAGCGTTGTAAATCTTGCCGCTGTCTAGAGAGAGGATTCTTTGCAGAACATCTTGTGGCAGCATCTCCAGTTTCTCTCTCTCTCTGCATCTGGTCCAGCCTTTCACTGATGCTGCATGCCTTAAATAGAAACAATTATAATCTGTCTCCACGATCTTTTTAATTACAGGGAAAAGGCGAGGGAGAATATCATAGTTTTTTTGTTCTTTTATCATAATAGGGAAGGAAAGAAAACCATGGATATGTTGGAAAGATATGCTACTGTGCATTAAGTCCAAAGTGAGTTCCCCCATAGCTGTTGTGATCAAGACTTTCCCTGCAAGAGGTTTTATTAACATGCCAAATACATATTGTATCATTCGTATTCCAATTAAGATATAATTCATGTCCACATAGTAAACAAAGACATGGACCTGTCTCCACTTGAAGAAGGAACGGAAACTGATCACTGCCCCATTCTTATTCCCCAGTGGGATATTTTGTAAGATGCCAACACAAATCCCCCTCTCAATGAGAACAGACATCAAGGTCCTCTTGAACCTCTCTCCGTTGTCAGTTTCTGGCACAAGGAGACCAATGAACATCCATCTGAAGTGCTGGAGCAGCGTGACAATCCCTGGGTACAGAGCTTCTTCTTTGGGGACCATCCGGTAGAAAAAAGGAAACTGCCTCTTGTCATTCACACCATGAGAGACAAAAGCATAACTGACCTGGCAAGAAAAGGAAGATTGTTGGCTTGTTTTGGCTCAAAGCCCACATATTTCTTAGCCCAGATAACAAACACTTCCCATGTAGAATAAATCTCCCCAGACCCAGAATATAGAAGCCTGCTTTTATTTGTATGGATTTCTTGAATTTCTGTTTTTATATGATTTTATACTACTTTCATCTTGCATTGTTGATTTAATGATACTGTTACTGTTTTGATGTTGTGCAACACATAGATATATTTAAAATACGAAGTGGATGTTTTTTTTTAAAAAAATGAAGTGAGTTATAAAAGTTTTAAATAAATAAAAATTCACTGTTTCACTCAGAGGAAACCAGTCCACTTTCCTTAGTAGTTAGATACACAGACACCTGTACACAATGTTTCTAGGTATCCATCTTAATCTGCACACAAGTTCAGAAGACCCAGAGAAGTGGTGGGGTGTCTAGTTATGAAGGAGATCTCAGAAAATACTTTTGTCCTGAACTCTTTTAATTGGAGCAGTCCTGCCACGCATGCCACTAGGTTATAATGTTTTGACAGCCTCTCCAGCATAAGGGGGAAGTACCCCTTTGTGCAAAAGATATTAATTGTGGTATGGAGTACCAGCCATGTATTATTTTCATGGAGGGTTCCCTAGTTTGAACCAAAGAATGCCCTGAAGCAGAGCTTTCTCTAAATTGCTTATTCTACATGAACTCCTCTATTGTGTTCTCAGTATGACTACTACTACTACTACTATTTTAATTATCCATCTTTTCCACTGATGAGAACATAAGGTGGTTTCCAGATAACAGAAGAACAGTTAAAAACACAGGGGGGGGGAATCATTAAAACAATACCTGTGATTTTGATTTGAAGTAAAAAGTTGCATTTAATAGAATTTTTAAAGAATATAACTAAGCCTTTTATGGGGCCCAAGGCACCCATAATAATTCAATCTAATGAGATTGATTGTCTTGTAGCTTCATTTTTAATAGATACGCAGAGAGGAAATGAATGTAGCAGGAACCTCAAAGCCACTGAAGAGGTATGTCTCCAAAGGAGTCTGCAGCACAACTATCGCCAATGGGATATCATCTTGTTCATTTTAATAAAGTCAGCATTGTGGTTCTGCTGCAAATTCTGAAAGAACTCCTTTGAGAATAGGTGATCATCCAAGAGAATCTAGATATGTGTCTGTCCACCAAGGGAAATCCCTCCCAAATCACTCTTCTGTCTCACTTTGCACATCTCTTTTAACCCCCCCCTTTAGTTCTCTGCAATGAGGCTCCTCCAGAAAATGCCATATCCCTCTCCATTCCTACCTGTGGGATTTTATAGATGCCCAATGTGCCTGAAAGCAAGATGGAGTTTTGAGAGTCAGCCATTTCCAGAACAGTCAGTAAATCATTCCGTCTTCCACATTTGTAGTTTGGAATATTTGCCTTCCCGGTAGACAGCAGGTCTAGCAAAGCGTCATAGGTCACCCTTCCATCAAAAAAGTTCTCATGGATGCTGTAGCCCAGGGTGATGTTGAAGGAGAGCCTGGCGTTCTGGCTGAACTCTTGAATGGCAAGCAAGAAGGAGAGCACCTCCCAGTACTTTGTGTTTCCTTTCCTGCAAAAATATACAGATTGTGTCGTCATCCTGCAGTTGTGATGGAGCAGATTTATCTGAGGGATTTTTAAGGCAAGCTTTAACCGGCGAGATAAAAACCTGGATCTTATTTCCAGAACTTTACTTGTGCTTACAGTGATTCAGAACCAAAGCCAACAGCTCAAAAGCTCACCTAATTATATATCATTGGATGAGAGAGAGAGGATAGCCTTTGTGAAGGAACTGCACTGCTAAAAAGGAATAAACGTATTATATTTATTTTATTTTGGGACATTTGGGGTTGATTTGTTTTCTAGAACAAATCTTGGTTGGCAGTCATCTGACTCTTCTTTGATTTTTAGTATGTTTATGGACCTACAGTCTAAAATCAAATGTATCTCGAAGGTATGATTGTGGGGAGAATAACTCCTTCCCCATAAAATATCTTACTGTTTAAAGCTGGTAGAGGGAGTCCTGTTGAAGGTTTGTTCATGAAATACGGCTTTTGTGGGAGAGATGATCCCACTAACGAGGTGGTCTCCTGGCCTGTAATAGTTGAATAGGTCTAGCTGACTCCTCTCCAAAGTTAATGAGCATTTTGCCTTCTGCATCTCACAGTCTGCATAAGGCAGTAGCAGCAGCAGAAGAAGAAGAACAACAAGAAGAATCACCGTCATTCTGGTACTGCCTGGAACAGCCCTCTCTGTTGTGTATTCTCCCCTCAGTTCATTAAATGAAGCCAAACCCTTCTTGTAAAGCTGATGAAGTCCAAACAAGACTTCACATCTGAAGGTATAGAAGACAAGCTCATGACTATATATTCTGACTCACCTGCCCTAAACCTCTGTCCAAGCTGTTGATGACATTTATGTCCCTGTCCTTTCCACCTTGAACGCACAATGTCACCTCACGTAGCTCTTGTTTTTGGTTTTTATTTTAATGGCATCAGATATGATCTTTGGACAAATCCCAGGAGTTTTGGTGTGTAGAAATGAGGAGGGTCACTACGATTTTGATAATCATAAGCCAGATAAGCATTGGCTCTGCAACATCCTGCAATCTTTACATGGCTCCATGCTCAGGTGCAGGGCTGGAGAAAAACATGTTTTTCAACAGCCCTCAGATATCACTCTAGACTCTAAGATGATGAAGGGAAGTGGCAGCTGAACATATCTAAACTTTGTGGAAAAGTACATTCACAAGAGTCGGGATCAACATTTGGTTTTCCGACAGTGGGGAGGAAACTCTGCTCTATAGGCCAGATTAGGCCCATCAGATTCCCCTCCCCTTTTGACCTGCATGACTGTTATGGTCAATCTGTGTCACCCCAACAACCCTTCACTGGACATTTCTTTTCAAGGGGTGCTCAAGGAAGTAATGAGGGTGAATCTTACTCAGTATGTCTTCTGAGAAGACCTACGAAGGCTTGCATAACTTCACTCTCTTATTCTCACTCACACAGAAAAGCAGCTCTCTACCATGTATACCTTGGTCAAGAAACCAGTCCTAAAGCTCACCCAAGTTCTGGTTGGTGCCAGGAGTGCCCAGAGGTTCTGCTGTCAATGTGAGCAGCAAAGATTGGCAATGCTGCTTGAAGCTCCTCTTTGCCAAAGAAGAGTCTTCTGGGACTGGCCAGAGACTCATGTAGTCCAGCATCCTGTTCCACGTTGGCCAAGCAGACACATCTGGGATGTCCACAGACAGGTCCTGAGCACAACAGTGCTGTCCCTTCCTACAGTTTCCAACAAAGGGAATTCAGAAGCATGCTGCCCGCAACAGTGGAAAAGCAGGGAGGTGGGGAGGAAGTTTCATACCAAATTTAGGGGACCTGCACAGGGGTCTTGCCCAGCCCTATAGGACTCACTACTCTAGGTCCTAGATTTCCCTCTTTTGGTCCCTTTGATTTCCATCTGAACTTCAATGTTAGTTTTGAACCTCCTTATTATGGAAGTGAGAGCTGGACCATAAAGAAGGCTTATCACCAGAGAATGGATGATTTTGAATTATGGTGCTGGAGGAGACTCTTGAGAGTCCCATGGACTACAAGAAGATCAAACCTACCCATTCTTAAGGAAATCAGCCCTGAATGCTCACTGGAAGGACAGATCGTGAAGCTGAGGCTCCAATACTTTGGCCACCTCAGGAGAAGAGAAGACTCCCTGGAAAAGACTCTGATGCTGGGAAAGATAGAGGGCACAAGGAGAAGGGGATGACAGAGGACGAGATGGTTGGGCAGTGTTCTCGAAGCTGCCAGCATGAGTTTGACCAAACTGAGGGAGGCAGTGGAAGACAGGAGTGCCTGCCGTGCTCTGGTCCATGGGGTCACGAAGAGTCGGACATGAATAAACGACTAAACAACAACAACAAATTGATTCAAGGGCCTAATGAACCCAAATATTTTGGGTGGTGTCATGTAAAATCTCTATGGTTCTGTCCTACTGCACCTGATCCTAAGAAGCAGGTTTCATGTCCTTCCTGACATCTATGGGCCCATGAAACATGGGGGTCCCTGCGGGGGGGGGGGACATTGCTTTGGAGTATCACTGTATGTCAGACAGTTAACAAAGGTCAGTAATACTATACTGCACTGGGACATAGTAGAACAACTATGTACAACACAGTTCTTTTAGCGTCCCTAGAGCCCAAGGAAAGTTGAAATTCACATTCAGTATTGTAGCTGAAAGTGATTCTACCTTTGTCTGCCTCTCAATCCGGACAGATAGTTTGAATGGTGCAACCAAGATTTTCCAGCAAAGCGTGTTCTCACTGAAAAGAGAGCACGTGTTGCGGATGGGGCCGGCCAAAACACCCTTAGTTGCCAGCCAGGTTGATACAAGGGGGCTTGTGTCAGATTGGTGGCTGGTGTTGCTGGGGTAAATTTGATGTTGCCAATTTAGGGGTGGGACCAGAGGTTATTTAAGCTAAGTCCACAGAAGGTTCCTTTCTCTTTTGCTCCCGCCCTCCCTTGATTGGGCTTCCGATTTGACCTTGCTATGCCTGTCATGGGGTCATCTGCATTGGTGCAGGGGCCTGGTAGGAATTTTTCCTTTGGCTGATTAGTGCGTGCCAATTGGGTTTTGCCTACTGCGTAGCAAATCGTCACAACTTGTAAGGTTGGCGGTTAGGCATTGGTTAAATTGGTTGGTGGAGGGGTATGGATAGGCTGGGCCTGCCCCTCCAATGCTGCTGCTGCATGGGAATTCCGTTAAAGGAATTCTGGGGCTTACCATCCCCTTGTCCAAACCCCTGGAATCGGGTGTGGGCCGCGTAAGACCCCAAAGAGCATGCGGGGAGGAACTGAAGGGTCTGTGTCGCAGCCCCAGTTGCCCTGATCTTGTTCCTCCACACTGACTCACGCTGGAATCCGGGAGTCAGTGCTATCCCCCAAAGGCGGGGGGGATAGCTAGTCATAACCAATGCCTAAGCAACCACTCACAATTTGTATGTTAATAAAGTTGTGGCCAAAATTATGCCAAAAACCTTAAACAAAAATTATGCGTAATGTGTGAGTTATTGGGGTAGGGGTGTTTTGGGGGACCTCAGCACGCAAAACTGTCCCAGCAAAACTCTCCCAGCAGAGATCCAGCACAGGAAGGTTAGGTTGCAGCTAAGCAAATGTTACCAACACAAGGCTAGTCATGCTCTCCTTTGCATTGATTTATTTGCCTCTGAATCACACCTCACAAGCTCCTTGAGCTTTTGACCTTGAGCTGCACGTGCAAGCATGTACTCTGAATTAACCCTGCCTTGGCTTTTTATCTGCAAGGATAAACTGACACACTCTGGCACATTCTGACTCTGCAGGGGCCACGGGTCCCCTGTGCATAATGTACTGCTTTCTCAGAGACAAGTCACAGAAAATACCTGATCAATCAAACCATTGCTACTAATGCTCCTCTGGGGTCACCTTGACTCGTCTTATTTGCTAGCAGATGATAAACCGAGGGACAGTTTTGCCATTGCAATATTCAGTCACATAGATGCACCTACAAGATGTTAGGATATAGTTCCATTCCACCTTAAAAGGGTACAGGCATGACATTTGTGTATCACATGCCTGTTTAGTCCCAGCACTGTCTGCTGGGAGATTCCGTTGTATGTTGCTTTTGTATTACGGCTGTTTTTCCTGGAGATGAAGGGATGCAGTCATGTTTTCCTTTGTTCCTGAACTATGCTGAATAAAGCTGTAAATATGCTCTCTCTGTATGCATCTTCCATTGTGGATGATTTATACACTCTGCTGACAGAGTGTGCACGGGTCTTGGAACGTACCTGAGACTCGTGTCACTAACTGACTGATGCTGTTCCACGGGAGACCGGTGATCGTCTGGAGCCAGCTGGGGGCCTACCTGATGCCCCCGTCTTCCTGGCAGTATCCCAACACAAAATTCCCCATGAAGGGGCCGAGCAGCCACAAATTGCACTGCCAGGGCCATCCATGCTGCATGGCACCCATGGCGTCGGGCACCCCCTATCGTGGCGCCAAAATGGCACTCCTCTTCAGTTGAGCCATTGTTGTAAACTTACAGATACTGTCAAAAGATCCAGTCAAACTTCATTTATGGTTGCCATCCAAACTTTCTTCTCTGCTTGATATGCTGCCTAACATTGACCTCAGAGAGCACAGCACCTCTACTAACCACCACCACTGGCCAAACCCTGTTTTCTCTGTAGAGGCCAATTTCAAGTAAGACCTGCTCACCTCCAACTCAAGAGCTCCCTTGGGCAGGGGAGGTGGTGTTGCAGAGGTTCCTCCTAAGACTTTCTCCCCCTTTGTTGGAGTGCTACTTTGGCCCTTAGCAAGCTCCACTAAGCTCCAGTCTTTGTTGAAGGATCTGTGTGTATTGCTGGAGTCTGAATTAAGTGTCTGGGTGGCTGATGTTACTGTTTGATTTGTATGGAGATTTGTAAAGTTTCTGTTCCATTGATACACATGAAACCAATCTATCACACCTTTTATATACACCAGCATTTCTTGTATTTCTTCTTCACTTTATTTTTCCATTTTCTTTTATTTGTCTTTCTAAAGATCAGGCATAGGCTGTGTGCTGGGAATATGTTTCTATTAACATGCAGAATCTGATGCCGAGCCAAGAAGGTATCTCCCAACTCCATAAGAAAGATATATTTTCTGGCACCACCCTATTAGCCAGATTTCCCATTACCTTCAATGGGACACACAGATAAGAATGTACTGAATGTGAACCTGGACTTACTTACCTGGGAGTAAGCCCCCTGGGCCACATGCCTCAATGAAAAAAGCAGTTCATAATTCTTAATCAATTAATGGTGAGTGGATTTCTGTGGGGGATCAGAGGTTTGCATGTCTCTGAATGTCATTTGTTGGGGAACAAGGCCACCAAAGGTCTTGTAGCAAAACTGAGGGGACACTTATACATGTTTGGTGGAGCTGTGAAAAAAGCAAAAGCTTCTGGAACACAGTATATGACGAGCTTAAAAAAATGTTTAAGTATAACTTAATGAAAAATACACAAGCTTTTCCATTGGGGGAATGGACACAGGTATAGCAAGAGAAGATCCGAAAATATTCCTCTATGTCACAATTGCAACAAGGATCCTAATTGTTAAAAACTGGGGAGGGGGGGGGGAGAGACTGTGCCAGCAAAAAAGGAATGTCAAGACAAACTGTTAGAGTATATTGAACTGGCTACATTAACACAGTGGCGTAGCGTGGGTTGTCAGCACCCGGGGCAAGGCAAGTAATTTGCGCCCCCTAACCCGTGGATTTGCGCCCCCTAACCCTAACCCCCAGATGTTGCGCCCAGTGCGGCCGGCCCCCCCTGCACCCCCCACGCTACGCCACTGCATTAACAGAGGCAATTAGAGATCACACTAGACAAGAGTTTCAAAAAGCATGGCGAAAATGCAGAGAATACTTCACGAAACAGTGCCCTAAAATACATACCTGTACTTGTTTTGATTAATGTCTGCAGGAGACTTTGTGGATATTTAACTTATAATAAGAAAAATCTTAATAATTATTCATAAAGGAAACAGTTAAACAGCAGCAGCAGCAGCAGCAGAAGAAGAAGAAGAAGAAGAAGAAGAAGAAGAGGAGGAGGAGGAGGAGGAGGAGGAGTTTGGATTTGATATCCCGCTTTATCACTACCCGAAGGAGTCTCAAAGCGGCTAACATTCTCCTTTCCCTTCCTCCCCCACAACAAACACTCTGTGAGGTGAGTGGGGCTGAGAGACTTCAGAGAAGTGTGACTGGCCCAAGGTCACCCAGCAGCTGCATGTGGAGGAGCGGAGACGCGAACCCAGTTCCCCAGATTACGAGACTACTACTCTTAACCACTACACCACACTGGCTAAATAAGGAGGCCTGATACAGGATAAAGGAAGTCTTTTATTTCGTTGTTTGTATTGTTGTATGTTGTGCTCACTGTATGTTATGTTCACGTTTAATGAAAGTGGATTGTGTATTGGGGGGTGGGGGGGTCATGTTATGTTGTAAATAAAATTCCAACAAAATTATTAAAATAAAAAGACCACCAAAGGTCTACTGCCCCCATGCCCTGCTTGTGAGCTTCTCAAAGGTGTGTGATCAGCCACTGAAATATACGGCATGCTGGACTAGATGGGACTTGGTCTGACCTGCCTCTAGAGCTTTCCTAATGCTGTTGAGGCCAAACTTGCTGTTGAGGCGCACACACACGTCAAACTTTGGCACTGCACCTGTGATTTCTTGTAAACATGTTTTTGTTCATCTCTGCACCTGCCACCCAAGTTGCGCAAGGACTTCAGGTTGTTACAGTGGTCAATTTTCTTCTCCTTATAATTGTCAAAATCATAGCTATTCATTCTTGCCAGGATAAGGATATATTTCTAGACATCACAATCAAGGGCAGCATGAGGTTATTCCCAGCTCTGGGATTGGGGAGAAAAGTAGATGCACAGAATAGCTGATATGTCAGAGACAGTCTGAATGAACAGCTGAGGGATACCTGAACGCTATCCATACTGGGAAAGTCACAGCAGTTTTGCTCTTGCAAGAGTTTTTGGCTTCTGATTATCTGCTTGGGGAGGAGAGAGAGGAGCAGCTACAAGAGAAGTGTAGGGGGTACAGGCAAAATGATTTCCCTCCTGCTTCTCCTGCTCATGCCGCATGGAGACTGCAAAAATCAAGGAAAAAGATGTCGAACGAATCTGATCTGGGAAGAAAGTAGAACAGAGAATTACTACCGGCCCGGAGACTTCCTAATTGCTGGGATCGTATCTCCAAGTTTATTTACTGATGTAGACCCATACATTTTTACCCAGACTCCCTCAAAGCGACTTGCATGGTAAGTAATTAGATGCCACTAGATGTCATGCTTCTCCAACACCACTGCAATAGTTTCTGTTTAATTAATCATAATAAAAAAATTTCCACCTTGAAGGCTGTGTGCCTCTCTGTTTTCTTTCTTTCTTTCTTTCTTTTGCTATGGAATTTGCAATCTCCCAGTTTTCATTTTTAAATGGCCAATAAATTTTCACCTTGTAACAAAGTGATCCTCAGATGAAGAGTGATATATAATCTTATTAAATAAAAAATAAAATATGTCTTGTCTCAGCCCAAACTACAAACATACATATCATTGTTTGGGGGTGAGATACTTTGATATTGATTAGAAATAACATTCGTTTTCTTTACACGGTGAATAGGTTTCTGACATTTTTAATTTGATGTTTCATTGCAGTTCTACACTTAGGTTCTACTGGCACATCTTGTCCTTCTTGTTCTCTGTTCAGGAGATCAACCAGAATTCCAGGTTCTTACCCAACATCTCCTTGGGCTACAACCTCTTTGAGAACTTTTTGGATGCAAGGATGACTTCTGATGGCATGATAGACTTGCTTGCAGGTGGTGAAAGCAATATTCCAAACTATAGCTGTGGAAGATGGAATAACCTTCTGGCTGTTCTTGAACGGGCCAATTCTGTCATCTCAAAAGTGATTTCAGTCATGTCAGGTATCTACAAAATTCCACAGGTACGCAGGGAAGGGACAAGAAGGGTCTATGAAAAAGTGAGAAAATCCTTAGCTATAGTAGATCTTTCTTCCACCATCCAGCAATCTGGCACTCTCCAAATGTTTCAGACTAAAACTGCAATCAACTCCAGCCAACACTCCCCCCACCCCCCAGATAATAACAGATAATAAGTACAGTGGTACCTAGGGTTACTTACGCTTCAGGTTACAGATTCCACAAACCTAGAAATAGTACCTCGGGTTAAGAACTTTGCTTCAGGATGAGAACAGAAATCGTGCCGCAGCAGGAGGCCCCATTAGCTAAAGTGGTGTTTCAGGTTAAGAACTGTTTCAGGTTAGGAACGGACCTCTGGAACGAATTAAGTACTTAACCAGAGGTACCACAGTAATAACAGACAATAAATACAGTATCTATTCCTTTTCCTGCAAGTCGAACAAACTAATCTCTTCCTTTCCGCACTAGATGAGTTATGGCGTTATGACTCAGACACTGGATGAGAAAACTGAAGTCTCCTTTGTCTACCAAATGGTCCCCAAGGGGGAAAGCCAGTATTGGGGGATTGTGCAGTTGCTCCTGAATTTTGGATGGACGTGGACTGGCCTCTTGGTTTCAGACAATGATAATGGAGAAAGGTTCTTGAGTGCCTTGACACCTCTGATGACGAACAATGGAATTTGCATTGCCTTATTAAAAAGAATACCAGAACATAACTTAAATCCATATCTCATTCCAAGTGAACCATTTATCATATGGGACAAAGTCAAAATATTTGTTTACTATAGAAGCAGTCAAGCGGCATGGATTGATCTCATGATAATACAAAAATTTCTGGAGAAACAAATTGGGGGGAAAGTTTGGATCTCAACAGGTCTTCAAGACATTAATGTTAATTTGAATAGTGATTCTGATCTTCTCCAGTACATCCATGGATCTTTGTCCTTCATAATGAAGCCTCAACTAAGGAAAAGATACCAACCCTATGATCCATCTTCCAAACTCCTTATACAGTTTTGGTATAAAGCATTTCATTGTTTATATAGAAAGCACACATTGGCTGGAAAAAGTCGGACAAGATGCACAGAGAATGAGAAACTGGAGATGGTGCCAGAAGAGGAGCTGGAGAGAGTTCTGTCTCAAGACAACTACATCACTTACTTCAGTGTCCAAGCTGTGGCTCATGCTTTGAATGCTGCCTATTCATCCAGATCAAAGGTCATGCTGATGGCGAGTGGAGGAGACAGGCTGGAACGTCAAAGGCTACAGCCATGGCAGGTATTTCCTTTTCCTTGTTGCAAATTGCAACTCATTTTCCCACCAGTGGATTCAGATTTAGGACTGAGATTTTTATTTCTTTTTGCTCATTTTGGTGGAAAATCTCATTAGTGAGTCTTGTGGCAGAAGCAGACCTTTCTGCCTATTCTGGCTATGTCAGAACAGTCCCCCACCATCTCGTTCTTCCTCTCTGATGCCCTGAGAGAGATGCAGCCATCATAGCAGAAGTTGGTTCCTCCTCAACTTCCACTGTGTCTCTTCTGGGACTTGAAGCTGCCCATCAACTGTAGAACAGAAGGAATTTTTAATTCTATATTTATATCTAAACTTTTACATGATAAAATTGGCCATTGTCAAAAGAATGCAGGGTGGTTTAACGACTTGAATAGTATGATAGACACTGTAAAAGTACAGAAAGAACATGAAAAGCAAAGAGCTTCTCAGTTTACTGGAAAAGCTGTTGAAATAAACATATTTTTAAAAAAGGATAATGGACGACAATAATAATAATAATAATAATAATAATAATAATAATAATAATAATAATAAATTTTATTTATATCCCGCCCTCCCCAGCCGAAGCCGGGCTCAGGGCGGCTAACAACACTAAAACAATGCAACATTATAAAAACATTATAAAAATTAATTAAAATACAAATTGATGGCAACCATAAACTAAAGTTTTGTGAAGATTGCCAAAGGAGGGAGTCAGGCTGCGCCCTGACCAAAGGCCTGGTGGAACAGCTCTGTCTTGCAGGCCCTGCGGAAAGATGTCAAGTCCTGCAGGGCCCTTGTCTCTTGCGACAGAGCGTTCCTTTGCCCTCCTTTGTGGTATTGTGCAAGTTCTACTGAAAGCAGCTACACTTTGAAGGGAAAGGAGAGACTACACATTTGCAGGCTTCTACATTATCTAGAATACTGAGCAACCAAGGGTTCAACCTCATGGGAGTAAGAATGTGCAAATTCCCCCTACTTTCAGATAATTTTACCAGGTAGGAGGACTACTCTGAACAGCCACACATTCCACACATATGCTCTTGGCTGCGAGCAGACCTGTGCAGGCCCTCTTGACAAATAACCTTCTCTAGTGATACAGTGAGCAGCTGAGGAAAGGGTGTTCTGTTCATAAGGGTATAACTGTGCACTAGGAGTGCCAACTTGGCCCCTGTGCCTGGGCCTGTAGGTGTCATGCAGCGTGCATGGCTCTGGCACCAAACTTTATGGATGCCCGACCCCTTCATGGGGAATTTGGTCGGTGCTTGGGCACACGGGGCCTCATGGAGTTGGCATCTATGCTGTGCACTGATTTGTAGGACCATCTATGTTTAAAAAGTTTGGTATTTGTGCTTTTTTATTTTTTAAAAAGTATTTTATTGTCTTTTGTATTTATCTTATTCTCTGGAAACCTTGTTATTTTATACAATGAGTTGCCTACAAATGTTCTAATAAAGAAAAAGGAATGGCTGCAAGGTTCATGACTCCGGATGAAATGTGCACAGACCCCAATTCCAAGGAGATTAGAACTCAAAGTGTAGAGGGCTTATATTCAACTTTTCTATTTCATAAATGCCGGTGTTTTTTCCTGCTGTTCCAGCTTCACCCATTCTTAAGAGGACTCCAGTTTTTGAATACTTCCATGGGCAGCCTCAGGTTGGATGAGAATGGGCAGATACCAGCCTACTATGACATTGAGAACTGGGTGATGTTTCCCAATAAGTCTCGTATAAGAGTGCCGGTTGGGAGTATAGGGAGAGACGGATCCACTGACATGAAGTTCACAATCAACTCACAAGCCATTGTGTGGCCCAAGTGGTTTGAGAAGGTATGGCATATTTTATCCCACATGACATCTGTAAAGCTCTAATCACTAACTGAATCATTCCAAGGGCACTTTGACTAGAGCCCTTTGCACACCTGCTGGGGAGTAAGGGCTCACTGAGACTTCCATTTGCCACAATGCGACTTACAGGTCCTGATCTGTTTTATGGTGTGTTTTTCTGCCAGCACTTTCCTGTGGAAACCTGATTGCCATTTGCTTTGATTCAGTGGTAAAATGTGGGTTTTCTTAGGGAAAGTACTGAGACAGACAGGAAGGAAGGAAGGAAGGAAGGAAGGAAGGAAGGAAGGAAGGAAGGAAGGAAGGAAGGACTGCTTTGAAATGGAGCTTTAAAGCATGGACCTGTGACTAGAAAGATGGCCCAAAAGGAAGTGTGGTTGAGCCATAATCAGTGGAGTGCAGGGTTTTTAAAAGTCAGCCCAGGGGGTGAATGAGAATCATGTCCAGATTTCAGGAAGTAAAGAGTGGAAAGGAGAGCTCTTGCTACTTGGAATCTTGATGGCATCTCCTGGCCTGAGTGCTTAGATGGTTAACAAGCATGGTGCCAGCTTAGTATGGTGTGGGGAGGGGTTGATTGGAAACTGAATGCCATACTCTTGACACCAGGGATGCCACCTTAAGCAATTAGCATTATTAGCAGCAGCAATGGCATTAATAGAGGGGTGGGAGACAGAAGGTCTAAGTGGAAGAAGCTGTTGCAAGAGACTCATCTCTCCATTCTTTGCCAAGACTCAAAACACTTTGGAAAAAGAATAATAATGTAACCATAATTGAGGAGGCACTTTTTGAAATTGGAGTCTTTAGGTGGTGGTATGTTTAACTGCTGCTCCCATTGCTCTGTCTCAGCTGCTGCCAACCTAGCAGTTCAAAAGCATACCAGTGCAAGTAGATAAATAAGTACCGCTGCAGCAGGAAGGTAAACAGAGTTTCTGTGCACTCTGGCACTCATCACAGTGTCCCATTGCACCAAAAGGGGTTTGGTCATGCTGGACACATGACCCGGAAAGCTGTCTGAGCATGAACGCCGGCACCCTTGGCCTGAAAGTGGGGATGAGCACTGCACGCCACAGTCAAATTTCACTGGATTTAACCATCTAGGGATCCTTTGCCTTTACCTTCATATATGTTTTATTGCTGCTGTTTTCTTATCACTGTCATTCTAGGGTTTTAAAATTCCTTCTTTAATGTATACTTTTGCTTAGAAGAAAGGAAAAGGTAAAGGAACCCCTGAACATTAGGTCCAGTCATGACTGACTCTGGAGTTGCGGCACTCATCTCGCTTTATTGACTGAGGGAGCCAGCGTACAGCTTCCAGGTCATGTGGCCAGCATGACTAAGCCGCTTCTGGCGAACCAGAGCAGCACACAGAAATGCCCTTTACCTTCACACTGGAGCAGTTTCTATTTATCTACTTGCACTTTGACGTGCTTTCGAACTGCTAGGTTGGCAGGAGCAGGGACTAAGCAATGGGAGCTCACCCCGTTGTGGGGATTCGAACCGTCAACCTTCTGATCGGCAAGTTCTAGGCTCTGTGGTTTAACCCATAGCGCCACTCGCGTCCCAACTTGCTTAGAATAGTCAGATATAATTGTCTGAAAAAATTGTCTGAACAGCAAGGAGTTTTCCCTGCCATGTTCTCCTGCATCAAAATGCTTCCCTGGAAAAGTGCCTGGGGTCAGTGGGAATAGGGACCCTTGTTAGGTCCATTCCAAACTCCATAAATGAATGACATAGACACAAATAGTCTTGACACTTTCTGTTTGATGCATGTTCTCTATGTTTAGACTGTACCTAGCTCCAGGTGCACCAAAAGCTGTCAACCTGGATATGCAAAAGTGGTTCAAGAAGGAGAGCCCGTTTGCTGCTATGCTTGTGCCCCATGTGCAGAAGGGACCATCTCTGCTCAGGAAGGTGGGTGAATATAAACGGGAGCCCTTTTGAGAATAGAAATTGTGGAAACATTCACTTAGGGACACTTTCTGTGAAGAGTCAAAAGACATTTTTGATTGTGTCTCCTTTTCTGGCTTCTCTATTTTTCTAAATGAAGCACTTGGTGGACTACAAATCAATAGATAAGATTTGGAAAAACTGATCTGTTTTTAACTGTTTTTACTTTGTATTTTCTTTTTTCTTTTTTCTTCTTTTTTTGTAAAATGTTGAAACTTTAATAAATATCTTTTACAAATCAATGATCATTGTGAGGGCATCCTCAGTAATCAGATATATTATTTATATAAGGTAAAACAATTTCACATGGGACAGGGCAGTATAAATTCAGCAAAAGCTGTACAAAAAGAACCTCTGTGGGAGGTCACTGCCTCTCAGCTTTAGCTATATCCCAAGTTTGCTTTGGTGATAAAATTGAGAAACTTTTCAAAACCACCTCTATTGTCATGGAGGAAGGCAACAGTATAAACATGAATAAGCAAATGAAATAAACAATTTTGTCCACTCCCTTTTTAGACATTCTTTTTTCCTGACACTCCCTTATATGGACACCTTTTCCCCTAAAATGTAATGGAACATAGATGGTTATGGATTTAAATGATGCTAAAGCACTCCTTTTTCCTCCTTAGATGCAAAACATTGCACCAAATGTCCAGAAGATCAGCATCCAAACAAGGGTCAAGTTCAATGCATTCCCAAACGTATCGCCTTCCTGACCTATGAAGAAACTTTGGGGAGTGTTCTAGCTTCCATTGCTATCTTGCTGCTATTAATGACAAGCATTGTTTTAGGAATCTTCCTTAAATACAAAGAAACGTCCATAGTCAAAGCCAATAACCGGGACCTCTCCTACATCCTCCTTGTCTCCCTCCTGCTCTCTTTTTCATCCTCCTTCCTATTCATTGGCCGGCCAAGGAAAGTGACTTGCCTTCTCCGACAAATGGTCTTCAGCATCATCTTCTCAGTTGCCGTTTCTTCTTTGTTGGCTAAAACCATCACTGTGGTACTGGCCTTCATGGCCACCAAGCCAGGGAACAGAGTGAGGAGATGGCTGGGGAAAAGTCTGGCCAACGCTGTTGTCATTTCCTGTTCCAGTGTCCAAGTTCTCATCTGCACCACCTGGCTGAGTACCTCTCCCCCATTCCCAGAGTCTGACATGCACTCCCAGCCTGCAGAGATTATCCTGCAATGCAATGAAGGGTCTGTGGCCATGTTTTATGCTGCCCTGGGTTACATGGGCTTCCTGGCTGCTATCTGCTTTGTGGTGGCTTTCTTAGCCAGGAAGCTGCCTGGGGCCTTCAATGAGGCCAAGCTGATCACCTTCAGCATGCTGGTCTTCTGCAGTGTTTGGGTGTCCTTTGTGCCCACCTACCTGAGCACCAAGGGGAAATACATGGTAGCCGTGCAGATCTTCTCTATGTTGGCCTCTAGTGCTGGGCTTCTGGGCTGCATCTTCCTTCCAAAGTGCTACATCATTATACTGAGACCTGATCTGAACACAAAGGAGCACTTGACAAAAAAATCCTAAAGATGGCATCTGATTCTCCAGTCTATATAAAGGGATGGGTTCTGCTTAAAACAGAATATTAATCAGAAACAATTGTTGTGAACTTAATTCAGGTGTGATACAGGACCGTGGGACATGTATTGGGCTTCAGGGTCCTTGTTATTATTCTACAATAGGTACTTACCGGTACATACTTTTACATAGCCTTTTTCCTTTTTCTTTTTTGCAGGAGTAGGTTCACTATATATATATATTAAAGCTTGTTTACTTGCTAAAAGTTAGTGATGATGCTTTGATGTTGCTTGAGCTGCCTGAAGATGCTTCCCTGGTGGCTTTTGAGGGCTAAGATTCTTGGAGGAATCAAGATGCAATGTGGCCACCCAAGGAGGAGAAACTTCTGAGCTTTATTGCAATATAAAAGAGGGACACTATTTTATCCTTTCTGGATTCTTAAAAGGGCAGCAAGGCTTGAAGTAATATAAGTACTTCTAACATGGTGTGGTATTTTCCTGTTTCTTTCCCATTAAACATTCATTGGTGGGATGCAAAGTGTGGGTTCCAACAAACGCTCTTTTCAGAGTTGAAGCATTTATCAGGTTTTTCTTCCATGAGGATTTTCTGATGAAAAGTAAGACTTGAGCTAAACCTGAAGTGACTTTCACATTTGAAACATGAATACATTATTAAAGCAGTATGATTATCATGAATAAATTTTTGCAATTTACATCTCATTGGTTTATGTCGCTTTATTTCCTTTAAATGTGCCATATTTTCTCATGTATAAGATGCTCCCATGTAGTGGTAGTAATAATAATAATAATAATTTTATTATTATTTGTACCCCACCCATCTGGCTGGGTTTCCCCTGCTACTCTGGGTGGCTTAAAGCACTTAATAAATTGTAAAACATCAAACATTAAAAACCTTCCTGTCTTCAAAAAGTCAGATAGTTGGATGATTGAAAGATGTGTCGCCTATACTGATGGCTGTGCCATTTATTAAAATATAACTTTTCATTTTCATTGTGAAAAATTATTAGGAGTGCTAAAATAAATTCAGTAAGGCACAGACCATAACCTCTCCTTCATCCCATGTTCCAATCCCGATTTTGGTGGGAGTGTGCTAATTGAGACACTCTGAGTCCCAGTACTATTGGTGTTCATATTTTAAGATTATAAACTTCCTTGGGTGCCTTGGATAAAAGGCAGTATTGAAAAATAATAAACAGAGAAACCATGTGCTGGAGAACATATGTTCATTCCCTCACGCGTAATGAAAGTTCATAAGTTATTATAACTTATAAAAAGGTATTAACAAGAAGTTATTATTAGTTGTATTATACTGGAAGCTATATACCACCCTACACACGTAGGTCTCAGGGCGGTCCTCAGAATAAATTCAGAATGTGAAACCTCAAAATACATATACATAATACATATACATAATACAAAATACATATACATATACATACAAAATACATAAATACTGATGTCTTTATATTTGATCCAGTCAGACTGAACAATTGTAGCAGTGATCTAGGCAGAGGAGTGTTGGGGTGAGGAATTGGATGACTGAAAGATGTGTGGCCTTTTCTCATTGTAAAGCCATCAGTCATATCAATAGGACCGCTCATGAATTCTTTAGGAGCAGTGTGGAAACATGTGAAAAGTCACGCTCTATATTTGCACCCTGGAAAGGGATTTTGCAAACCAGTGCAAACAACTTTCCCTTTCTCTTCTATTTTGATTATGTATTTTGAGGTTTTATATTCTGATTTTATTCTGAGGACCGCCCTGAGACCTGTGTGTGTAGGGTGGTATATAACTTCAAATATAATACTACTACTAATAACTTCTTGTTAATAACTTATAATAAGTTATTAACTTTCATTGCGTGTGAGGGAATGAACCTCTGTTCTCCAGCACATGGTTTCTCTGTTTATTTTTTTCCCAATACTGCCTTTTATCCAAGGCACCCAAGGAAGTTTATAATCTTAAAATATGAACACCAATAGTACTGAAACTCAGAGGGTCTTAATTAGCACCCTCCCACCAAAATCGGGATGATAACATGGGATCAAGGAGAGGTTACGGTCTGTGCCTTTACTGAATTTATTTTAGCACTCCTAAACATATTTCACAATGAAAATGAAAAATTATATTTTAAAAAATGGCACAGCCATCAGTATAGGCAATAAAGTAGCCTAACAAATCCAAGCATCAAGAAAGAGAGCAGGGGGGAGATAATGACAATGGAGGAGAGGTTTTTTTTGTTGGCTTTGACTATGGGAATGTCAAGGTATTAGAAGAAGATTCCTAACACAATCTCTGTGGTTAAGGACAATAAGAGCACAAAGGACGTCAGGAGGATCCCTAAATACTCTCCATAAGTGAGGAAGCTGATTACCTTGTGTCAGGGAACTGACATCAGAGCGAGAAGCAGAGGCAGGGCTCCCGAACGATGCTGGAGAGGGGAGCAGCAGGGGGGAAGGAATTCAGTGTAACACCAATAGGGAAGAGAGGGAGATGGAGGAATTGGTGACAGGGCTCCCAGACCCTTCACACGAATCTAGTGGAGAGAGCGCTGGCACGCCCCTGCCGTCCCCTTACGTGCGCAGACGCGTTCCGCGCAGGGAATTTAGGAGGAGACTTGGGGTCAAACAGCTCTTATGTTGGAAGAGGTTCAAGAGACACCCACTGACAGATTCTTCAAGTGACTAACAGGTCACGGAATGCGAGCTCTGACCCTAAGCATGGGGGAGCAAGCAATCTAACTAAACCTAAGGCAATTTACGCACAAGTAACCCCACATAACCATTACAGCAATCTGTCAGTCCTTGACGTTACTTGTGCACAAGCAGGAGAAACACGAGCCAGACTGGAGGCACCGGGGCAGCGGAGGCAGCTGCGGGGGTGCAGGACTTGGTGAAGAGGAACCAGGAGCTGGAACGGCACGTAGCCCTGCTGATGGCGCGGTTGGATGAGAGGCGCACCCAGGACGCACAGGTTAGTCCCACCCCAGTGGCAAAGAAGGTGCCAGGACTGGTACACAAATTTGGGGGGAAGCCCCAGGAATATAATGGATTCCGAACAGAAATAGAGTACGCCTTGCAGCTGCAGCATGATGACTTTGCCGACGAGGCAGCGCAGGTGGCGTATATCGTGGGGCACCTTGAGGGGAACGCGCGGGAATGGGTTAGACCCTTAATGGCCGCGCAGAACCCCGCCATGAAGGACGTCCGAAAGTTTCTTCAGGCGATGGACGCTATGTATTCCAGCCAATTGGGGGAGAGTCTGACCCAGCGGGAGCTGATGGAATGCAAACAGGGGGATCTTTCCGTTAGAGACTACTGGTCCCGCTTTGCGATGTTAATACACAGGCTTGGATGGGACCTAGATAGCCCCCCCGTAAGGATGCTTTTTGAGCAGGGGTTGTCCCCAACCGTGAAAGATGAGCTCGCCCGCGCGCCCCGCCCGGAGACTATGGATCAGCTGACAAAGGCTGCGATGGCGATAGGCGCTCACCAGGAAACGCGCGCTTTGGAAAGGCGGGAAGGGAGAGGAGAGCGCATGCCTTGACTACCGCATTCCTGAGATGCCAAAGCAGCCTCCCGACGGCGTGGTGCCAATGGAAATTGATGGGGCGCGCGCACGCGAGCTTCCGAGCGCTCAACAAAGAGGCAAAAGGGAAGGAAAGGCTGGGAAAAGCACCAAGAAATGTTTCCTCTGCCAACGGCCAGGACACTTTGCCAGGGTCTGTCCACAAAGAAAGGCTTGGCAAGGGATGGTGGGAGCCGCTGGAACTGAGGAAGAGGGGGCAGAGGAAAAGGTGCAGGGAAACGCCAGCGCTTGACTGCCCACAGGGGGGCGCATCAGCCAAGCGAACAGATAATAGAAGTGCCCCAACTGGACCCACCCAAGGTCTCTATAGCAATAGAGGTGGTGCTAGAACTCCCGAATGGACACCCAGTCAAGGTGAAGGCAATGCTGGACTCAGGCAGCTCCTGTAATTTTTTTAGTAAGGAGTTTGCACTGGAGCACCAGATCCACCTGCTGCCACTTGATTTCCCACTCCAAGTGACCACGATAGATGGCAGGAAGCTGCTGGGAGGGGAGGTAACACATCAGACCCCGCCAATGAGGATGAGTGTGTCCAGGCACACAGAAACCATTGCCTTTCACGTGGCCACACTGGCGGGACCCCCTATAATACTGGGCATGAGCTGGCTAGTGCTACATGATCCAGTGGTGGCTTGGCATCAACGGACAGTCACCTTCGGGTCAGCGCACTGTTTGGAACACTGTCTAGGGGGAGTGAAGCCCATTGTGAGGTTGGCCAGAGTGGCAGCAACTACACTGAAGCAGAGCACAGAAGTGCCGCCACAGTACGTGGACTTACAAGAGGTCTTCAGCGAGAGGGAAGCAGACAGGCTGCTGCCACATAGGCCCTTCGACTGCCAAATCAACCTACTCCCTGGGGCGCAGCTGCCGGTGGGTAAGCTGTATGCCATGTCGGACCGAGAGATGCAGGAGTTGCGAGACTTTATAGACAAAAACCTGAAAAGGGGGTTTATAAGAGAATCTAAGGCAGTGGGGGGCAGCCCTGTGTTCTTTGTGAACAAAAAAAACACGGATCAGCCTAGGCTTGTAGTGGACTTTCAAAAATTGAACCTCGTATCGGAACCCGTGACCTTCCCAATGCCCAGAATTGATGATATTCTGACTAGGGTAAGGAAGGGTAAGATTTTTACCAAGCTGGACCTTAGGGGAGTCTACAACTTGATTAGAATGAGAGAGGGGGACGAATGGAAAACCACCATGTTCACCCCCCTAGGGGCCTTTGAGTACCTGGTCATGCCCTTCGGATTACAGTCGGGCTCAGCCTGCTTTCAAAGCTTCATGCACCATGTGCTGGGTCCCCTGCTGTACAAGAACTGCGTAGCATTTCTGGACGACGTCCTGATCTATTCGGACAATGAAAAACAGCATGTCCAGGACGTCAGGGAAGTGCTGAAAAGGCTACAAGAACACCAGCTGTGGGTCAAGCTGGAAAAGTGCAAGTTTCATGCCAAAGAAGTGGAATTCCTGGGCTACAGGTTGTCAGACAAAGGCCTAGCCATGGACCCCGGCAAGGTGCAGGCGGTGCTGGATTGGAAGGCCCCCAAAACCCGGAAGGATGTACAGAGGTTCCTCGGGTTCAGCAATTTCTAGCGGAAGTTCATCAAGAACTTCGCCCACTTGACCGCGCCCATCACGGATTGCCTCAGTAGCAAAAAGAAGTTTGTCTGGACGGAAAGTGCCCAACGGTCCTTCGAAAGGCTAAAGAAGGCGTTCGCCTCTGAGGAACAGCTCCTGCACGTGGACCTGCAGAAGCCGATGAGGATAGAGACCGACGCATCGGACAAAGCCATAGGCGCGGTATTACTCCAGCCGGGACGGGGCCAACACACCTGGAGGCCGTGCGCCTTCTTCTCAAGGAAGCTGAATAAATCAGAATTGAACTACACGGTGTATGATCGCAAACTGTTAGCTATTTATGCGGCATTCCGCCAGTGGAGACATATCCTAATAGGGGCTCAGCACAAGATTCAGGTTTGCACTGATCACAAGAACTTGGAATACTGGAGAACAGCGCGAGTTCTCAACCAGAGGCAGATTCGGTGGGCTCAGGAGTTCTCCAAGTTCTTCTTTGAGATCAAGTATGTGCCAGGAGAAGAGAATGTGAGAGCAGACGCGCTTTCCCGAAAACCGGAGTACATGGAAGGAGAAGGACCACCAGAAGCTCGACACGTGTTCCCTGAGGAACGATGGGTTTGTGGGGGAGCGTTGGTTGGGAAACGGGAACTGACTGAGCTAATTCGCCAGGATGAATTCGCCCAAACCAAAATCAGGGAACTCAGGGGAACTGGGGGAGACCGGGGAGGTTTTGAGGAAAGGGAAGGACTGCTGTACTACAAGGGAGCAATGTGTGTGCCCGGGGAGGCCTTGCGGGAAAGGGTGCTCAAACAGCTTCACGACAACCCAACAGCGGGGCACTTTGGACAACACAAGACCATGTTACTGGTCACCAGGGAGTTTTGGTGGCCAAGGGTGAGGGAAGATGTACGAGAGTATGTACGGGGGTGTGACCGCTGCCAAAGGGCCAAGGGAGAGAGGGCAGCCCCGGCAGGACTACTGGAACCCTTACCCACACCAGGAAGACCCTGGGAGGTGGTGTCTATCGATTTCATGACAGATTTACCCAAATCTAGAGGGAAGACAGCGGTCATGGTAGTAGTAGATCTGCTAACCAAAATGTGCC
The DNA here is from genome assembly GCF_964188315.1 of Podarcis muralis. Lineage (NCBI taxonomy): Eukaryota > Metazoa > Chordata > Lepidosauria > Squamata > Lacertidae > Podarcis > Podarcis muralis. Next base: position 121,217,958 of record NC_135656.1, on the reverse strand, counting down.
ATTTCATAGCGTGCTCTCATGCGGTGACAGCAGAGGAAACCGCCCAGTTGTTCGTGAATCACATCTTCAGGTTGCATGGGGCTCCTTCGAGGGTTATCTCTGACCGAGGGAAACAATTTACCTCGAGGTTTTGGAGGAGGCTTATGAACTTATTGCAGGTGGAGGTGGGATTCTTGACGGCGAGGCACCCGGAAACTAACGGGCAAGCAGAGAGGGCGAACAGCATTTTACAACAATATCTACGCTGCTACGTCAACGGGAGACAAAACGATTGGGTAGAAAAGCTAGCACTGGCAGAGTTTGCATATAACAATGCGGAGCATGTGTCCACGGGAATGAGCCCGTTCTTGGCCAATTATGGGTGTCACCCCAGGGCCTTTCCCGGGAGGGGGGAGGAAGGGTGGAGCGTGCCTGCCGCAGAGCAGTTCGTGGAAGAAATGGAAGCCCTGCACCAGCAGCTTAAGATGAATCTGGAAAGGGCCAAGGAGGCATACAAAAGACAAGCAGACAAGCGCCGCCGCGAAGGGGAGACTATTAGGGTGGGGGACCGGGTGTGGTTGTCCACACAAGGCTTACCCTTCAAGGGCGGGTGTAAGAAACTGAGGCCAAAACGGCTGGGACCATTTGAGGTGACACACCAAGTGAACCCGGTGGCATTCCGGCTCAAGTTGCCAGGCTGCATGAAAATCCACCCGGTATTTCATAGGTCGCTGCTCTCTCCGTACAGGGGGGAGCGGAGAGTCCGGGGGGTAGGAGGGGAAGGGCTCACACACCCGCTACTGGAAGAGAGGGAACACCACCACGAGGTAATGGAGATCTTGGACTCGCGCTGGCGAGGGCGCCAGGTGGAGTACCTATGGCTTGGGAGGGGGAACCCGAGTCAGAAAACACGTGGGTTCCAGCGGGGGAAATAGATGATGGATATCTGGTGGAAGAGTTCCACAACAGGTATCCGAGGAAGCCCAAACCCCTGGAGCTATTCTGGGAGGAGCAATTTGCCGCCACCGATGAGGAGGAGGAGGATTTCGGGGGTTTTCCAGCCTCCCCAGAGGAAGGAGGAGAATCGTCAGGAGAGGAGGAATCAGATTGGGAAGCCCCTCCCGGGAGAAATCGGAGTGGGTGGGAAGGGGGTTTGAGTCCTCCGACGACGACGGCAGCTCCTTTAGGGGGTTCCCTGCATCGTCGGCTGAAGAAGGGGACAAGGTCCCGTCACAGAGTCAGGCCGGGGGTGGAGGGGGTCCTGGGAGGGAGGTGGATGTCAGGGAACTGACATCAGAGCGAGAAGCGGAGGCAGGGCTCCCGAATGATGCTGGAGAGGGGAGCAGCAGGGGGGAAGGAATTCAGTGTAACACCAATAGGGAAGAGAGGGAGATGGAGGAATTGGTGACAGGGCTCCCAGACCCTTCACCCGAATCTAGTGGAGAGAGCGCTGGCACGCCCCTGCCGTCCCCTTACGTGCGCAGACGCGTTCCGCGCAGGGAATTTAGGAGGAGACTTGGGGTCAAACAGCTCTTATGCTGGAAGAGGTTCAAGAGACGCCCACTGACAGATTCTTCAAGTGACTAACAGGTCACGGAATGCGAGCTCTGACCCTAAGCATGGGGGAGCAAGCAATCTAACTAAACCTAAGGCAATTTACGCACAAGTAACCCCACATAACCATTACACCTTGGGTATATACTTATGCTGGGCCTTGTTTCAATGCTGATTTTCTAGACACTTGGTGCAATGCCCTGCATCTGCAACAAACAGGAGTAATGTTTAATAGAGTTTTTCAGCTTTTTCAGCAAGAAAGCTGCCTGGGGCTTTCAATGAGGCCAAGCTGATCACCTTCAGCATGCAATTTAAAATGCAGCCTCATTAAAATACATATATTTTCCTGCAGTACCCTATGCCTTGTTAGCCAGAATTCCCTTTAAGTTCAATGGGACACACAGAACCTGGACCTACTAACCTGGGAGTAAGCCCCATTGGGCCATATGCCTCAATGAAACAAACAGTTCATATTTTTTTTTATTAATATCGTTTTTATAGAATTTTTCATTTTAACGATCCAATCAGATCACATTAAATATTCCAAATTATACATATACATATCAAATAATGCAAATTTTCTGCGGAATTATAATTTTTTTGTTGGGGCTTCCCATGCTTCGAGTTCGGGGGGGGGGGCTCTGATCATCTCATATCTCTGCTGCTTTTGATAGTCGTCTCTAATAGTTCCTTTAAATCTTCCTGCTGTTTTCCTTCTTTCACTGCCTCCCTTTAAGTTGAATGGGACACACAGAACCTGGCCTTCCTTACTTGGGACTAAGCCCCACGGGGCATATGCTGTTGAGGCCAAACTTGCACACAAACACATACATGTCAAACTTTGTGAACTGTGATTCATTGTAAACATGTTTTTCCTCCAGCTCTGCACCTGCCACCCAAGCTTCGCAATGACTAAAGTTTGTTGCAGTGATCAAATTTATTCTCCTTATAATTATCAAAATCATAGCTATTTATTCTTGCCCAGATCAAGAGATATTTCTGGAGGTTGCCTAGACATCGCAATCAAGGGCAGCAGGAGGTTATTCCTCGCTCTGTGCCTGGGGAGAAAGGTTGATGCAGAGAATAGCTGATATGTCAGAGACAGTCTGAATGAACAGCTGAGGGATACCTGAATGTTGCCCACACTGGAAAAGCCACTGCAGATTTGCTCTTGCAAGAACTGTTGACTTCTGATTATCTGGCTGGGGAGGAGAGAGGAGCAGCCATAAGAGACGTGTAGGAGGTACAGGCAAAATGTTTTCCCTCCTGCTTCTCCTGCTCATGCCGCATGGAGACTGCGGAAATCAAGGAAAAGAATGTACCCTGGTCTGGGAAGAGAGTCGAACACAGAATTACTACCGGCCCGGAGACTTCATAATTGCTGGGATCATATCTCCAAGTATGTTGACTCTAGCAGACCCATACATTTTTACCCAGACTCCCTCAAAGAGGCTTGGATGGTAAGTGATTAGATGCTACTGGATGTCATGCTTCTCCAACACCACTCCAATAGTTTCTACTTAATTCATAATAATAAAGGCAATATTCCACTTTGAAGGCTGTATGCTTTCTTTCTTTCTTTGCAATGGAATCTCCTAGTTTTTATTTTTAAGTGGTAAATAGATTTACACCTTGTAACTAGGTGATCCTCAGATGAAGAGTGGTATATAATTTTTTTAAATACCGAAATAAAAAAATATATGTCTTGTCTCAGCCCAAACTACAAACATACATATCATTGTTTGGGGATGAGCTACTTTGAAATAACATTTGCTTTCTTTACATGGTGAATAGGTTTCTTACATTTTTAATTTGATGTTTCCTTTTTTTCCTCCCCAACAATTTAAACAGTACAAAAAAGAAAAAAAAAATACAATGCCAAAACACTACATAACACTTAACACATTAGACTAACAAAGCAAAACAAAAAAACACATCAAATCACATTGAACAACATCAAATCAACAACAAACAATTTCAATATCTTATCTTTCATTCACTTATTTCTTTTTTTTTAGAATAATATTTATTCAAGATTTTTGCCATACATAGAAAAAGCCCCTAGCCCAGAAAAAAGGGAAAAAAATTAAAAAGCTTTCTCCGTTTACAATCCTTATTTTCAATCACATATTTCCATGACTTCCCCACACCTCCCCTTCTTGTATTCCAATTCCAATTATTAGTTCAACAAGTTCTTGTCCCCAAATTTTTAACCTTATTATATTTAGTTCATTATTATATTTAGTTCATTTTATATAATCAATTTTAAGTTAATAACATCAATTTTATATATCAATACCCATTCTTAGAATCTTTTCCAGAGGTCGACCCCAATTCCCTTCCACGAATTCCCCATTTTTATTCTCCTGACAAAACAAAATAAAAAGAATCAAGATATAGCTATACACCCTTTGGATTCCCAAACCCCACCCCACCCTCTCCCGGTTTCGATCCCCAACTAATGTCCATCAGTCTATCTGCTATCAGCCTGGAGACCTCACGACCGAGGCTCTTAATTCTCTTTCAGCTTTTTTTTGATAGTCCTTTATATCAGACACCAAATCTCGGAGAAGCTCTGTCCCAATAATGTCCATTTTTCTTACAGCCAGACCTCCATATTTAAAAGTGGAGCTCAAATCTTGTTTCTTCATCTTTTTAAGTCCAAATATCCCAAAAGCTCCAACTTCCACCTTGGTCAAATTTGTGATCCATAGGTCTTCAGATCTCCACATAAGGAGATCTCTCCATTCTTCATTCTCCAATCTCTTCATTCTCCAATTCAAACCAGATTTTCATCATCCAGTTCTTATTTTCCTTTATATCCATCTTGACAGGCCTCTGGCTCTCCTTTGTCATCTGCAAGTTTGCAGCTCCTCCTTTCTTTCTCTCCAGGTCAGCATGTATCTCTTTCTCGACTTTCTCGAATTTCTCAGATTCCTTTTCTTGTTCAGCTGCATGGGTTTTTGGATCAAGTCCTTCCCAGCTTCATTGAGTTTATTTACTGTTGCCTTCAGGGTTGTAACACTTGTAGCCAAAACATCATTTTGACCTTGTAACTTTCCCAAGAGAAAAAAGACCCTGTCCAGCTCAGCCTGTATTTTTCCATCTGCAGCCATTCTTGTAGTGTCCCTGAACCCCCTCTAGAGGGATTCTGGTTACTTTGTATTCCTTCCACTTCCAACCCAAAAGTCAAGTTAACTTGTTTCAGTTCTTCTTTATTTTCGACAGTTTATAACCAAGTTGTAACAAATATAACTAGCAAAGACAACAGAAACAAAGTTCTCTCCCCCCCCCCCCCCGCTTTGGCAGCTAGTTTGACAGCTGTCAAAATCTTCTATGTCTCCTCAACAGGCTCTCTCACGGATCACTCCCGGGTCCCGGGGGGGTAGCACTTCAGCTCTCAAAATTAACTCTCTTCCTCCAGCAAAATTGCTTGTACAGCCAAAACGTGAAATTAATAACTTTTATCCACTAAAGAAGCAAATGCTCTCTCGACCTTAGTTATCTAGTCCTTGCTTTAAGTTGTTTACAAGGCGGGGAGACGAACTTCCTCTTTGCGCCTTCCCCGATCGTGCCTAATCCAAACAAGAATTTTCCCTTTTATAAGTCCAATTTCCGTATTACTCACGGGTTGTTACTTTTAGTCCAAATGTTCAAAGGAAGAAGTCAGCGCTCTCCGACCATGGCATGCGGCTTCACTCCGTAGGAGAAGCAGTCTACTCTCAGCACCACGCTGCTCCCTGTCCCCCGTTCTGAAGCCTTTAAAAAGGCTCCTTCTCGGGTCGGGAGGGGGGCGCAAAAGGTGCCCGCCGAGTCACCAGGTCCACAGGCTTCAGCGCCTGTGGTTTCTGAGGATCCCCGCGTCACTGCCGCGGCAGGACCCGTCTCCTATAGAGCCAATTCCCTCCGGAGCTCGGAGGGAATCCACCATTAGTCGATGGCGCTAACCCAGAAGTCCTTTCATTCACTTATTTCAACGCCCTCCTCACACCTCCCTTTTTGTGTTCCACTTCTGTTAATTGTTTCAGCAATTCCTTTCCCTCTTCCTCTGTTTTCTATCCTATAATTATCTTAACATATTCTAACCTTATTTTTTCCCTTAATACTCTATTAATTTTATACCTTGTTCCTTACAACATTTCTACTAAAGCCATATAACTTCATTCCAACATTTTTCTAACATTCATTAATTTTACAATGTTTCTGTTGTTGTTGTTTAGTCGTTTAGTCGTGTCCGACTCTTCGTGACCCCATGGACCAGAGCACGCCAGGCACCTCTGTCCTCCACTACTTCCCGCAGTTTGGTCAAACTCATGCTGGTAACCTCGAGAACACTATCCAACCATCTCGTCCTCTGTCGCCCCCTTCTCCTTGTGCCCTCCATCTTTCCCAGCATCAGTGTCTTTTCCAGGGAGTTTTCTCTTCTCATGAGGTGGCCAAAGTACTGGAGCCTCAGCTTCGCGATCTGTCCTTCCAGTGAGCACTCAGGTCTGATTTCCTTAAGAATGGATGCGTTTGATCTTCTTGCAGTCCATGGGACTCTCAAGAGTCTCCTCCAGCACCAGAATTCCAAAGCATCCATTCTTCGGCGATCAGCCTTCTTGATGGTCCAGCTCTCACTTCCATACATCACTACTGGGAAAACCATGGCTTTAACTATACGGACCTTTGTTGGCAAGGTGACGTCTCTACTTCTCAAGATGCTGTCTAGGCCTGTCATTGCCCTTCTCCCAAGAAGCAGGCGTCTTTTAATTTCGTGGCTGCTGTCACCATCTGCAGTGATCATGGAGCCCAAGAAAGTAAAATCTCTCACTGCCTCCATTTCTTCCCCTTCTATTTGCCAGGAGGTGATGGGACCAGTGGTCATGATCTTCGTTTTTTTGATGTTGAGCTTCAGACCATATTTTGCGCTCTCCTCTTTCACCCTCATTAAAAGGTTCTTTAATTCCTCCTCACTTTCTGCCATCAAGGTTGTGTCATCTGCATATCTGAGGTTGTTGATATTTCTTCCGGCAATCTTAATTCCAGCTTGGGATTCATCCAGCCCAGCCTTTCGCATGATGTATTCTGCATATAAATTAAATAAGCAGGGAGACAAAATACAGCCTTGTCGTACTCCTTTCCCAATTTTGAACCAATCAGTTGTTCCATATCCAGTTCTAACTGTAGCTTCTTGTCCCACATAGAGATTTCTCAGGAGACAGATGAGGTGATCAGGCACTCCCATTTCTTTAAGAACTTGCCATTGTTTGCTGTGGTCGACACAGTCAAAGGCTTTTGCATAGTCAATGAAGCAGAAGTAGATGTCTTTCTGGAACTCTCTAGCTTTCTCCATAATCCAGCGCATGTTTGCAATTTGGTCTCTGGTTCCTCTGCCTCTTCTAAATCCAGCTTGCACTTCTGGGAGTTCTCGATCCACATACTGCTTGAGCCTTCCTTGTAGAATTTTAAGCATAACCTTGCTAGCGTGTGAAATGAGTGCAATTGTGCGGTAGTTGGAGCATTCTTTGGCACTGCCCTTCTTTGGGACTGGGATGTAGACTGATCTTCTCCAATCTTCTGGCCACTGCTGAGTTTTCCAAATTTGCTGGCATATTGAGTGTAGCACCTTAACAGCATCATCTTTTAAAATTTTAAATAGTTCGGCTGGAATACCATCACTTCCACTGGCCTTGTTATTTGCAGTGCTTTCTAAGGCCCATTTGACTTCACTTTCCAGGATGTCTGGCTCAAGGTCAGCAACCACACTACCTGGGGTGTATGAGACATCCATATCTTTCAGGTATAATTCCTCTGTGTATTCTTGCCACCTCTTCTTGATGTCTTCTGCTTCTGTTAGGTCCTTACCACTTTTGTCCTTTATTATGGTAATCTTTGTACGAAATGTTCCTTTCATATCTCCAATTTTCTTGAACAGATCTCTGGTTTTTCCCATTCTGTTGTTTTCCTCTATTTGTTTGCATTGCTCGTTTAAGAAGGCCTTCTTGTCTCTCCTTGCTATTCTTTGGAAATCTGCATTCAATTTCCTGTATCTTTCACTATCTCCCTCGCATTTTGCTTGCCTTCTCTCCTCCACTATTTGTAAGGCCTCGTTGGACAGCCACTTTGCTTTCTTGCATTTCCTTTTCATTGGGATGGTTTTCGTTGCTGCCTCCTGTACAATGTTACGAGCCTCCATCCATAGTTCTTCAGGCACTCTGTCCACCAAATCTAAATCCTTAAACCTGTTCCTCACTTCCACTGTGTATTCATAAGGGATTTGACTTAGATTGTATCTTACCGGCCCAGTGGTTTTTCCTACTTTCTTCAGTTTAAGCTTGAATTTTGCTATAAGAAGCTGATGATCTGAGCCACAGTCAGCTCCAGGTCTTGTTTTTGCTGACTGTATAGAGCTTCTCCATCTTTGGCTGCAGAGAATATAATCAATCTGATTTCGATGCTGCCCATCTGGTGATGTCCATGTGTAGAGTCGTCTCTTGTGTTGTTGGAAAAGCGTGTTTGTGATGACCAGCTTGTTCTCTTGACAGAACTCTATTAGCCTTTGCCCTGCTTCGTTTTGATCTCCAAGGCCAAACTTGCCAGTTGTTCCTTTTATCTCTTGTCTCCCTACTTTAGCATTCCAATCCCCTATAATGAGAAGAACATCCTTCTTTGGTGTCATTTCTAGAAGGTGTTGTAAGTCTTCATAGAATTGGTCAATTTCAGTTTCTTCAGCACCAGTAGTTGGTGCATAAACTTGGATTACTGTGATGTTAAAAGGTCTGCCTTGGATTCGTATCAAGATCATTCTATCATTTTTGAGATTGCATCCCAGTACAGCTTTCGCCACTCTTTTGTTGACTATGAGGGCCACTCCATTTCTTTTACGGGTTTCTTGCCCACAGTAGTAGATGTGATGGTCATCCGAACTGAATTCGCCCATTCCCGTCCATTTTAGTTCACTGATGCCCAGGATGTCAATATTTATTCTTGCCATCTCATTTTTTACCACCTCCAACTTACCCAGGTTCATGGTTCTTACATTCCAGGTTCCTATGCAATATTTTTCTTTACAGCATTGGACTTTCCTTTCGCTTCCAGGCATATCCGCAGCTGAGCATCCTTTCGGCTTTGGCCCAGCTGCTTCATCAGCTCTGGATCTACTTGTACTTGCCCTCCGCTCTTCCCCAGTAGCATGTTGGACGCCTTCCGACCTGAGGGGCTCATCTTCCAGCGTCATAACTTTTATATGCCTGTTGTCTTTGTCCATGGAGTTTTCTTGGCAAGGATACTGGAGTGGCTTGCCGGTTCCTCCTCCAGGTGGATCACATTTGGTCGAAACTCTCCACTATGACCTGTTCATCTTGTGTGCCCTGCTCGGCGTAGTTCATAGCTTCTCTGAGTTCTTCAAGCCCCTTCGCCACAGCAAGGCAGTGATCCATGAAGGGGAATGTTTCTGTAGATAATCTTTAAACTTTTTCCAGTCTTCTCCCTGGTCTTGGATTCTGCCAGTCATTTCTGCCAGTTCCATATAGTCTGGTATAGTTGGTAGAGCGGTATATAACTTTATTAAATAAGAAATAAAATAAAATATGTCTTGTCTCAGCCCAAACTGACAAACATACATATCATTGTTTGAGGATGAGATACTTTGAGATTGATATGGGTTAGCAATAACATTTGTTTTCTTTACATGGTGAATAGGTTTCTGACATTTTTAACTTGATGTTTCATTGCAGTTTTACATTTAGGTTCTACTGGCACATCTTGTCCTTCTTGTTCTCCATTCAGGAGATCAACCAGAATTCCAGGTTCTTACCCAACATTTCCTTGGGCTACAACCTCTTTGAGAACTTTTTTGATGGAAGGATGACTTCTGCTGCCATGCTAGACCTGCTTGCAGGAGGGCAAAGCAATACTCCAAACTATAACTGTGGAGAATGGAATAACCTGCTGTCTGTTCTTGAAGGGTGCAATTCTGTCATCTCGAAAGTGATTTCAGACATGTCTGGCATCTACAAAATCCCACAGGTATGAAGGATAGGGACAAGAAGGGTCTGAGGAGAAATTCAGCTGTATAAATGTCCACTTTCTTTCGAGGAGAGTCAGTAAGGGAAATAAAAAATTGAGAAAATCCTTACCTATAGTAGAAGACTGAATTCAGGGATCTTTCTTCCAGCATCCACCAATCTGGCAGTCCCCAAATGTATCAGACTAAAACTGCAATCAACCCCAGCCAGCATATTTTTTTCAGACAATAACAGATAATAAGTAATAACAGCTGCTAAATACAGTATGTATTCCTTTTCCTGAAAGTTAAACAAATCACTAATCTATTCCTTTCTTCACCAGGTCAGTTATGGCTTTATGACTCAGACACTGGATGAGAAAATTGAAGTCCCCTTTGTCTACCAAATGGCCCCCAAGGGGAAAACTCAGTACTGGGGGGTTGTCAAGTTGCTCCTGAATTTTGGATGGACATGGATTGGCCTCTTGGTTTCAGACAATGATAATGGAGAAAGGTTCTTGAGTGCCTTGACACCTCTGATGACGAACAATGGAATTTGCATTGCCTTATTAAAAAGAATACCAGAAATTAATCTGGTTCCAGATCTCATCCCTAGTGAACCATTTACCATATGGGACAAAGTCAAAATATTTGTTTACTATAAAAGCACTCAAGCGGCATGGATTTATCTCATGGTTCTACAACAATTTCTTGAGAATCAAATTGGGGGGAAAGTCTGGATCTCAACACATCTTCAAGATGTTAATTCGAATTTGAATGTTAATCCTGATATCTTCCAATATATCCATGGATCTTTGTCCTTCATAATGAAGCCCCAACTAAGGAAAAATTACCAACACTATAATACACGTTCCGAATATCTTGAGCAGTTTTGGGTTAAAGCATTTCATTGTTTATATAGAAAGGACACATTGGCTGTAAAAGGTCGGACAAGATGCACAGAGAATGAGAAACTGGAGATGGTGCCAGAAGAGGAGCTGGAGAGAGCCCTGTCTCAAGACAGCTACATCACTTATTTCAGTGTCCAAGCTGTGGCTCAGGCTTTGAATGCTGCCTATTCATCCAGATCAAAGGTCATGCTGATGGCGAGTGGAGGAGACAGGCTGGAACGTCAAAGGCTACAGCCATGGCAGGTATTTCCTTTTCCTTGTTGCAAATTGCAACTCATTTTCCCACCACTGGATTCAGATTTAGGACTGAGATTTTGATTTCTTTTTGCTCATTTTGGTGGAAAATCTCATTAGTGAGTCTGGTGGTGGAAGTAAACCTTTCTGCCTATTCTGGTTATGTCAGAACAGTCCCCCACCATCTAGTTCTTCCTCTCTGGTGCCCTGAGAGAGATGCAGCCATCATAGCAGAAGTCGGTTCCTCCTCATCTTCCACTGTGTCTCTGCTGGGACTTGAAATTGCCCATTAACTGTAAAACAGAATGAATTTTCAATTCTATATTAATATCTAAACCTTTACATGCTAAAATTGGCCTTTGTCAAAAGAGTGCAGGGCGGTTTAACAACTTGTATAGTATGAAACACACTGTAAAACTACAGAAAGAAAATGAAAAGCAAAGAGCTTCTCAGCTTGCTGGAAAAGCTGTTGAAAGAAACAGATTTTTTTTTAAAGGATTTATATTTAAATTATAGTAACTGTGAAGAAATTTACCTCTATACCAATAAATTAGCACAACCGAATGATAATGGGAGACGGTGTCCTCCTTTGTGGCATTGTGCAAGTTCCACTGAAAGCAGCTACACTTTGAAGGGAAAGGAGAGACTTCAATTTGCAGGCTTCCACATTATCTAGAATACTGAGCAACCAAAGTTTCAATCTCATGGGAGTATGTATGTGCAAATTCCCCCTACTTTCAGATAATTTTACCAGGCAGGGGGACTACTCTGAACAGCCACATATCCCACTCCTATGCTCTTGGCTGTGAGCAGACCTGTGTGGCCCCTATTGACAAATAACCTTCCCTGGTGATACAGTGAGTAGCTGAGGAAATGGCCTGTAGGCATCATGCAGCAGGCATGGCTCTGGCACCAAGATTTGAGGGTGCCCGGCCCCTTCATGGGGTATTTTGTAGGTGCTTGGACACCCACGGCCATAGGGAGTTGGCATCTATGCTGTGCACTGATTTGTAGGACCATCTCTACTTAAAAACTTTGGCATTTGGCTATTTTCATTTTTAAGAAGTTTTTTTATTGTCTTTTGTATTTATCTTATTCTCCAAAAACCTTGTTATTTTATACAGTGAGTTGCCTACAAATGTTCTAATAAAGAAAAAGGAATGGCTGCAAAAGGCTCATGAGTCCAGACGAAATGTGCACAGACCCCAATTCCTAGGAGATTAGAACTCAAAGTGTAGAGGTCTGATAATTCAACTTTTCTACAGTGGTGCCCCGCAAGACGAATGCCTCGCAAGACGGAAAACCCGCTAGACGAAAGTGTTTTCCGTTTTTGAGCTGCTTCGCAAGACGATTTTCCCTATGGGCTTGCTTCGCAAGACGAAAACGTCTTGCAAGTCTTGCGATTTTTTTTTTGCTCCCCCCCCTTTTTCTAAGCCGCTAAGCCGCTAATAGCCTTTTAGTCACTAAGCCGCTAAGCCTTTAATAGCCGCTAAGCCGCTAAACCGCTAATAGCGCTAATCCGCTAAGACGCTAATAGGGTTGCTTCACAAGACGAAAAAACCGCTAGACGAAGAGACTCGCGGAACGGATTATTTTCGTCTTGCGAGGCACCACTGTATTTCATGCTGGTGTTTTTTCCCTGCTCTTCCAGCTCCACCCTTTCTTAAGAGGACTCCAGTTTTTGAATACTTCCATGGGCAGCCTCAGATTGGATGAGAATGGGCAGATACCAGCCTACTATGACATTGAGAACTGGGTGATGTTTCCCAATAAGTCTTGTGTAAGAGTGCCGGTTGGGAGTATAGGGAGAGACGGTCCCACTGACACGAAGTTCACAATCAACTCACAAGCCATTGTGTGGCCCAAGTGGTCTGAGAAGGTATGGCATACTACTTTATCCCACATGACATCTGTAAAGCTCTAATCACTTACTGAATAATTCCAAGGGCACTTTGACTAGAGCCCCTTGCACATCTGCTGGGGAGTAAGGGCTCACTGACACTTCCATTTGTGCCACAATGCGACTTACAGGTCCTGATCTGTGTCTGAGCAGGATTTTTGTTTTAATGGTGTTTTATTCTCCCAGCACTTTCCTGTAGAAACCTGATTGCCATTTTCTTTGATTCAGTGGTAAAATGTGGGTTTTCTTAGGGGAAGCACTGAGACAGGAAGGAAGGAAGGAAGGAAGGAAGGAAGGAAGGAAGGAAGGAAGGAAGGAAGGAAGGAAGGACTGCTTTGACATTGTGCTTTAAAGCATTCACCTTTCTCTAGAAATGTGGCACAAAGGAAGTTTGGATGAGCCCTAATCAGTGCAATGCTAGGTTTTCAAAAGCCAGCCCAGGGGGTGAATGAGGATCATGTCCAGACTTCAGGAAGTAAACAGTGGAAAGGAGAGCTCTTGCTCCCTGGATACTGATGGCATCTCCTGACCTGAGTGCTTGGACAGTTAACAAGCATGGTGCTAGCTTTGGAAAGAGAATAATAAAGCAACCATAATGTCAGGAAACTGACATCGGAGCAGAGTGGAGAGGCGAGGCTCTCAAATGATGCCGGAGAGGGAACCAGTACAGGGATAGAGAGGAAGTGCTGCTCAGCCGGGGGAAAAAGCAACCGCATCAAGCAGTTTGCAGGAGGAGGAGGTTTACACACAAGCAACCCCAATTCCCTTGATAGCAATCCGTCAGTCCTCTACATTGCTTGTGTGAAGGAGAATAAGTGCATCGTCATGAGTCAACCAGGAGGAGACGGCGCCGGAGAGGGGGCCACGGGAGGGCCAAGTCTGGAGGAGAGAAACCGAGACTTGGAGCACAAACTGGCGCTAGTAGCAGGGCGGCTGGATGAGAGGAGGGCTCAGGATGGCCAGGGGAAGATTACCCCCATCGCAAGGAAGGTACCGGGACTAGTGTAGAAGTTTGGGGGCAACCCCAGGGGTTATAATGCATTTAAAACAGAGGTGCAGTACTCGCTGGACTTGCAGTATGATGACTTTGCCGACGACGGGGGTAGAGTGGCTTTCGTGGTGGGGCACCTTGAAGGGCGGGCTCGGGATTGGGTCCGACCCTTGATGGCGGCGGAGAATGCTGCTTTGAAGGATCTGAGAAAGTTTTTTTAGCGCCATGGACTACATGTTCTCGAGTGATGTGGAACTAAGTGTTACGCGCAAGGAACTAATGGGGTGCAAACAAGGGAACCAGTCAGTGAGAGAGTACTGGTCGTGATTTGCGATGTTAATCCATAAACTTGGGTGGGATCTCAGTTCCGAGCCCGTGCAAATGTTATTTGAGGAAGGTTTATCTTCTTGGGTGCGAGATGAACTTTCCCGCTCTCCCCGCCCCCAGTCGATGGACCAGTTGACAAAGTTGGCGCTCGCTGTGGGAGTTCGCCAAGAAACGGGCGCTCTGGAAAGGCGGGAAGGCAGAGGAGAGGATTGGCATGACAACCGAATTCCAGACATGCCAGCGTCAACGGTGCCTCCCGAGGAGCCAATGGAGATTGGAGGAGCAAGCGCGCGTGGGATTTCAAATTCCAGCGAGGTTCGTAAGAAGGAGGGAAGGGCCAACAAGAAGTGCTTCCTCTGCCAGAAGCCGGGACATTTTGCCAGAGTGTGTCCTCAGAAGAAGGCGTGGCAGGGTATGGTGGGGGCAGTGGGGAGTGAGGAGGAAAGGGCTAAGTCGCAGGGAAACGAGAATGCTTGGCTGCAGGAAGAGGGGCACAGCAGCCAGGTGAGCAACCAGTAGAAGTGCCCAAACCAGACCCACCTCGAGCTGCTATAGCAATAGAGGTGGTACTAGAACTCCCAAATGGACACCCAATTAAGGTGAAACCACTGCTAGATTCAGGCAGCTCTTGTAATTTTTTTAGCAAGAGTTTTGCACTGGAGCACCAGCTCCAGGTGGTGCCACTAGAACACCCACTGCAAGTAACTACGATAGATGGGAGAGAACTTTTTTGGGGGGAAGTGACCCACCAGACCCCACCCATGAAGATGACGGTTTCCAGGCACACAGAGACAATTGCCTTTCACATAGCCACCCTGGCCGGACCACCCATCATATTGGGAATGAGTTGGTTAGCTTTGCACGATCCAGTGGTGGGGTGGCACCAGCGGACAGTCACCTTTGGGTCAGCCCACTGCGTAGAGCACTGCCACGGAGGGGCAAACCAGAGGGTGGCAGTAGCCAGAGTGGCTGGAATGGTGGTGGGGGAAAAGGGAAGGATACCACCTCAGTATGCTGATTTAGAAGAAGTTTTCAGCGAGAAGGAGGCGGATAGACTACCCCCCCACAGACCCTTTGATTGTCAAATCAACCTGCTTCCAGAAGCGCAGCTGCCAGTGGGAAAGTTGTACGCCATGTCAGATAGAGAGATGCAGGAGTTGCGCAAGTTTATCGACAAGAACCTGAAAAGAAGATTCATACGAGAATCCAGGGTGGTGGGTGGTAGTCTAGTGTTCTTTGTGGACAAACGGGACTCTAAAGAGCCTAGGCTTGTAGTTGATTACAGGTTTCTCAATAAAGTATCGGAACCTGTGGCTTTTCCCATGCCCAGGATTGACGATATCTTGACCAGGGTAAGGAAGGGAAAGATTTTTACCAAGCTGGACCTGAGGGGGGGCGTACAATCTCATAAGGATGAGGGAGGGGGATGAATGGAAAACCACCATGTTCACTCCTCTGGGGGCCTTTGAGTATTTAGTTATGCCTTTCGGATTACAATGCGGCTCCAGCACTTTTCAAGGATTTATGCATCACGTGCTCGGCTCACTGCTCTACAAGAATTGCGTGGCGTTCTTGGACGACGTGCTGATCTACTCAGAGAACGAGGAACAGCATGTGAAGGACGTCAGGGAGGTGCTGAAAAGACTGCAGGAGCATCAATTGTGGGTCAAGTTGGAGAAGTGCCAATTCCACGCCAGAGAAGTGGAGTTCCTAGGTTACCTGCTGTCGGACAAAGGCTTAGCCATGGACCCGGGTAAGGTGCAAGCAGTGCGGGAATGGAAGCCGCCCAAGAACCGAAAGGACGTGCAAAGGTTCTTGGGGTTTGCAAACTTCTACAGGAAGTTCACCAAGAACTTTGCGCATTTGACGGCACCTATAACGGATTGCCTGAGTAGCAAGAAGAAATTTGAATGGACGGAAGAGGCACAGAGGTCTTTTGAGAAACTTAAGAAGGCGTTCGCCTCGGAAGAACAACTCTTACATGTGCATCTGCGGAAGCCCATGAGACTGGAGACGGATGCGTCAGACAGAGCGGTGGGGGGTGTATTGCTGCAACCGGGAGATGGGGAATGTTGGAAGCCGTGCGCCTTCTTTTCAAGAAAAGTGAATAAGTCAGAGCAAAACTACACGGTGTACGATCGAGAGCTGCTGGCGATTCACGAGGCCTTCAGGCGCTGGAGACATTTTTTAATAGGTGCCCAACACAAGATTCAAGTGTGCACTGACCACAAGAACTTGGAATTTTGGCGAACTGCTCGAGTGTTGAACCAAAGACAGGTGCGGTGGGCACAGGAGTTCTCTAAGTTTAATTTTGAGATTAGGTATATACCGGGAAAGGAAAATGTCAGAGCAGACGCTCTCTCACGCAAACCAGAGTACTCGGAAGGGGAGGGAGTGCCAGAAGTACGGCATGTCATACCTGAGGACAAATGGGTGTGTGTGGGGGGGGTGTTGGTAAGAAGGCAAGAGCTAGCTGGGTTGACAAGGGAAGATCAGTACGCTCAGAACAAGATCAGGGAGATCCTGCATGCAGGAGATGGTCAAGGGGTTTTTGAGGAAAGAGACGGGGTATTGTACTACAAGGGTGCGCTTTACATACCAGAAGGGGAGTTGAGAAGCAAGATTCTCAAACAACTTCATGACAACCCCACAGCAGGGCATTTCGGCCAACACAAGACCATGCTATTGGTCACCAGGGAGTTCTGGTGGCCACGGGTGAGGGAGGATGTCAAAGAATACATACGGGGCTGCCAGCGCTGCCAGAGAGCAAAAGGGGAGAGGGCAGTGCCAGCCGGGTTACTGGAGCCTCTACCCACGCCAGAGAGACCATGGGAGGTGGTATCCGTGGATTTTATGACGGATTTACCCAGGGCGAGGGGAAAGACTGCAGTAATGGTGGTAGTTGATCAGCTTACCAAGATGTGCCACTTTATTGCATGCTCGCATGCGGTATCGGCGGAAGAGACAGCCAAGCTGTTTGTAGAGCATGTGTTCAGGCTGCACGGCGCCCCCTTGAGGATTGTATCCGACAGAGGCCGAACTTTTACGTCCAGGTTCTGGCGAAAGCTTATGAGCTTGCTAGAGGTGGAGGTGAGCTTCTCGACGGCGAGACATCCAGAGACCAATGGACAGGCAGAAAGAGCCAATAGCATACTTCAACAATACTTACGTTGTTACGTAAATGACAGGGAGTCTGATTGGGTGGACAAACTAGCGCTGGCGGAGTTTGCATACAACAATGCAGAACATGTATCCACGGGGATGAGCCCATTCATGGCTAATTACGGGTGTCACCCCAGAGCTTTCCCGGGGGAGGGGGCGGGAAGGTGGAGTGTTCCTGCAGCGGAGGAATTTGTGGAAGAGATGGCGGCTTTACATCAACAGCTAAAGATCAACTTAGAGAGAGCCAAGGAAGAGTACAAATGGCAGGCTGACAAGCACCGCAGGGAAGGGGAAATCTTAAGGGTGGGGGACCAGGTGTGGTTGTCCACTCGGGGGTTGCCTTTCAAAGGAGGGTGCAAGAAATTGCGGCCAAAATGATTGGGACCGTTCAATGTAATCCAACAGGTGAACCCGGTAGCCTTTAGGCTCGAATTGCCTCCCAACATGAAATTGCATCCGGTTTTTCACAGGTCCCTGCTCTCACCAATCAGGGAGGGAAGGGAGCGGTTGGGCCAAGAAGGAGAATCATCCTTGCTTCCAGCGATGGAAGAGAGAGAACTCAATGAGCACGCAGCTGAGATTCTCGATTCCAGGTGGAAAGGAGGGCGAGTAGAGTATTTGGTAGCTTGGGAGGGGGAGTCAGAAGCAGAGAACGCATGGGTTCCAGCGGAGGAGTTGGGGGATGAGTATATGAAGCAGGTTTTCCATCGCAGGTACCCCAGAAAACCCAAACCCAGAGAGAGGTGCTGGGAGGAGCAATTTGGCACCACAGATGATGAAGAAGATTTTGTGGGGTTTCCCAATTCGGAGGAGGGAAAAGAAACATTGTTCGAAGAAGAAGAATCCGAAGGGGAAGATTGGGGGGTGGAAAGGCACAGCAGCAGATGGAAAGGGGTGTTTGAATCATCAGAGGGAGAGGATAGCTCCTTCTGGGGTTTTCCGGTGTCTCCGTCCAAGGAAGGGGCGGGGGAGGAGGAGGGCCCTGAGAGGGAGGTGGATATCAGGAAACTGACATCGGAGCAGAGTGGAGAGGCGAGGCTCTCAAATGATGCCGGAGAGGGAACCAGTACAGGGATAGAGAGGAAGTCCACTGGGGAAGAAAAGCAGGGAGACACAAGGGAGAAAGAAGGGGTGGAGAGCTTATCGGAGGGAAGGCTCCGAGACTCTTCCAGTGAGGTGAGTGAGGAGAGTGGAGGACCACCGATAAGCACGCCCACTCTGCGCAGAAGGCTGCCGCGCAGAGAGGCTAGAAAGAGCCTGTCCGTTAAGGAATTTTTATGCTGGAGGAAATTTAGAAAACGCCCACTGACGGATTCTGCCAGCAACTGAAGCAGACGTGCCCAGGGGGAGGGCTGCTCAGCCGGGGAAAAAAGCAACCGCATCAAGCAGTTTGCAGGAGGAGGAGGTTTACACACAAGCAACCCCAATTCCCTTGATACATAATTTAGGAGGCACTTTTTGAAGTTGGAGTCTTCAGGTGGTGGTATGTTTAACTGCTTTTCCTGCTGCTTTGTCCCAGCTGCTGCCAACCTAGCAGTTCAAAAGCATACCAGTGGAAGTAGATAAATAAGTACCGTTGCAGCGGGAATGTAAATGGTGTTTCTGTGCATTCAGGCGCTCATCACAGTGTCCTATTGCTCCAGAAGCGGTTTAGTCATGCTGCCACATGACCCAGAAAGCTGCCAGAGGACGAATTCCGGCTCCCTTGGCCTGAAAGTGGAGATGAGCGCCACATCCCACAATCAAATTTCACTGGACTTAACCATCTAGGGGTCTTTTGCCTTTAACTTCATAAGTATGTTTTATTACTGCTGTTTTGTTATCACTGTCATTCTAGGATTTTTCATTTGCTTTTTGTATACTTTTGTATAGAATGTTGTTGTTTTTTAGACGTTTAGTCGTGTCCGACTCTTTGTGACCCCATGGAGCAGAGCACGCCAGGTACTCCTATCTTCCACTGCCTCCCACAGTTTGGTCAAACTCATGCTGGTAGCTTCGAAGACACTATCCAACCATCTTGACCTCTGTCGTCCCCTTCTCCTTGTGCCCTCCATCTTTCCCAACATCAGGGTCTTTTCCAGGGAGTCTTCTATTCTCATGAGGTGGCCAAAATATTGGAGTCAGCTTCAGGATCTGTCCTTCCAGTGAGCACTCAGGGCTGATTTCCTTCAGAATGGAGAGGTTTGATCTTCTTGCAGTCCATGGGACTCTCAAGAGTCTTCTCCAGCACCATAATTCAAAAGCATCAATTCTTCGGTGATCAGCCTTCTTTATGGTCCAGCTCTCACTTCCATACATCACTACTGGGAAAACCATGGCTTTAACTATACGGACCTTTGTTGGCAAGGTGATGCCTCTGCTTTTTAAGATGCTGTCTAGGTTTGTCATTGCTTTTCTCCCAAGAAGCAGGCGTCTTTTAATTTCGTGGCTGCTGTCACCATCTGCAGTGATCATGGAGCCCAAGAAAGTAAAATCTCTCACTGCCTCCATTTCTTCCCCTTCTATTTGCCAGGAAGTGATGGGCCCAGCGGCCATGATCTTCGTTTTTTTGATGTTGAGCTTCAAACCATATTTTGCGCTCTCCTTTCACCCTCATTAAAAGGTTCTTTAATTTCTCCTCACTTTCTGCCATCAAGGTTGTGTCATCTGCATATCTGAGGTTGTTGATATTTCTTCCGGTAATCTTAATTCCGGCTAGGGATTCATCCAGCCCCGCCTGTCGCATGATAAATTCTGCATATAAGTTAAATAAGCAGGGAGACAATATACAGCCTTGTCGTACTCCTTTCCCAATTTTGAACCAATCAGTTGTTCCATATCCAGTTCTAACTGTAGCTTCTTGTCCCACATAGAGATTTCTCAGGAGACAGATGGGGTGATCAGGCACTCCTATTTCTTTAAGAACTTGCCACATTTTGCTGTGGTCGACACAGTCAAAGGCTTTTGCATAGTCAATGAAGCAGAAGTAGATGTCTTTCTGGAACTCTCTAGCTTTCTCCATAATCCAGCACATGTTTGCAATTTGGTCTCTGGTTCCTCTGCCCCTTCGAAATCCAGCTTGCACTTCTGGGAGTTCTCGGTCCACATACTGCTTGAGCCTGCCTTGTAGAATTTTAAGCATAACCTTGCTAGCGTGTGAAATGAGTGCAATTGTGCGGTAGTTGGAGCATTCTTTGGCACGTTCCTTCTTTGGGCTTGGGATATAGACTGATCTTCTCCAATCCTCTGGCCACTGCTGAGTTTTCCAAATTTGCTGGCATATTGAGTGTAGCACCTTAACAGCATCATCTTTTAAAATTTTAAATAGTTCAGCTGGAATATCATCACTTCCACTGGCCTTGTTATTAGCAGTGCTTTCTAAGGCCCATTTGACTTCACTCTCCAGTGAAGTCTTTGTACGAAATGTTCCTTTCATATCTCCAATTTTCTTTGCTTGCCTTCTCTCCTCCACTATTTGTAAGGCCTCGTTGGACAGCCACTTTGCTTTCTTGCATTTCCTTTTTAATCGGGATGGTTTTAGTTGCTGCCTCCTGTATAATGTTGCGAGCCTCCATCCATAGTTCTTCACACACTCTGTCCAGCACATCTAAATCCTTAAACCTGTTCCTCACTCCCACTGTGTATTCATAAGGGATTTGATTTAGATTGTATATTACCGGTCCAGTGGTTTTTCCTACTTTCTTCAGTTTAAGCTTGAATTTTGCTATAAGAAGCTGATGATCTGAGCCACAGTCAGCTCCAGGTCTTGTTTTTGCTGACTGTATAGAGCTTCTCCATCTTTGGCTGCAGAGAATATAATCAATCTGGTTTCGATGCTGCCCATCTGGTGATGTCCATGTGTAGAGTCATCTCTTGTGTTGTTGGAAAAAGCGTGTTTGTGATGACCAGCTTGTTCTGTTGACAGAACTCTATGAGCCTTTGCCCTGCTTCATTTTGCTCTCCAAAGCCAAACTTGCCAGTTGTTCCTTTTATCTCTTGCCTCCCTACTTTAGCATTCCAATCCCCTATAATGAGAAGAACATCCTTCTTTGCTGTCACTTCTATAAGGTGTTGTAAGTCTTCATAGAATTGGTCAATTTCAGTTTCTTCAGCACCAGTAGTTGGTGCATAAACTTGGATTACTGTGATGTTAAAAGGTCTGCCTTGGATTCGTATCAAGATCATTCTATCATTTTTGAGATTGCATCCCAGTACAGCTTTTGCCACTCTTTTGTTGACTATGAGGGCCACTCCATTTCTTTTACGGGATTCTTGCCCACAGTAGTAGATATGATGGTCATCTGAACTGAATTCGCTCATTCCCGTCCATTTTAGTTCACTGATGCCCAGGATGTCAATATTTACTCGTGCCATCTCATTTTTGACCACATCCAACTTACCCAGGTTCATGGTTCTTACATTCCAGGTCCCTAAGCAATATTTTTCTTTACAGCATTGGACTTTCCTTTCACTTCCAGGCATATCCGCAACTGAGCGTCCTTTGGCTTTGGCCCAGCCGCTTCATCAGCTCTGAATCTACTTGTACTTGTCCTCCGCTCTTCCTCAGTAGCATGTTAGACGCCTTCCGACCTGAGGGGCTCATCTTCCAGCGTCATAACTTTTATATGCCTGTTGCCTTTGTCCATGGAGTTTTCTTGGCAGGGATACTGGAGTGGCTTGCCAGTTCCTGCTTCAGGTGGATCACGTTTGGTCAAAACTCTCCACTATGTCCTGTCCATCTTGGGTGGGCCTGCACGGCATAGCTCATAGCTTCTCTGAGTTATTCAAGCCTCTTCGCCACGGCAAGGCAGTGATCCATGAAGGGGTTGTATAGAATAGGCAGATATAAATGCTGAACCCAAAATGAAACACATGAAAGAGGTTTCTCTGCCATGCTGTCCTGCATCAAAATGCTTCCCTGGAAAAGTGCCTGGGATCAGTGGGAATAGGGACCCTGTTAGGTCCTTTCCAAACTCCATAAATGAATGACATAGACACAAATAGTCTTGACACTTTCTGTTTGATGCATGTTCTCTATGTTTAGACTCTACCTAGCTCCAGGTGTACCAAAAGCTGTCAACCTGGATATGCCAAAGTGGTTCAAGAAGGAAAGCCCGTTTGCTGCTATGCTTGTGCCCCATGTGCAGAAGGGACCATCTCTGCTCAGGAAGGTGGGTGACTTCAGTAGAAAAAGCAGCTCTTGGGAGAATAGAAATTGTGTAAACATTCACTTAGGGACACTTTCTGTGAAGAGTCAAAAGACATTTTTGAATGTGTCTCCTTTTTTGGCTTCTCTATTCATCTATGTTAATTCTAGGAAGTGGGTTGAAACAAAGAATGAAAAGGAAGCAATTTGTGGACTACAAATTAACAATCAGGGAGAGGGTGTCCTCAGTGATCAGATGATTATATTATTTATATAAGGTAAAACCATTTATATAAGGTAAAACCATGGAACAGGACAGTATAAATTCAGCAAAAGCTGTACAAGAAGCACCTCTGTGGGAGGTCACTGCCTCTCAGCTTTAACTGTATCACAAGGTTGTTTTGGTGGTAAACCTGAGAAACTTTTCAAAACCACCTCTATCATCATGGAGGAAGGCAACAGTATAAGCAGAAATATTAAACAAGCAAATTAAATAAACAATTTTGTCCACTCCTTTTTTAGACATTCTTTTTCCCCCGACACTCCTTTATATTGGCATCTTTCCCCCTAAAATGTCATAGAACATAGATGGTTATGGATTTAAATGACGCTAAAGCACTCCTTTTCCTTCCTTAGATGCAAAGAATTGTACCAAATGCCCCAAAGATCAGCATCCAAACAAGGGTCAAGTTCAATGTGTTCCCAAACGTGTTGCCTTCCTGCCCTATGCAGAAACTTTGGGGAGCCTTCTAGCTTCCATTGCTATCTTGCTGCTATTAATGACAAGCATTGTTTTAGGAATCTTCCTTAAATACAAAGAAACGTCTATAGTCAAAGCCAATAACCGGGACCTCTCCTACATCCTCCTTGTATCCCTCCTGCTCTCTTTTTCATCCTCCTTCCTATTCATTGGCCGGCCAAGGAGAGTGACCTGCCTTCTCCGACAAATGGTCTTCAGCGTCATCTTCTCTGTTGCCGTCTCTTCTTTGTTGGCTAAAACCATCACTGTGGTGCTGGCCTTCCTGGCCACCAAGCCAGGGAACAGAGTGAGGAGATGGCTGGGGAAAAGTCTGGCCAACGCTGTTGTCCTTTCCTGTTCCAGTGTCCAAATTCTCATCTGCACCACCTGGCTGAGTACCTCTCCCCCATTCCCAGAGTCTGACATGCACTCCCAGCCTGCAGAGATTATCCTGCAATGCAATGAAGGGTCTGTGGTCATGTTTTATGGTGCCCTTGGCTACATGGGCTTCCTGGCTGCTATCTGCTTTGTGGTGGCTTTCCTAGCCAGGAAGCTGCCTGGGTCGTTCAATGAGGCCAAGCTGATCACCTTCAGCATGCTGGTCTTCTGCAGTGTTTGGGTGTCCTTTGTGCCCACCTACCTGAGCACCAAGGGGAAATACATGGTAGCCGTGCAGGTCTTCTCTATGTTGGCCTCCAGTGCTGGTCTCCTGGGCTGCATCTTCATCCCAAAGTGCTACATCATTATACTGAGACCTGATCTGAACACAAAGGAGCACTTGACAACAAAATCCTAAAGATGGCATCTGATTCTCCAGGCTATATAAAGGGATAGGTTCTGCTTAAAACAGAATATTAATCAGAAACAGTTGGTGTGAACTTAATTCAGGTGTGATACAGGACCTTGTGACATGTAGTGGTCTTCAGTTTCCCTGTTATTATTATATAATAGGTACTTACATACTTTTACATAGCTTTTACCCTTTTTCGCCAGGAGAAGGTTCACTGTATATATATTTTAAAGCTTGTTTACTTGCTAAAAGTTATTGATGAAACATGAATACATTATTAAAGCAGTTTGACTATCATGAATAAATTTTTGCAAGTTACATCTCATTTGTTTATGTTGCTTCATTTTCTCTAAATGTACTGTATTTTCTCATGTACAATATGCTCCCGTGTATTATTATTATTAATAATAATAATAATAATGTAACACCAGTAAAAGTAGCAAAAATGTGTAAAGTAAGTAATAAATGCTGGAAGTTTAAAGAAAAAGAAGGAACACGTTATCATATGTGGTGGGAGTGTAAAAAAGTGAAATGCTTTTGGATAATGATATATAATGAGTTAAAAAAAATGTTGAAATATACATTTGTTAAAAAACCAGAAGCATTTCTATTAGGAATAATAGGAAATGAAATTAATAAAAAGGATTGGAAGCTGTTTTTATATGCAGTAACAGCAGCAAGAATTTTGTTGGCCCAAAAATGGAAACAAGAAAAATTACCTACGATTGGAGAATGGAGAATGAAATTAATGGACTATGCAGAACTTGATAAACTAACAGGGAGGATCCAGAACCGACGAGACCAGAGATTAACTGAAGATGGGAATAAATTTACAGATTATATGAAAAGTATATGTGATGATCAGATAACGTTTGTAAGTTTTCAGGAAGTTCTGTGAGAATGTATAGTAGAAATATTGTTTAAATAATAATATAAGATAATAATGTAGTGCAATATTAAATCGAGAAATGTGGAGGAAGTGAGCAATATGGGGAATTAACAGACATGCTGATGGAAGTCCCAAAAGAGGACGTTGGTGATAAATTCGATGTTTTATTTTGTACAATTTTATATTGGAAAATTAATAAAAATATAATAAATAAGAATAAGAATAATTAAATATGTCATGTGATTCTCTAAGGACTCAGCTAAACAGCTGCAAATAAAATGTTTTAAATGTGTTGTAAAGTGCAATATATAAATATGACACTAGAAAGCAACAGTGATCTATGCTAAATTCAATGTATTTGTAAAAAAGTTTCCCCCCAAAAAAGCATTTTTTACAAGTGTGTAGATTTCACCTATGATTTTTTTCCCAATTTTGATGTTTGATGTCCAGCACAACAGTTATGAAAGCTACATACATGTCATGTGACTGCAACTTTTTCAATGTAATTTTTTCTTCCTCTCACGTAAATAATGAATGATGAAAATGTTTTTTTAACATTGGGGGGTGTGCAGTGTGCAGTCAGCCTGCCAGTGGATTGTATAATTGAAGCCACAACATTGATTGTAGAAGAAAAGATGTCAGACAGTTAACTAAGGTCAGTAGTAGTATATTGTACTGGCACATAGTAGAACAACTATGTACAACACAGTTCTTTTCGCATCCTTAGAGCCCAAGGAAGGTCAGTAGCTTATGCAGTTAATGACATTCAGTATTGTAGCTGAAAGTGATTCTACCTTGGTCTGCCTCTCAATCCAGACAGATCACTCATTGAATAAAGCAACCAAGCTTTTCCACCAAAACAGTCTCCCAGTCAAATTTCTTCATTTAGTCAAATTGTTGCCATTCAAACTTTCTTCTAAGCTTGTTCTGCTGCCTAACATGGACCTCAGAAAGCACAGCACCTCTACTAACCACCACCACCACTGGCCTAACCCTGTTTTGTCTGTAGTGGCCCATTTCAAGTAAGACCTGCTCACCTCCCACTCAAGAGCTCCTTTGGGCAGGGAGAGGTGGTGTTGCAGAGCCAGTGTGGTGTAGTGGTTAAGAGCGGTAGTCTCGTAATCTGGGGAACCGGGTTCGCGTCTCCGCTCCTCCACATGCAGCTGCTGGGTGACCTTGGGCCAGTCACACTTCTTTGAAGTGTCTCAGCCCCACTCACCTCACAGAGTGTTTGTTGTGGGGGAGAAAGGGAAAGGAGATTGTTAGCCGCTTTGAGACTTCTGAAGGGGAGTGAAAGGCGGGATATCAAATCCAAACTCTTCTTCTTCTTCTTCTTCCCCCTAAGACTTCCTCCTCCTTAGTTGGAGTTCTACTTTGACATCTATCAAGCTCCACTGAGCTCCAGTCTTGGTTGAAGGATCTGTGTGTATTGCTGGAGCCTGAATAAAGTGGCTGGATGGCTGATGTCACTGTTTGATTTATATGGAGATTTGTAATGTTTTTGTCTGATTGATACACTTTAAACCAATCTATTCCACCTTTTATAAATGCCAGCATTTCTTGTATTTCTTCTTCACTTCATGTTTGCAGTTCATTTTATTTATTTTTCTAAAGATCAGGTATTGGCTGTGTGCTGGGAATATGTTTCTATGAACATGCAGAATTTGATGCTGAGCCAAGAAGAAATGTCCCAACTCCATAAGAAAGATCCATTTTCCTGCAGTACCCTATGCCTTGTTAGCCAGAATTCCCATTAAGTTCAATGGGACACACAGAACCTGGACTTCCTTATTTGGGACTCAGCCCCATGGGGCATATGCAGTTGAGGCCAAACTTGCACACAAACACATACATGTCAAACTTTGGCAATTCACCTGTGATTTTATTGTAAACATGTTTTTTTCCAGCTCTGCACCTGCCACTCAAGCTTCACAGTGACTAAAGCTTGTTGCAGTGTTCAGATTTATTCTCCTTATAATTATTGAAATCATAGCTATTTATTCTTGCCAAGAGCAAGAGATTTTTTCTGGAGGTTGCCAAGACAACACAATCAAGGGCAGCATGAGGTGATATCTAGCTCTGTGCCTGGGGAGGAAGGTTTAGGCAGAGAATAGCTGGTATGTCAGAGACAGTCTGAATGAACAGCTGAGGCAAACCTGAATGTTACCCATACTGGGAAAGTCACTGCAGCATTCCTCTGGCAAGAGCTGTTGACTTCTGATTATCTGGCTGGGGAGGAGAGAGGAGCAGCCACAAGAGAAGTGTAGGAGGTACAGGCAAAATGATTTCCCTCCTGCTTCTCCTGCTCATGCCGCATGGAGACTGCAAAAATCAAGAAAAAAGTTGTACCTTTAAGATCTGGGAAGAAAGTAGAACACAAAATTACTACCAGCCCGGAGTCTTCCTAATTACTGGGATCATATCTCCAAGTAGATTACTTGACGAAGACCCATACATTTTTTTCCAGACTCCCTCAAAGAGGCTTGCATGGTAAGTAATTAGATGCCACTGGATGTCATGCTTCTCCAACACCACTTCAATAGTTTATGTTTAATTAATCATAATAAAGCAATTTTCCACTTTGAAGGCTGTGTGCCTCTCTGTTTTCTTTCTTTTTTTGCAGTGGAATGTGCAAATTTGTCATTTTTAATTTGATGTTTTATTGCAGTTTTTTACCTAGGTTCTACTGGCACATCTTGTCCTTCTTGTTCTCCGTTCAGGAGATCAACCTGGATTCCAGGTTCTTACCCAACATCTCCTTGGGCTACAACCTCTTTGAGAACTTTTTGGATGCAAGGATGACTTCCGATGCCATGCTAGACCTGCTTGCAGGGGGGCAAAGCAATATTCCAAACTATAAATGTGGAGAATGGAATAACCTGCTGTCTGTTCTTGAAGGGGGTAATTCTGCCATCTCGAAAGAAATTTCAGCCATGTCTGGCATCTACAAAATCCCACAGGTATGAAGGATAGGGACAAGAAAGGTCGGAGGAGAAATTCAGCTTTATGAAATTCCACTTTCTTTCCAGGGGAGGTAATAAGGGAAATAAAAAAGTCAGCAAACCCTTAGCAATAGTAGATCTTTCTTTCAGCATCCACTAATCTGGCAGTCTCCAAATATTTCAGACTAAAACTGCAATCCCCTTCATGGATCACTGCCTTGCCATGGCGAAGGGGCTTGAATAACTCAGAGAAGCTATGAGCTATGCCGTGCAGGGCCACCCAAGATGGACAGGTCATAGTGGAGAGTTTTGACCAAACGTGATCCACATGGAGCAGGAACCGGCAAGCCACTCCAGTATCCCTGCCAAGAAAACTCCATGGACAAAGACAACAGGCATATAAAAGTTATGACACTGGAAGATGCCCCTCAGGTCGGAAGGCGTCCAACATGCTACTGAGGAAGAGCGGAGGACAAGTACAAGTAGATTCAGAGCTGATGAAGCGGCTGGGCCAAAGCTGAAAGGACGCTCCGTTGTGGATATGCCTGGAAGCGAAAGGAAAGTCCAATGCTGTAAAGAAAAATATTGCATAGGAACCTGGAATGTAAGAACCATGAACCTTGGTAAGTTGGATGTGGTCAAAAATGAGATGGCAAGAATAAATATTGACAGCCGGGGCATCAGTGAACTAAAATGGACGGGAATGGGCGAATTCAGTTCGGATGACCATCACATCTACTACTATGGGCAAGAATCCTGTAAAAGAAATGGAGTAGCCCCCATAGTCAACAAAAGAGTGGCAAAAGCTGTACTGGGATGCAATCTCAAAAATGATAGAATGATCTCGATACGAATCCAAGGCAGACCTTTTAACATCACAGTAATCCAAGTTTATGCACCAACCACTGGTGCTGAAGAAACTGAAATTGACCAATTCTATGAAGACTTACAACACCTTCTAGAAATGACACCAAAGAAGGATGTTGTTTTCATTATAGGGGATTGGAACGCTAAAGTAGGGAGTCAAGAGATAAAAGGAACAACTGGCAAGTTTGGCCTTGGAGTTCAAAACGAAGCAGGGCAAAGGCTCATAGAGTTCTGTCAACAGAACAAGCTGGTCATCACAAACACTTTTCCAACAACACAAGCGACGACTCTACACATGGACATCACCAGATGGGCAGCATCAAAATCAGATTGATTATATTCTCTGCAGCCAAAGATGGAGAAGCTCTATACAGTCAGCAAAAACAAGACCTGGAGCTGACTGTGGCTCAGATCATCAGCTTCTTATAGCAAAATTCAAGCTTAAACTGAAGAAAGTAGGAAAAACCACTGGGCCGGTAAGATACAATCTAAGTCAAATCCCTTATGAATACACAGTGGAAATGAGGAACAGGTTTAAGGATTTAGATTTGGTGGACAGAGTGCCTGAAGAACTATGGATGGAGGCTCGTAACATTATACAGGAGGCAGCAACTAAAACCATCCCAATGAAAAGGAAATGCAAGAAAGCAAAGTGGCTGTCCAATGAGGCCTTACAAATAGTGGGGGAGAGAAGGCAAGCAAAATGTGAGGGAGATAGTGAAAGATACAGGAAACTGAATGCAGATTTCCAAAAAATAGCAAGGAGAGACAAGAAGGCCTTCTTAAACGAGCAACGCAAAGAAATAGAGGAAAACAATAGAACAGGGAAAACCAGAGATCTGTTCAAGAAAATTGAAGATATGAAAGGAACATTTCGTACAAAGATTTCCATAATAAAAGACAAAAGTAGAAAGGACCTAACAGAACCAGAAGACATCAAGAAAAGGTGGCAAGAATACACAGAGGAACTATACCAGAAAGATATGGATGTCTCGTACACCCCAGGTAGTGTGGTTGCTGACCTTGAGCCAGACATCCTGGAGAGTGAAGTCAAATGGGCCTTAGAAAGCACTGCTAATAACAAGGCCAGTGGAAGTGATGATATTCCAGCTGAACTATTTAAAATTTTAAAAGATGATGCTGTTAAGGTGCTACACTCAATATGCCAGCAAATTTGGAAAACTCAGCAGTGGCAAGAGGATTGGAGAAGATCAGTCTACATCCCAATCCCAAAGAAAGGCAGTGCCAAAGAACGCTCCAACTACCGCACAATTGCACTCATTTCACATGCTAGCAAGGTTATGCTTAAAATTCTACAAGGCAAGCTCAAGCAGTATGTGGACCGAGAACTCCCAGAAGTGCAAGCTGGATTTCGAAGGGGCAGAGGAACCAGAGACCAAATTGCAAACATGTGCTGGATTATGGAGAAAGCTAGAGAGTTCCAGAAATACATCTACTTCTGCTTCATTGACTATGCAAAAGCCTTTGACTGTGTCGACCACAGCAAACTATGGCAAGTTCTTAAAGAAATGGGAGTGCCTGGTCACCTTATCTGTCTCCTGAGAAATCTCTATGTGGGACAAGAAGCTACAGTTAGAACTGGATATGGAACAACTGATTGGTTCAAAATTGAGAAAGGAGTACGGCAAGGCTGTATATTGTCTCCCTGCTTATTTAACTTATATGCAGAATTCATCATGCGAAAGGCTGGGCTGGATGAATCTCAAGCTGGAATTAAGATCGCCGGAAGAAATATCAACAACCTCAGATATGCAGATGACACAACCTTGATGGCAGAAAGTGAGGAGGAATTAAAGAACCCTTTAATGAGGGTGAAAGAGGAGAGCGCAAAATATGGTCCGAAGCTCAACATCAAAAAAACGAAGATCATGGCCACTGGTCCCATCACCTCCTGGCAAATAGAAGGGGAAGAAATGGAGGCAGTGAGAGATTTTACTTTCTTGGGCTCCATGATCACTGCAGATGGTGACAGCAGTCACGAAATTAAAAGACGCCTGCTCCTTGGGAGAAGGGCAATGACAGGCCTAGACAGCATCTTGAGAAGTAGAGACGTCACCTTGCCAACAAAGGTCCGTATAGTTGAAGCCATGGTTTTCCCAGTAGTGATGTATGGAAGTGAGAGCTGGACCATCAAGAAGGCTGATCGCCAAAGAATTTTATGCTTTTGAATTATGGTGTTGGAGGAGACTCTTGAGAGTCCCATGGACTGCAAGAAGATCAAACGTATCTATTCTTAAGGAAATCAGCCCTGAGTGCTCACTGGAAGGACAGATCGTGAAGCTGAGGCTCCAATACTTTGGCCACCTCATGAGAAGAGAAGACTCCCTGGAAAAGACCTTGATGTGGGGAAAGATGGAGGGCATAAGGAGAAGGGGACGACAGAGGACAAGATGGTTGGACAGTGTTCTCGAAGCAACCAACATGAGTCTGACCAAATTGCGGGAGGCAGTGAAAGACAGGAGTGCCTGGTGTGCTCTGGTCCATGGGGTCACGAAGAGTCGGACACGACTAAACGACTAAACAACAACAACAACAAAACTGCTGTCAAACCCAGGCAAGCACATTTTTTTCCATATAATAACAGACAATAAGTAATAACAGAGAATAAATTCAGTATATATTCCTTTTCCTGAAAGTCAAACAAATCACTAATCTATTCCTTTCTTCACCAGGTCAGTTATGGCTTTTTTACTCAGACACTTGATGAGAAAACTGAAGTTCCATATGTCTACCAAATGGTCCCCAAGGGAGAAACTCAGTATTGGGGGATTGTCAAGTTGCTCCTGAATTTTGGATGGACATGGACTGGCCTCTTGGTTTCAGACAATGATAACGGAGAAAGGTTCTTGAGTGCCTTGACACCTCTGATGATCAACAATGGAATTTGCATTGCCTTATTAAAAAGAATACCAGAAATTAATCCAGATCCAGATCTCATCCCAAGGGAACCATTTATCATATGGGACAAAGTCAAAATATTTGTTTACTATCCAAGCACTGAAGTGGCATGGATTGATCTCATGGTGCTACAACAATTTCTTGAGAATCAAATTGGGAGGAAAGTCTGGATCTCAACACATATTCAAGATGTTAATTTTAATTTGAATATTAATCCTGATCTCTTCCAGTACATCCATGGATCTTTGTCCTTCATAATGAAGCCCCAACTAAGGAAAAATTACCAACACTATAATCCAGTTTCCAAATTTCTTGAGCAGTTTTGGGATAAAGCATTTCATTGTTTATATAGAAAGGACACATTGGCTGGAAAAGGTCGGACAAGATGTACAGAGAATGAGAAACTGGAGATGCTGCCAGAAGAGGAGCTGGAGAGAGTCCTGTCTCAAGACAGCTACATGACTTACTTCAGTGTCCAAGCTGTGGCTCAGGCTTTGAATGCTGCCTATTCATCCAGATCAAAGGCCATCCTGATGGCGAGTGGAGGAGACAGGCTGGAAGGTCAAAGGCTACAGCCATGGCAGGTATTTCCTTTTCCTTGTTGCTAATTGCAACTCATTTTCCCACCAGTGGATTCAGATTCAGGACTGAGATTTTGATTTCTTTTTGCTCCTTTTGGTGGAAAATCTCCTTAGTCAGTCTTGTGGCAGAAGCAGACCTTTCTGCCTATTCTGGTTATGTCAGAACAGTCCCCCACCATCTCGTTCTTCCTCTCTGGTGCCCTGAGAGAGATGCAGCCATCATAGCAGAAGTTGGTTCCTCCTCATCTTCCACTGCGTCTCTGCTGGGACTTGAAGTTGCCCATCAACTGTTCAACAGCAGGAACAGAGAACGCAGTTCTCCTAGACTCAGTCTTCCTCAATATGGTATGATGTGATTCAATTTTTAATTCTATATTAATATCTAAACTTTTACATGATAGAATTGGCCTTTGTCAAAAGAGTGCAGGGCGGTTTAACAATTTGGATAGTAGGAAACACACTGTAAAACTACAGAAAGAACATGAAAAGCAAAGAGCTTCTCAGCTTGCTGGAAAAGCTGTTGAAATAAAAATATTTTTAAAAAAGGATAATGGGAGACGATGTCCTCCTTTGTGGCATTGTGCAAGTTCCACTGAAAGCGGCTACACTTTGAAGGGAAAGGAGAGACTTCACATTTGCAGGCTTCCACATTATCTAGAATTCTGAGCAACCAAAGTTTCAATCTCATGGGAGTATGTATTTGTAAATTCCCCCTACATTCAGATAATTTTACCAGGCAGGGGGACTACTCTGAACAGCCACACATCCCACACATATGCTCTTGACCCTATTGACAAATAACCTTCCCTGGTGATACAGTGAGCAGCTGAGGAAATGGTGTTCTATTCATAAGGGTCTAACTGTGCACTAGGAGTGCCAATATGGCCCCTATGCCTGGGCCTGTAGGTGTCATGCAGCGTGCTTGTCTCTGGCACCAAAATTTGTGGATGCCCGACCCCTTCATGGGGAATTTTGTAGGTGCTTGGGCACCCAGGGCCCCATGGAGTTGGCATCTAAGCTGTGCACTGATTTCTAGGACCATCTATGTTTAAAAAGTTTGGTATTTGTGCTATTTTTATTTTTTAAGAAGTATTTTTATTGTCTTTTGTATTTATCTTAATCTCTGGAAACCTTGTTAATTTATACAATGACTTGCCTACAAATGTTCTAATAAGGAAATGGAATAGCTGAAAAGATTCATGACTTTGGATGAAAGGTGCACAGACCCCAATTCCTAGGACATTAGAGCTAGAGATATAGAGGGCTTATATTCAACGTTTCTGTTTCATAAATGCTGGTGTTTTTTCCTGCTGTTCCAGCTTCACCCTTTCTTAAGAGGACTCCAGTTTTTCAATACTTCCATGGGCAGCCTCAGATTGGATGAGAATGGGCAGATACCAGCCTACTATGACATTGAGAACTGGGTGATGTTTCCCAATAATACTCGTGTAAGAGTGCCGGTTGGGAGTATAGGGAGAGACAGATCCACTGGCATGAAGTTCACAATCAACTCACAAGCCATTGTGTGGCCCAAGTGGTCTGAGAAGGTATGGCAATCTACCTTATCCCACATCTGTAAAGCTCTAGTCACTAAGTGAATAATTCCAAGGGCACTTTGACTACAGCCCCTTGCACACCTGGTGAGGAGTAATGGCTCATTGACACTTCCATTTGTGCCACAATGCGACTTACAGGTCCTGATCTGTGTCAGAGCAGGGTTTTGTTGAAGGAAGGAAGGAAGGAAGGAAGGAAGGAAGGAAGGGTCTGCTTTGATATGGAGCTTTAATGCATGGACGTGTGACTAGAAAGATGGCCCAAAATGAAGTATGGATAAGCCCTAATCAGTGGAGTGCAGGATTTCCAAAGTCAGCACAGGGGGTGAATGAGATTCATGTCCAGATTTCAGGAAGCAATGAGTGGAAAGGAGAGCTCTTGCTACCTGGAATTTTGATGGCATCTCCTGGCCTGTGTTAACAACATGGTGCCAGCATGCTTTTCTGTTTTTTGGATTGATTGTGATGGTGTTTTTTTCTTTTTTCTTATCCTGTTTTGTGAAGTTTGTTTTATTGTTTAAAATTTTAATAAATATCTTTAAAAACAACAAAAACAACAGAAGGTCTGAGTGGAAGAAGCTGTCGCAAGAGACTCATCTCTCCATTTTCTTGCGAGGACTCAAAACACTTTGGAAAAAGAATAATAATGTAACCATAATTCAGGAGGAACTTTTTGAAATTGGAATCGTCAGGTGGTGGAATGTTTAACTGCTGCTCCTGTTGCTGTGTACCTGCTGCTGCCAACCTAGCAGTTCAAAAGCATACCAGTGTGAGTAGATAAATAAGTACCGCTGCAGCAGGAAGGTAAACAGAGTTTCTGTGCACTCTGGCCCTCATCACAGTGTCCCATTGCACCAGAAGGGGTTTGGTCATGCTGGACACATGACCCGGAAAGCTGTCTGAGCATGAACACCGGCTCCCTTGGCCTGAAAGTGGGGATGAGCACTGCATGCCACAGTCAAGTTTCACTGGATTTAACCATCTAGGGATCCTTTGCCTTTACCTTCATGTATGTTTTATTGCTGCTGTTTTGTTATCACTGTCATTCTAGGGTTTTAAAATTGCTTTTTTAATATATACTTTTGCTTAGAATAAAGGTAAAGGAAAAGGGACCCCTGACCATTAGGTCCAGTCATGACTGACTCTGGAGTGGCGGCGTTCATCTCACTTTACTGGCCGAGGGAGCCGGTGTACAGCTTCCGGGTCATGTGGCCAGCATGACTAAGCCGCTTCTGGCGAACCAGAGCAGTGCACAGAAACACCGTTTACCTTCCCGCCGGAGTGGTACCTATTTATCTGCTTGCACTTTGACGTGTTTTTGAACTGCTAGGTTGGCAGGAGCAGGGACTGAGCAATGGGAGCTCACCCCGTTGTGGGGATTCGAACCGTCAACCTTCTGATCGGCAAGTCCTAGGCTCTGTGATTTAACCCACACGCCACCCTCATCCCAACTTGCTTAGAATAGTCAGATATAATTGTCCGAACAAAAAAGGAAACACACCAAAGAGGTTTCCCGTCTATGTTGTCCTGCATCAAAATGCTTCCAGGAAAAGTGCCTGGGGTCAGTGGGAATAGGGACCCTTGTTAGGTCCATTCCAAACTCCATAAATGAATGACATAGACACAGATAGTCCTGACACTTTCTGTTTGATGCATGTTCTCAATGTTTAGACTGTACCTAGCTCCAGGTGCACCAAGAGCTGTCAACCTGGATACGCCAAAGTGGTTCAAGAAGGAAAGCCCGTTTGCTGCTATGCTTGTGCCCCATGTGCAGAAGGGACCATCTCTGCTCAGGAAGGTGGGTGAATATAAACGGGAGCCCTTTTGAGAATAGAAATTGTGGAAACATTCACTTAGGGACACTTTCTGTGAAGAGTCAAAAGACATTTTTGAATGTGTCTCCTTTTCTGGCTTCTCTATTTTTCTAAATGAAGCACTTGGTGGACTACAAATCAATAGATAAGATTTGGAAAAACTGATTTGTTTTTAACTGTTTTTACTTTGTATTTTCTTTTTTCTTTTTTCTTCTTTTTTTGTAAAATGTTGAAACTTTAATAAATATCTTTTACAAATCAATGATCATTGTGAGGGCATCCTCAGTAATCAGATATATTATTTATATAAGGTAAAACAATTTCACATGGGACAGGGCAGTATAAATTCAGCAAAAGCTGTACAAGAAGAACCTCTGTGGGAGGTCACTGCCTCTCAGCTTTAGCTATATCCCAAGTTTGTTTTGGTGATGAAATTGAGAAACTTTTCAAAACCACCTCTATTGTCATGGAGGAAGGCAACAGTATAAACATAAATAAGCAAATGAAATAACCAATTTTGTCCACTCCTTTTTTAGACATTCCCCCCCCCGACCCTCCCTTATATGGACACCTTTCCCCCTAAAATGTAATAGAACATAGATTGTTATGGATTTAAATGACGCTTAAGCACTCCTTTTCCCTCCTTAGATGCAAAACATTGCACCAAATGTCCAGAAGATCAGCATCCAAACAAGGGTCAAGTTCAATGTGTTCCCAAAAATATCGCCTTCCTGACATATGAAGAAACTTTGGGGAGTGTTCTAGCTTCCATTACTATCTTGCTGCTATTAATGACAAGCATTGTTTTAGGAATCTTCCTTAAGTACAAAGAAACTGCAATAGTCAAAGCCAATAACCGGGACCTCTCCTACATCCTCCTTGTCTCCCTCCTGCTCTCTTTTTCCTCCTCCTTCCTATTCATTGGCCGGCCAAGGAAGGAGAGCTGCCTTCTCCGACAAATGGTCTTCAGCATCATCTTCTCAGTTGCTGTCGCTTCTTTGTTGGCTAAAACCATCACTGTGGTGCTGGCCTTCATGGCCACAAAGCCAGGGAACAGAGTGAGGAGATGGCTGGGGAAAAGTCTGGCCAATGCTGTTGTCCTTTCCTGTTCCAGTGTCCAAATTCTCATCTGCACCACCTGGCTGAGTACATCTCCCCCATTCCCAGAGTCTGACATGCACTCCCAGCCTGCAGAGATTATCCTGCAATGCAATGAAGGATCTGTGGCCATGTTTTATGGTGCCCTGGGCTACATGGGCTTCCTGGCTGCTATCTGCTTCGTGGTGGCTTTCTTCGCCAGGAAGCTGCCTGGGGCCTTCAATGAGGCCAAGCTGATCACCTTCAGCATGCTGGTCTTCTGCAGTGTTTGGGTGTCCTTTGTGCCCACCTACCTGAGCACCAAGGGGAAATACATGGTAGCCGTGCAGATCTTCTCTATGTTGGCCTCCAGTGCTGGGCTTCTGGGCTGCATCTTCCTTCC
This sequence comes from Podarcis muralis, assembly GCF_964188315.1. Taxonomy (NCBI): domain Eukaryota; kingdom Metazoa; phylum Chordata; class Lepidosauria; order Squamata; family Lacertidae; genus Podarcis; species Podarcis muralis. Next base: position 121,181,214 of record NC_135656.1, on the reverse strand, counting down.
AAAGTGCTACATCATTGTACTGAGACCTGATCTGAACACAAAGGAGCACTTGACAACAAAATCCTAAAGATGGCATCTGATTCTCCAGGCTATATAAAGGGATGGGTTCTGCTTAAAACAGACTCTCAATCAGAAACAGTTAGTGTGAACTTAATTCAAGTGTGATACAGGACCTTGCGACATGTAGTGACCTTCAGGGTCCCTGTTATTATTCTACAATAGGTACTTACCGGTACATACTTTTACATAGCCTTTTTCCTTTTTCTTTTTTGCCAGGAGTAGGTTCACTATATATATATTTTAAAGCTTTTTTACTTGCTAAAAGTTAGTGATGATCCGTTGCTTCCCTGGTGGCTTTTGAGGGCTTAGATTCTTGGACGAGTCAAGATGCAATGTGGCCACCCAAGGAGGAGAAACCTCTGAGCTTTATTGCAATATAAAAGAGGGACACTATTTTATCCTTTCTGGATTATTAAAAGGGCAGCAAGGCTTGAAGTAATATAAGTACTTCTAACATGGTGTGACATTTTCCTGTTTCTTTCCCATTAAACATTCATTGGTGGGATGCAAAGTGTGGGTTCCACCAAACACTCTTTTCAGAGTTCAAGCATTTATCAGGTTTTTCTTCCATGAGGATTTTCTGATGAAACGTAACACTTGAGCTAAACCTGAAGTGACTTTCACATTTGAAATATGAATACATTATTAAAGCAGTATGATTATCATGAATAAATTTTTGCAATTTACATCTCAGTGGTTTATGCTGCTTTATTTCCTTTAAATGTGCCATATTTTCTCATGTATAAGATGCTCCCATGTAGTAGTAGTAGTAGTAGTAGTAGTAGTAGTAGAAGTAGTAGTAGTAGTAGTAGTAGTAATAATTTTATTATTTATACCCCACCCATCTGGCTGGGTTTCCCCTGCTACTCTGGGTGGCTTAAAGCACTTAATAAATTGTAAAACATCAAAATTCCTTCCAGTAGCACCTTAAAGACCAACTAAGTTAGTTCTTGGTATGAGCTTTCGTGTGCATGCACACTTCTTCAGATAAGTGTGTTGGTATCTGAAGAAGTGTGCATGCACACGAAAGCTCATACCAAGAACTAACTTAGTTGGTCTTTAAGGTGCTACTGGAAGGAATTTTTTTGTTTTGACTATGGCAGACCAACACGGCTACCTATCTGTAACTGTAAAACACCAAACATTAAAAACCTTCCTGTCTTCAAAAAGTCAGATAGTTGGATGACTGAAAAATGTGTGGCCTTTTCTCATTGTAAAGCCATCAGTCATATCAATAGGACTGCTCATGAATTCTTTAGGAGCAGTGTGGAAACATGTGAAAAGTCACACTCTATATTTGCACTCTGGAAAGGGATTTTGCAAACCAGTGCAAACAACTTTCCCTTTCTCTTCTATTTTGATTATGTATTTTGAGGTTTTATATTCTGATTTTATTCTGAGGACCACCCTGAGACCTGTGCGTGTAGAACGGTATATAACTTCAAATATAATACCACAATAATAATAACTGCTTGTAAATAACTTATAATAAGTTATTAACTTTCATTACCCGTGAGGGAATGAACTTCTGTTCTCCAGCACATGGTTTCTTTGTTTATTATATTTCAATACAGCCTTATATCCAAGGCACCCGAGGAAGTTTATAATCTTAAAATATGAACACCAATAGTACTGAAACTCAGAGGGTCTCAATTAGCACCCTCCCACCATAATCGGGATGATAACATGGGATGAAGGAGAGGTTACGGTCTGTGCTTTTACTGAATTTATTTTAGCACTCCTAAACATATTTCACAATGAAAATGAAAAATTACATTTTAAAAAATGGCACAGCCATCAGTATAGGCAATAAAGTAGCCTAACAAATCCAAGCATCAAGAAAGAGAGCAGGAGGGAGATAATGACAATGAAGGAGAGGTTCTTTTTGTTGGCTTTGACTATGGGAATGTCAAGGTATTAGAAGAAGATTCCTAACACAATCTCTGTGGTTAAGGACAATAAGAGCACAAAGGACGTCAGGAGGATCCCTAAATACTCTCCATAAGTGAGGAAGCTGATTACCTTGTGTCAGGGAACTGACATCAGAGCGAGAAGCGGAGGCAGGGCTCCCGAACGATGCTGGAGAGGGGAGCAGCAGGGGGGAAGGAATTCAGTGTAACACCAATAGGGAAGAGAGGGAGATGGAGGAATTGGTGACAGGGCTCCCAGACCCTTCACACGAATCTAGTGGAGAGAGCGCTGGCACGCCCCTGCCGTCCCCTTACGTGCGCAGACGCGTTCCGCGCAGGGAATTTAGGAGGAGACTTGGGGTCAAACAGCTCTTATGCTGGAAGAGGTTCAAGAGACGCCCACTGACAGATTCTTCAAGTGACTAACAGGTCACGGAATGCGAGCTCTGACCCTAAGCATGGGGGAGCAAGCAATCTAACTAAACCTAAGGCAATTTACGCACAAGTAACCCCACATAACCATTACACCTTGGGTATATACTTATGCTGGGCCTTGTTTCAATGCTGATTTTCTAGACACTTGGTGCAATGCCCTGCATCTGCAACAAACAGGAGTAATGTTTAATAGAGTTTTTCAGCTTTTTCAGCAAGAAAGCTGCCTGGGGCTTTCAATGAGGCCAAGCTGATCACCTTCAGCATGCAATTTAAAATGCAGCCTCATTAAAATACATATATTTTCCTGCAGTACCCTATGCCTTGTTAGCCAGAATTCCCTTTAAGTTCAATGGGACACACAGAACCTGGACCTACTAACCTGGGAGTAAGCCCCATTGGGCCATATGCCTCAATGAAACAAACAGTTCATATTTTTTTTATTAATATCGTTTTTATAGAATTTTTCATTTTAACGATCCAATCAGATCACATTAAATATTCCAAATTATACATATACATATCAAATAATGCAAATTTTCTGCGGAATTATAATTTTTTTGTTGGGGCTTCCCATGCTTCGAGTTCGGGGGGGGGGGGCTCTGATCATCTCATATCTCTGCTGCTTTTGATAGTCGTCTCTAATAGTTCCTTTAAATCTTCCTGCTGTTTTCCTTCTTTCACTGCCTCCCTTTAAGTTGAATGGGACACACAGAACCTGGCCTTCCTTACTTGGGACTAAGCCCCACGGGGCATATGCTGTTGAGGCCAAACTTGCACACAAACACATACATGTCAAACTTTGTGAACTGTGATTCATTGTAAACATGTTTTTCCTCCAGCTCTGCACCTGCCACCCAAGCTTCGCAATGACTAAAGTTTGTTGCAGTGATCAAATTTATTCTCCTTATAATTATCAAAATCATAGCTATTTATTCTTGCCCAGATCAAGAGATATTTCTGGAGGTTGCCTAGACATCGCAATCAAGGGCAGCAGGAGGTTATTCCTCGCTCTGTGCCTGGGGAGAAAGGTTGATGCAGAGAATAGCTGATATGTCAGAGACAGTCTGAATGAACAGCTGAGGGATACCTGAATGTTGCCCACACTGGAAAAGCCACTGCAGATTTGCTCTTGCAAGAACTGTTGACTTCTGATTATCTGGCTGGGGAGGAGAGAGGAGCAGCCATAAGAGACGTGTAGGAGATACAGGCAAAATGTTTTCCCTCCTGCTTCTCCTGCTCATGCCGCATGGAGACTGCGGAAATCAAGGAAAAGAATGTACCCTGGTCTGGGAAGAGAGTCGAACACAGAATTACTACCGGCCCGGAGACTTCATAATTGCTGGGATCATATCTCCAAGTATGTTGACTCTAGCAGACCCATACATTTTTACCCAGACTCCCTCAAAGAGGCTTGGATGGTAAGTGATTAGATGCTACTGGATGTCATGCTTCTCCAACACCACTCCAATAGTTTCTACTTAATTCATAATAATAAAGGCAATATTCCACTTTGAAGGCTGTATGCTTTCTTTCTTTCTTTGCAATGGAATCTCCTAGTTTTTATTTTTAAGTGGTAAATAGATTTACACCTTGTAACTAGGTGATCCTCAGATGAAGAGTGGTATATAAATTTATTAAATACCTAAATAAAAAAATATATGTCTTGTCTCAGCCCAAACTACAAACATACATATCATTGTTTGGGGATGAGCTACTTTGAAATAACATTTGCTTTCTTTACATGGTGAATAGGTTTCTTACATTTTTAATTTGATATCCCCCCCCCAACAATTTAAACAGTACAAAAAAGAAGAAAAAATACAATGCCAAAACACTACATAACACTTAACACATTAGACTAACAAAGCAAAACAAAAAAACACATCAAATCACATCGAACAACATCAAATCAACAACAAACAATTTCAATATCTTATCTTTCATTCACTTATTTCTTTTTTTTTTTTAGAATAATATTTATTCAAGATTTTTGCCATACATACAAAAAACCCCTAGCCCAGAAAAAAAGGGAAAAAAATTAAAAAGCTTTCTCCGTTTACAATCCTTATTTTCAATCACATATTTCCATGACTTCCCCACACCTCCCCTTCTTGTATTCCAATTCCAATTATTAGTTCAACAAGTTCTTGTCCCCAAATTTTTAACCTTATTATATTTAGTTCATTATTATATTTAGTTCATTTTATATAATCAATTTTAAGTTAATAACATCAATTTTATATATCAATACCCATTCTTAGAATCTTTTCCAGAGGTCGACCCCAATTCCCTTCCACGAATTCCCCATTTTTATTCTCCTGACAAAACAAAATAAAAAGAATCAAGATATAGCTATACACCCTTTGGATTCCCAAACCCCACCCCACCCTCTCCCGGTTTCGATCCCCAACTAATGTCCATCAGTCTATCTGCTATCAGCCTGGAGACCTCACGACCGAGGCTCTTAATTCTCTTTCAGCTCCTCTCTGCCGGTTTTTTTGATAGTCCTTTATATCAGACACCAAATCTCGGAGAAGCTCTGTCCCAATAATGTCCATTTTTCTTACAGCCAGACCTCCATATTTAAAAGTGGAGCTCAAATCTTGTTTCTTCATCTTTTTAAGTCCAAATATCCCAAAAGCTCCAACTTCCACCTTGGTCAAATTTGTGATCCATAGGTCTTCAGATCTCCACATAAGGAGATCTCTCCATTCTTCATTCTCCAATTCAAACCAGATTTTCATCATCCAGTTCTTATTTTCCTTTATATCCATCTTGACAGGCCTCTGGCTCTCCTTTGTCATCTGCAAGTTTGCAGCTCCTCCTTTCTTTCTCTCCAGGTCAGCATGTATCTCTTTCTCGACTTTCTCGAATTTCTCAGATTCCTTTTCTTGTTCAGCTGCATGGGTTTTTGGATCAAGTCCTTCCCAGCTTCATTGAGTTTATTTACTGTTGCCTTCAGGGTTGTAACACTTGTAGCCAAAACATCATTTTGACCTTGTAACTTTCCCAAGAGAAAAAAGACCCTGTCCAGCTCAGCCTGTATTTTTCCATCTGCAGCCATTCTTGTAGTGTCCCTGAACCCCCTCTAGAGGGATTCTGGTTACTTTGTATTCCTTCCACTTCCAACCCAAAAGTCAAGTTAACTTGTTTCAGTTCTTCTTTATTTTCGACAGTTTATAACCAAGTTGTAACAAATATAACTAGCAAAGACAACAGAAACAAAGTTCTCTCTCCCCCCCCCCACTTTGGCAGCTAGTTTGACAGCTGTCAAAATCTTCTATATCTCCTCAACAGGCTCTCTCACGGATCACTCCCGGGTCCCGGGGGGGGGGGTAGCACTTCAGCTGTCAAAATTAACTCTCTTCCTCCAGCAAAATTGCTTGTACAGCCAAAACGTGAAATTAATAACTTTTATCCACTAAAGAAGCAAATGCTCTCTCGACCTTAGTTATCTAGTCCTTGCTTTAAGTTGTTTACAAGGCGGGGAGACGAACTTCCTCTTTGCGCCTTCCCCGATCGTGCCTAATCCAAACAAGAATTTTCCCTTTTATAAGTCCAATTTCCGTATTACTCACGGGTTGTTACTTTTAGTCCAAATGTTCAAAGGAAGAAGTCAGCGCTCTCCGACCATGGCATGCGGCTTCACTCCGTAGGAGAAGCAGTCTACTCTCAGCACCACGCCGCTCCCCGTCCCCCGTTCTGAAGCCTTTAAAAAGGCTCCTTCTCGGGTCGGGAGGGGGGCGCAAAAGGTGCCCGCCGAGTCACCAGGTCCACAGGCTTCAGCGCCTGTGGTTTCTGAGGGTCCCCGCGTCGCCGCCGCAGCAGGACCCATCTCCTATAGAGCCGATTCCCTCCGGAGCTCGGAGGGAATCCACCATTAGTCGATGGCGCTAACCCAGAAGTCCTTTCATTCACTTATTTCAACGCCCTCCTCACACCTCCCTTTTTGTGTTCCACTTCTGTTAATTGTTTCAGCAATTCCTTTCCATCTTCCTCTGTTTTCTATCCTATAATTATCTTAACATATTCTAACCTTATTTTTTCCCTTAATACTCTATTAATTTTATACCTTGTTCCTTACAACATTTCTACTAAAGCCATATAACTTCATTCCAACATTTTTCTAACATTCATTAATTTTACAATGTTTCTGTAGATAATCTTTAAACTTTTTCCAGTCTTCTCCCTGGTCTTGGATTCTGCCAGTCATTTCAGCCAGTTCCATATAGTCTGGAATTGGCAATCTCCTAGTTTTTATTTTTAAATGGCCAATATATTTTTACCTTGTAACAAAGTGATTCTCAGATGTAGAGCGGTATATAACTTTATTAAATAAGAAATAAAATAAAATATGTCTTGTCTCAGCCCAAACTGACAAACATACATATCATTGTTTGGGGATGAGCTACTTTGAGATTGATATCGGTTAGAAATAACATTTGTTTTCTTTACATGGTGAATAGGTTTCTGACATTTTTAACTTGATGTTTCATTGCAGTTTTACATTTAGGTACTACTGGCACATCTTGTCCTTCTTGTTCTCCATTCAGGAGATCAACCAGAATTCCAGGTTCTTACCCAACATCTCCTTGGGCTACAACCTCTTTGAGAACTTTTTTGATGGAAGGATGACTTCTGCTGCCATGCTAGACCTGCTTGCAGGAGGGCAAAGCAATACTCCAAACTATAACTGTGGAGAATGGAATAACCTACTGTCTGTTCTTGAAGGGTGCAATTCTGTCATCTCGAAAGTGATTTCAGACATGTCTGGCATCTACAAAATCCCACAGGTATGAAGGATAGGGACAAGAAGGGTCTGAGGAGAAATTCAGCTGTATAAATGTCCACTTTCTTTCGAGGAGAGTCAGTAAGGGAAATAAAAAATTGAGAAAATCCTTACCTATAGTAGAAGACTGAATTCAGGGATCTTTCTTCCAGCATCCACCAATCTGGCAGTCCCCAAATGTATCAGACTAAAACTGCAATCAACCCCAGCCAGCATATTTTTTTCAGACAATAACAGATAATAAGTAATAACAGCTGCTAAATACATTATGTATTCCTTTTCCTGAAAGTTAAACAAATCACTAATCTATTCCTTTCTTCACCAGGTCAGTTATGGCTTTATGACTCAGACACTGGATGAGAAAATTGAAGTCCCCTTTGTCTACCAAATGGCCCCCAAGGGGAAAACTCAGTATTGGGGGGTTGTCAAGTTGCTCCTGAATTTTGGATGGACATGGATTGGCCTCTTGGTTTCAGACAATGATAACGGAGAAAGGTTCTTGAGTGCCTTGACACCTCTGATGATCAACAATGGAATTTGCATTGCCTTATTAAAAAGAATACCAGAAATTAATATGGTTCCAGATCTCATCCCTAGTGAACCATTTACCATATGGGACAAAGTCAAAATATTCATTTACTATAAAAGCACTCAAGCGGCATGGATTTATCTCATGGTTCTACAACAATTTCTTGAGAATCAAATTGGGGGGAAAGTCTGGATCTCAACACATCTTCAAGATGTTAATTCGAATTTGAATGTTAATCCTGATATCTTCCAATATATCCATGGATCTTTGTCCTTCATAATGAAGCCCCAACTAAGGAAAAATTACCAACACTATAATACACGTTCCGAATATCTTGAGCAGTTTTGGGTTAAAGCATTTCATTGTTTATATAGAAAGGACACATTGGCTGTAAAAGGTCGGACAAGATGCACAGAGAATGAGAAACTGGAGATGGTGCCAGAAGAGGAGCTGGAGAGAGCCCTGTCTCAAGACAGCTACATCACTTATTTCAGTGTCCAAGCTGTGGCTCAGTCTTTGAATGCTGCCTATTCATCCAGATCAAAGGTCATGCTGATGGCGAGTGGAGGAGACAGTCCGGAAGGTCAAAGGCTACAGCCATGGCAGGTATTTCCTTTTCCTTGTTGCAAGTTGCTACTCATTTCCCCACCACTGGAATCAGATTTAGGACTGAGATTTTTATTTCTTTTTGCTCCTTTTGGCGGAAAATCTCATTAGTGAGTCTTGTGGCAGAAGCAGACCTTTCTGCCTATTCTGGTTATGTCAGAACAGTCCCCCACCATCTAGTTCTTCCTCTCTGGTGCCCTGAGAGAGATGCAGCCATCATAGCAGAAGTCGGTTCCTCCTCATCTTCCACTGTGTCTCTGCTGGGACTTGAAATTGCCCATTAACTGTAAAACAGAATGAATTTTCAATTCTATATTAATATCTAAACCTTTACATGCTAAAATTGGCCTTTGTCAAAAGAGTGCAGGCCGTTTAACAACTTGTATAGTATGAAACACACTGTAAAACTACAGAAAGAAAATGAAAAGCAAAGAGCTTCTCAGCTTGCTGGAAAAGCTGTTGAAAGAAACAGATTTTTTTTTTAAAGGATTTATATTTAAATTATAGTAACTGTGAAGAAATTTACCTCTATACCAATAAATTAGCACAACCGAATGATAATGGGAGACGGTGTCCTCCTTTGTGGCATTGTGCAAGTTCCACTGAAAGCAGCTACACTTTGAAGGGAAAGGAGAGACTTCAATTTGCAGGCTTCCACATTATCTAGAATACTGAGCAACCAAAGTTTCAATCTCATGGGAGTATGTATGTGCAAATTCCCCCTACTTTCAGATAATTTTACCAGGCAGGGGGACTACTCTGAACAGCCACATATCCCACTCCTATGCTCTTGGCTGTGAGCAGACCTGTGTGGCCCCTATTGACAAATAACCTTCCCTGGTGATACAGTGAGTAGCTGAGGAAATGGCCTGTAGGCATCATGCAGCAGGCATGGCTCTGGCACCAAGATTTGAGGATGCCCGGCCCCTTCATGGGGTATTTTGTAGGTGCTTGGACACCCACGGCCATAGGGAGTTGGCATCTATGCTGTGCACTGATTTGTAGGACCATCTCTACTTAAAAACTTTGGCATTTGGCTATTTTCATTTTTAAGAAGTTTTTTTTATTGTCTTTTGTATTTATCTTATTCTCCAAAAACCTTGTTATTTTATACAGTGAGTTGCCTACAAATGTTCTAATAAAGAAAAAGGAATGGCTGCAAAAGGCTCATGAGTCCAGATGAAATGTGCACAGACCCCAATTCCTAGGAGATTAGAGCTCAAAGTGTAGAGGTCTGATAATTCAACTTTTCTACAGTGGTGCCCCGCAAGACGAATGCCTCGCAAGACGGAAAACCCGCTAGACGAAAGTGTTTTCCGTTTTTGAGCTGCTTCGCAAGACGATTTTCCCTATGGGCTTGCTTCGCAAGACGAAAACGTCTTGCAAGTCTTGCGATTTTTTTCCGCTCCCCCCACTTTTTCTCAGCCGCTAAGCCGCTAATAGCCTTTTAGTCACTAAGCCGCTAAGCCTTTAATAGCCGCTAAGCCGCTAAACCGCTAATAGCGCTAATCCGCTAAGCCGCTAATAGGGTTGCTTCACAAGACGAAAAAACCGCTAGACGAAGAGACTCGCGGAACGGATTATTTTCGTCTTGCGAGGCACCACTGTATTTCATGCTGGTGTTTTTTTCCTGCTCTTCCAGCTCCACCCTTTCTTAAGAGGACTCCAGTTTTTGAATACTTCCATGGGCAGCCTCAGATTGGATGAGAATGGGCAGATACCAGCCTACTATGACATTGAGAACTGGGTGATGTTTCCCAATAAGTCTTGTGTAAGAGTGCCGGTTGGGAGTATAGGGAGAGACGGTCCCACTGACACGAAGTTCACAATCAACTCACAAGCCATTGTGTGGCCCAAGTGGTCTGAGAAGGTATGGCATACTACTTTATCCCACATGACATCTGTAAAGCTCTAATCACTTACTGAATAATTCCAAGGGCACTTTGACTAGAGCCCCTTGCACATCTGCTGGGGAGTAAGGGCTCACTGACACTTCCATTTGTGCCACAATGCGACTTACAGGTCCTGATCTGTGTCTGAGCAGGATTTTTGTTTTAATGGTGTTTTATTCTCCCAGCACTTTCCTGTAGAAACCTGATTGCCATTTTCTTTGATTCAGTGGTAAAATGTGGGTTTTCTTAGGGGAAGCACTGAGACACAAAGGAAGGAAGGAAGGAAGGAAGGAAGGAAGGAAGGAAGGAAGGAAGGAAGGAAGGAAGGACTGCTTTGACATTGTGCTTTAAAGCATTCACCTTTCTCTAGAAATGTGGCACAAAGGAAGTTTGGATGAGCCCTAATCAGTGCAATGCTAGGTTTTCAAAAGCCAGCCCAGGGGGTGAATGAGGATCATGTCCAGACTTCAGGAAGTAAACAGTGGAAAGGGGAGCAAGAGCTCTTGCTCCCTGGAAAGGGGAGCAAGAGCTCTTGCTCCCTGGATACTGATGGCATCTCCTGACCTGAGTGCTTGGACAGTTAACAAGCATGGTGCTAGCTTTGGAAAGAGAATAATAAAGCAACCATAATGTCAGGAAACTGACATCGGAGCAGAGTGGAGAGGCGAGGCTCTCAAATGATGCCGGAGAGGGAACCAGTACAGGGATAGAGAGGAAGTCCGCTGGGGAAGAAAAGCAGGGAGACACAAGGGAGAAAGAAGGGGTGGAGAGCTTATCGGAGGGAAGGCTCCGAGACTCTTCCAGTGAGGTGAGTGAGGAGAGTGGAGGACCACCGATAAGCACGCCACCTCTGCGCAGAAGGCTGCCGCGCAGAAAGGCTAGAAAGAGGCTGTCCGTTAAGGAATTTTTATGCTGGAGGAAATTTAGAAAACGCCCACTGACGGATTCTGCCAGCGACTGAAGCAGACGTGCCCAGGGGGAGGGCTGCTCAGCCGGGGGGAAAAGCAACCGCATCAAGCAGTTTGCAGGAGGAGGAGGTTTACACACAAGCAACCCCAATTCCCTTGATAGCAATCCGTCAGTCCTCTACATTGCTTGTGTGAAGGAGAATAAGTGCATCGTCATGAGTCAACCAGGAGGAGACGGCGCCGGAGAGGGGGCCACGGGAGGGCCAAGTCTGGAGGAGAGAAACCGAGACTTGGAGCACAAACTGGCTCTAGTAGCAGGGTGGCTGGATGAGAGGAGGGCTCAGGATGGCCAGGGGAAGATTACCCCCATCGCAAGGAAGGTACCGGGACTAGTGTAGAAGTTTGGGGGCAACCCCAGGGGTTATAATGCATTTAAAACAGAGGTGCAGTACGCGCTGGACTTGCAGTATGATGACTTTGCCGACGACGGGGGTAGAGTGGCTTTCGTGGTGGGGCACCTTGAAGGGCGGGCTCGGGATTGGGTCCGACCCTTGATGGCGGCGGAGAATGCTGCTTTGAAGGATCTGAGAAAGTTTTTTTAGCGCCATGGACTACATGTTCTCGAGTGATGTGGAACTAAGTGTTACGCGCAAGGAACTAATGGGGTGCAAACAAGGGAACCAGTCAGTGAGAGAGTACTGGTCGTGATTTGCGATGTTAATCCATAAACTTGGGTGGGATCTCAGTTCCGAGCCCGTGCAAATGTTATTTGAGGAAGGTTTATCTTCTTGGGTGCGAGATGAACTTTCCCGCTCTCCCCGCCCCCAGTCGATGGACCAGTTGACAAAGTTGGCGCTCGCTGTGGGAGTTCGCCAAGAAACGGGCGCTCTGGAAAGGCGGGAAGGCAGAGGAGAGGATTGGCATGACAACCGAATTCCAGACATGCCAGCGTCAACGGTGCCTCCCGAGGAGCCAATGGAGATTGTAGGAGCAAGCGCGCGTGGGATTTCAAATTCCAGCGAGGTTCGTAAGAAGGAGGGAAGGGCCAACAAGAAGTGCTTCCTCTGCCAGAAGCCGGGACATTTTGCCAGAGTGTGTCCTCAGAAGAAGGCGTGGCAGGGTATGGTGGGGGCAGTGGGGAGTGAGGAGGAAAGGGCTAAGTCGCAGGGAAATGAGAATGCTTGGCTGCAGGAAGAGGGGCACAGCAGCCAGGCGAGCAACCAGTAGAAGTGCCCAAACCAGACACACCTCGAGCTGCTATAGCAATAGAGGTGGTACTAGAACTCCCAAATGGACACCCAATTAAGGTGAAAGCGCTGCTAGATTCAGGCAGCTCTTGTAATTTTTTTAGCAAGAGTTTTGCACTGGAGCACCAGCTCCAGGTGGTGCCACTAGAACACCCACTGCAAGTAACTACGATAGATGGGAGAGAACTTTTTTTGGGGGAAGTGACCCACCAGACCCCACCCATGAAGATGACGGTTTCCAGGCACACAGAGACAATTGCTTTTCACATAGCCACCCTGGCCGGACCACCCATCATATTGGGAATGAGTTGGTTAGCTTTGCACGATCCAGTGGTAGGGTGGCACCAGCGGACAGTCACCTTTGGGTCAGCCCACTGCGTAGAGCACTGCCACGGAGGGGCAAACCAGAGGGTGGCAGTAGCCAGAGTGGCTGGAATGGTGGTGGGGGAAAGGGGAAGGATACCACCTCAGTATGCTGATTTAGAAGAAGTTTTCAGCGAGAAGGAGGCGGATAGACTACCCCCCCACAGACCCTTTGATTGTCAAATCAACCTGCTTCCAGAAGTGCAGCTGCCAGTGGGAAAGTTGTACGCCATGTCAGATAGAGAGATGCAGGAGTTGCGCAAGTTTATCGACAAGAACCTGAAAAGAGGATTCATACGAGAATCCAGGGCGGTGGGTGGTAGTCCAGTGTTCTTTGTGGACAAACGGGACTCTAAAGAGCCTAGGCTTGTAGTTGATTACAGGTTTCTCAATAAAGTATCGGAACCTGTGGCTTTTCCCATGCCCAGGATTGACGATATCTTGACCAGGGTAAGGAAGGGAAAGATTTTTACCAAGCTGGACATGAGGGGGGGCGTACAATCTCATAAGGATGAGGGAGGGGGATGAATGGAAAACCACCATGTTTTCTGGGGGCCTTTGAGTATTTAGTTATGCCTTTCGGGTTACAATGCGGCTCCAGCACTTTTCAAGGATTTATGCATCACGTGCTCGGCTCACTGCTGTACAAGAATTGCGTGGCGTTCTTGGACGACGTGTTGATATACTCAGAGAACGAGGAACAGCATGTGAAGGACGTCAGGGAGGTGCTGAAAAGACTGCAGGAGCATCAATTGTGGGTCAAGTTGGAGAAGTGCCAATTCCACGCCAGAGAAGTGGAGTTCCTAGGTTACCTGCTGTCGGACAAAGGCTTAGCCATGGACCCGGGTAAGGTGCAAGCAGTGCGGGAATGGAAGCCGCCCAAGAACCGAAAGGACGTGCAAAGGTTCTTGGGGTTTGCAAACTTCTACAGGAAGTTCATCAAGAACTTTGCGCATTTGACGGCACCTATAACGGATTGCCTGAGTAGCAAGAAGAAATTTGAATGGACGGAAGAGGCACAGCGGTCTTTTGAGAAACTTAAGAAGGCGTTCGCCTCGGAAGAACAACTCTTACATGTGCATCTGCGGAAGCCCATGAGACTGGAGACGGATGCGTCAGACAGAGCGGTGGGGGGTGTATTGCTGCAACCGGGAGATGGGGAATGTTGGAAGCCGTGCGCCTTCTTTTCAAGAAAAGTGAATAAGTCAAAGCAAAACTACACGGTGTACGATCGAGAGCTGCTGGCGATTCACGAGGCCTTCAGGCGCTGGAGACATTTTTTGATAGGTGCCCAACACAAGATTCAAGTGTGCGCTGACCACAAGAACTTGGTGCGGTGGGCACAGGAGTTCTCTAAGTTTAATTTTGAGATTAGGTATATACCGGGAAAGGAAAATGTCAGAGCAGACGCTCTCTCACGCAAACCAGAGTACTCGGAAGGGGAGGGAGTGCCGGAAGTACGGCATGTCATACCTGAGGACAGATGGGTGTGTGTGGGGGGGGTGTTGGTAAGAAGGCAAGAGCTAGCTGGGCTGACAAGGGAAGATCAGTACGCTCAGAACAAGATCAGGGAGATCCTGCATGCAGGAGATGGTCAAGGGGGTTTTGAGGAAAGAGACGGGGTATTGTACTACAAGGGTGCGCTTTACATACCAGAAGGGGAGTTGAGAAGCAAGATTCTCAAACAACTTCATGACAACCCCACAGCAGGGCATTTCGGCCAACACAAGACCATGCTATTGGTCACCAGGGAGTTCTGGTGGCCACGGGTGAGGGAGGATGTCAAAGAATACGTACGGGGCTGCCAGCGCTGCCAGAGAGCAAAAGGGGAGAGGGCAGCACCAGCGGGGTTACTGGAGCCTCTACCCACGCCAGAGAGACCATGGGAGGTGGTATCCGTGGATTTTATGACGGATTTACCCAGGGCGAGGGGAAAGACTGCAGTAATGGTGGTAGTTGATCAGCTTACCAAAATGTGCCACTTTATTGCATGCTCGCATGCGGTATCGGCGGAAGAGACAGCCAAGCTGTTTGTAGAGCATGTGTTCAGGCTGCATGGCGCCCTCTTGAGGATTGTATCCGACAGAGGCCGAAATTTTACGTCCAGGTTCTGGCGAAAGCTTATGAGCTTGCTAGAGGTGGAGGTGAGCTTCTCGACGGCGAGACATCCAGAGACCAATGGACAGGCAGAAAGAGCCAATAGCATACTTCAACAATACTTACGTTGTTACGTAAATGACAGGGAGTCTGATTGGGTGGACAAACTAGCGCTGGCGGAGTTTGCATACAACAATGCAGAACATGTATCCACGGGGATGAGCCCATTCATGGCTAATTACGGGTGTCACCCCAGAGCTTTCCCGGGGGAGGGGGCAGGAAGGTGGAGTGTTCCTGCAGCGGAGGAATTTGTGGAAGAGATGGCGGCTTTACATCAACAGCTAAAGATCAACTTAGAGAGAGCCAAGGAAGAGTACAAACGGCAGGCTGACAAGCACCGCAGGGAAGGGGAAATCTTAAGGGTGGGGGACCAGGTGTGGTTGTCCACTCGGGGGTTGCCTTTCAAAGGAGGGTGCAAGAAATTGCGGCCAAAATGATTGGGACCGTTCAATGTAATCCAACAGGTGAACCCGGTAGCCTTTAGGCTCGAATTGCCTCCCAACATGAAATTGCATCCGGTTTTTCACAGGTCCCTGCTCTCACCGATCAGGGAGGGAAGGGAGCGGTTGGGCCAAGAAGGAGAATCGTCCTTGCTTCCAGCGATGGAAGAGAGAGAACTCAATGAGCACGCAGCTGAGATTCTCGATTCCAGGTGGAAAGGAGGGCGAGTAGAGTATTTGGTAGCTTGGGAGGGGGAGTCAGAAGCAGAGAACGCATGGGTTCCAGCGGAGGAGTTGGGGGATGAGTATATGAAGCAGGTTTTCCATCGCAGGTACCCCAGAAAACCCAAACCCAGAGAGAGGTGCTGGGAGGAGCAATTTGGCACCACAGATGATGAAGAAGATTTTGTGGGGTTTCCCAATTCGGAGGAGGGGAAAGAAACATTGTTCGAAGAAGAAGAATCCGAAGGGGAAGATTGGGGGGTGGAAAGGCACAGCAGCAGATGGAAAGGGGTGTTTGAATCATCAGATGGAGAGGATAGCTCCTTCCGGGGTTTTCCGGTGTCTCCGTCCAAGGAAGGGGCGGGGGAGGAGGAGGGCCCTGAGAGGGAGGTGGATGTCAGGAAACTGACATCGGAGCAGAGTGGAGAGGCGAGGCTCTCAAATGATGCTGGAGAGGGAACCAGTACAGGGATAGAGAGGAAGTCCGCTGGGGAAGAAAAGCAGGGAGACACAAGGGAGAAAGAAGGGGTGGAGAGCTTATCGGAGGGAAGGCTCCGAGACTCTTCCAGTGAGGTGAGTGAGGAGAGTGGAGGACCACCGATAAGCACGCCCACTCTGCGCAGAAGGCTGCCGCGCAGAGAGGCTAGAAAGAGGCTGTCCGTTAAGGAATTTTTATGCTGGAAGAAATTTAGAAAACGCCCACTGACGGATTCTGCCAGCGACTGAAGCAGACGTCCCCAGGGGGAGGGCTGCTCAGCTGGGGAAAAAAGCAACCGCATCAAGCAGTTTGCAGGAGGAGGAGGAGGTTTACACACAAGCAACCCCAATTCCCTTGATACATAATTTAGGAGGCACTTTTTGAAGTTGGAGTCTTCAGGTGGTGGTATGTTTAACTGCTTTTCCTGCTGCTTTGTCCCAGCTGCTGCCAACCTAGCAGTTCAAAAGCATACCAGTGGAAGTAGATAAATAAGTACCATTGCAGCGGGAATGTAAATGGTGTTTCTGTGCATTCAGGCACTCATCACAGTGTCCTATTGCTCCAGAAGCGGTTTAGTCATGCTGCCACATGACCCAGAAAGCTGCCAGAGGACGAATTCCGGCTCCCTTGGCCTGAAAGTGGAGATGAGCACCACAGCCCACAGTCAAATTTCACTGGACTTAACCATCTAGGGGTCTTTTGCCTTTAACTTCATAAGTATGTTTTATTACTGCTGTTTTGTTATCACTGTCATTCTAGGATTTTTCATTTGCTTTTTGTATACTTTTGTATAGAATGTTGTTGTTTTTTAGACGTTTAGTCGTGTCCGACTCTTTGTGACCCCATGGACCAGAGCACGCCAGGCACTCCTGTCTTCCACTGCCTCCCACAGTTTGGTCAAACTCATGCTGGTAGCTTCGAAGACACTATCCAACCATCTTGACCTCTGTCGTCCCCTTCTCCTTGTGCCCTCCATCTTTCCCAACATCAGGGTCTTTTCGAGGGAGTCTTCTATTCTCATGAGGTGGCCAAAATATTGGAGTCAGCTTCAGGATCTGTCCTTCCAGTGAGCACTCAGGGCTGATTTCCTTCAGAATGGATAGGTTTGATCTTCTTGCAGTCCGTGGGACTCTTAAGAGTCTCCTCCAGCACCATAATTCAAAACCATCAATTCTTCGGCGATCAGCCTTTTTTATGGTCCAGCTCTCACTTCCATACATCACTACTGGGAAAACCATATCTTTAACTATACGGGCCTTTGTTGGCAAGGTGATGCCTCTACTTCTCAAGATGCTGTCTAGGCCTGTCATTGCCCTTCTCCCAAGAAGCAGGCGTCTTTTAATTTCGTGGCTGCTGTCACCATCTGCAGTGATCATGGAGCCCAAGAAAGTAAAATCTCTCACTGCCTCCATTTCTTCCCCTTCTATTTGCCAGGAAGTGATGGGCCCAGCGGCCATGATCTTCGTTTTTTTGATGTTGAGCTTCAAACCATATTTTGCGCTCTCCTCTTTCACCCTCATTAAAAGGTTCTTTAATTTCTCCTCACTTTCTGCCATCAAGGTTGTGTCATCTGCATATCTGAGGTTGTTGATATTTCTTCCGGTAATCTTAATTCCGGCTAGGGATTCATCCAGCCCCGCCTGTCGCATGATAAATTCTGCATATAAGTTAAATAAGCAGGGAGACAATATACAGCCTTGTCGTACTCCTTTCCCAATTTTGAACCAATCAGTTGTTCCATATCCAGTTCTAACTGTAGCTTCTTGTCCCACATAGAGATTTCTCAGGAGACAGATGGGGTGATCAGGCACTCCTATTTCTTTAATAACTTGCCACATTTTGCTGTGGTCGACACAGTCAAAGGCTTTTGCATAGTCAATGAAGCAGAAGTAGATGTCTTTCTGGAACTCTCTAGCTTTCTCCATAATCCAGCACATGTTTGCAATTTGGTCTCTGGTTCCTCTGCCCCTTCGAAATCCAGCTTGCACTTCTGGGAGTTCTCGGTCCACATACTGCTTGAGCCTGCCTTGTAGAATTTTAAGCATAACCTTGCTAGCGTGTGAAATGAGTGCAATTGTGCGGTAGTTGGAGCATTCTTTGGCACGTTCCTTCTTTGGGCTTGGGATATAGACTGATCTTCTCCAATCCTCTGGCCACTGCTGAGTTTTCCAAATTTGCTGGCATATTGAGTGTAGCACCTTAACAGCATCATCTTTTAAAATTTTAAATAGTTCAGCTGGAATATCATCACTTCCACTGGCCTTGTTATTAGCAGTGCTTTCTAAGGCCCATTTGACTTCACTCTCCAGTGAAGTCTTTGTACGAAATGTTCCTTTCATATCTCCAATTTTCTTTGCTTGCCTTCTCTCCTCCACTATTTGTAAGGCCTCGTTGGACAGCCACTTTGCTTTCTTGCATTTCCTTTTCATTGGGATGGTTTTCGTTGCTGCCTCCTGTACAATGTTACGAGCCTCCATCCATAGTTCTTCACACACTCTGTCCAGCACATCTAAATCCTTAAACCTGTTCCTCACTCCCACTGTGTATTCATAAGGGATTTGATTTAGATTGTATATTACCGGTCCAGTGGTTTTTCCTACTTTCTTCAGTTTAAGCTTGAATTTTGCTATAAGAAGCTGATGATCTGAGCCACAGTCAGCTCCAGGTCTTGTTTTTGCTGACTGTATAGAGCTTCTCCATCTTTGGCTGCTGGTTTCGATGCTGCCCATCTGGTGATGTCCATGTGTAGAGTCATCTCTTGTGTTGTTGGAAAAAGCGTGTTTGTGATGACCAGCTTGTTCTGTTGACAGAACTCTATGAGCCTTTGCCCTGCTTCATTTTGCTCTCCAAAGCCAAACTTGCCAGTTGTTCCTTTTATCTCTTGTCTCCCTACTTTAGCATTCCAATCCCCTATAATGAGAAGAACATCCTTCTTTGGTGTCACTTCTATAAGGTGTTGTAAGTCTTCATAGAATTGGTCAATTTCAGTTTCTTCAGCACCAGTAGTTGGTGCATAAACTTGGATTACTGTGATGTTAAAAGGTCTGCCTTGGATTCGTATCGAGATCATTCTATCATTTTTGAGATTGCATCCCAGTACAGCTTTCACCACTCTTTTGTTGACTATGAGGGCCACTCCATTTCTTTTACGGGTTTCTTGCCCACAGTAGTAAATATGATGGTCATCTGAACTGAATTCGCTCATTCCCGTCCATTTTAGTTCACTGATGCCCAGGATGTCAATATTTACTCGTGCCATCTCATTTTTGACCACATCCAACTTACCCAGGTTCATGGTTCTTACATTCCAGGTTCCTAAGCAATATTTTTCTTTACAGCATTGGACTTTCCTTTCACTTCCAGGCATATCCGCAACTGAGCGTCCTTTGGCTTTGGCCCAGCCGCTTCATCAGCTCTGAATCTACTTGTACTTGTCCTCCGCTCTTCCCCAGTAGCATGTTAGACGCCTTCCGACCTGAGGGGCTCATCTTCCAGCGTCATAACTTTTATATGCCTGTTGCCTTTGTCCATGGAGTTTTCTTGGCAGGGATACTGGAGTGGCTTGCCAGTTTCTGCTTCAGGTGGATCACGTTTGGTCAAAACTCTCCACTATGTCCTGTGCATCTTGGGTGGGCCTGCACGGCATAGCTCATAGCTTCTCTGAGTTATTCAAGCCTCTTTGCCACGGCAAGGCAGTGATCCATGAAGGGGTTGTATAGAATAGGCAGATATAAATGCTGAACCCAAAATGAAACACATGAAAGAGGTTTCTCTGCCATGCTGTCCTGCATCAAAATGCTTCCCTGGAAAAGTGCCTGGGATCAGTGGGAATAGGGACCCTGTTAGGTCCTTTCCAAACTCCATAAATGAATGACATAGACACAAATAGTCTTGACACTTTCTGTTTGATGCATGTTCTCTATGTTTAGACTCTACCTAGCTCCAGGTGTACCAAAAGCTGTCAACCTGGATATGCCAAAGTGGTTCAAGAAGGAAAGCCCGTTTGCTGCTATGCTTGTGCCCCATGTGCAGAAGGGACCATCTCTGCTCAGGAAGGTGGGTGACTTCAGTAGAAAGGGCAGCTCTTGGGAGAATAGAAATTGTGTAAACATTCACTTAGGGACACTTTCTGTGAAGAGTCAAAAGACATTTTTGAATGTGTCTCCTTTTTTGGCTTCTCTATTCATCTATGTTAATTCTAGGAAGTGGGTTGAAACAAAGAATGAAAAGGAAGCAATTTGTGGACTACAAATTAACAATCAGGGAGAGGGTGTCCTCAGTGATCAGATGATTATATTATTTATATAAGGTAAAACCATTTATATAAGGTAAAACCATGGAACAGGACAGTATAAATTCAGCAAAAGCTGTACAAGAAGCACCTCTGTGGGAGGTCACTGCCTCTCAGCTTTAACTGTATCACAAGGTTGTTTTGGTGGTAAACCTGAGAAACTTTTCAAAACCACCTCTATCATCATGGAGGAAGGCAACAGTATAAGCAGAAATATTAAACAAGCAAATTAAATAAACAATTTTGTCCACTCCTTTTTTAGACATTCTTTTTCCCCCGACACTCCTTTATATTGGCATCTTTCCCCCTAAAATGTCATAGAACATAGATGGTTATGGATTTAAATGACGCTAAAGCACTCCTTTTCCTTCCTTAGATGCAAAGAATTGTACCAAATGCCCCAAAGATCAGCATCCAAACAAGGGTCAAGTTCAATGTGTTCCCAAACGTGTTGCCTTCCTGCCCTATGCAGAAACTTTGGGGAGCCTTCTAGCTTCCATTGCTATCTTGCTGCTATTAATGACAAGCATTGTTTTAGGAATCTTCCTTAAATACAAAGAAACGTCCATAGTCAAAGCCAATAACCGGGACCTCTCCTACATCCTCCTTGTATCCCTCCTGCTCTCTTTTTCATCCTCCTTCCTATTCATTGGCCGGCCAAGGAAAGTGACCTGCCTTCTCCGACAAATGGTCTTCAGCGTCATCTTCTCTGTTGCCGTCTCTTCTTTGTTGGCTAAAACCATCACTGTGGTGCTGGCCTTCCTGGCCACCAAGCCAGGGAACAGAGTGAGGAGATGGCTGGGGAAAAGTCTGGCCAACGCTGTTGTCCTTTCCTGTTCCAGTGTCCAAGTTCTCATCTGCACCACCTGGCTGAGTACCTCTCCCCCATTCCCAGAGTCTGACATGCACTCTCAGCCTACGGAGATTATCCTGCAATGCAATGAAGGGTCTGTGGTCATGTTCTATGGTGCCCTGGGCTACATGGGCTTCCTGGCTGCTATCTGCTTTGTGGTGGCTTTCCTAGCCAGGAAGCTGCCTGGGTCATTCAATGAGGCCAAGCTGATCACCTTCAGCATGCTGGTCTTCTGCAGTGTTTGGGTGTCCTTTGTGCCCACCTACCTGAGCACCAAGGGGAAATACATGGTAGCCGTGCAGGTCTTCTCTATGTTGGCCTCCAGTGCTGGTCTCCTGGGCTGCATCTTCATCCCAAAGTGCTACATCATTATACTGAGACCTGATCTGAACACAAAGGAGCACTTGACAACAAAATCCTAAAGATGGCATCTGATTCTCCAGGCTATATAAAGGGATAGGTTCTGCTTAAAACAGAATATTAATCAGAAACAGTTGGTGTGAACTTAATTCAGGTGTGATACAGGACCGTGGGACATGTAGTGGTCTTCAGTTTCCCTGTTATTATTATATAATAGGTACTTACATACTTTTACATAGCCTTTACCCTTTTTCGCCAGGAGAAGGTTCACTGTATATATATTTTAAAGCTTGTTTACTTGCTAAAAGTTATTGATGAAACATGAATACATTATTAAAGCAGTTTGACTATCATGAATAAATTTTTGCAAGTTACATCTCATTTGTTTATGTTGCTTCATTTTCTCTAAATGTACTGTATTTTCTCATGTACAATATGCTCCCGTGTATTATTATTAATAATAATAATAATAATAATAATAATAATGTAACACCAGTAAAAGTAGCAAAAATGTGTAAAGTAAGTAATAAATGCTGGAAGTGTAAAGAAAAAGAAGGAACACTTTATCATATGTGGTGGGAGTGTAAAAAAGTGAAATGCTTTTGGATAATGATATATAATGAGTTAAAAAAAATGTTGAAATATACATTTGTTAAAAAACCAGAAGCATTTCTATTAGGAATAATAGGAAATGAAATTAATAAAAAGGATTGGAAGCTGTTTTTATATGCAGTAACAGCAGCAAGAATTTTGTTGGCCCAAAAATGGAAACAAGAAAAATTACCTACGATTGGAGAATGGAGAATGAAATTAATGGACTATGCAGAACTTGATAAACTAACAGGGAGGATCCAGAACTGACGAGGCCAGAGATTAACTGAAGACTGGAATAAATTTACAGATTATATGAAAAGTATATGTGATGATCAGATAACGTTTGTAAGTTTTCAGGAAGTTCTGTGAGAATGTATAGTAGAAATATTGTTTAAATAATAATATAAGATAATAATGTAGTGCAATATTAAATCGAGAAATGTGGAGGAAGTGAGCAATATGGGGAATTAACAGACATGCTGATGGAAGTCCCAAAAGAGGACGTTGGTGATAAATTCGATGTTTTATTTTGTACAATTTTATATTGGAAAATTAATAAAAATATAATAAATAAGAATAAGAATAATTTTATTATTTATACCCCACCCATTTGGCTGGGTTCCCCTGCTACTCTGGGTGGCTTACAGCACTTTAAAAAATTGTTAAACATCGGACATTAAAAACTTCCCTATATTTATTATATATTTATATATTTATTATATATTTAAACTGGGCCTTGTTTGGATGCTGGTTTTCTAGACACTTGGTGCAATGCTCTGCATCTGCAAGGAACAGGAGTAATGTTTAAGAGAGTTTTTCAGCTTTTTAAGCCAGGAAGCTGCCTTGGGCCTTCAATGAGGCCAAGCTGATCACCTTCAGCATGCTGGTCTTCTGCAGTGTGTGGGTGTCCTTTGTGTCCACCTACCTGAGCACCAAGGGAAATACAAGATAGCTGTGCGGATCTTCTCTATTTTAGCATCCAGTGCTGGGCTTTTTGGTTGTATCTTCCTACCGGAGTGCTACATTATTCTACCGAGGCCTGAACTGAATACAAAGGAGCCCCTAACAACAAAAATTAAATATGTCATGTGATTCTCTAAGGACTCAGCTAAACAGCTGCAAATAAAATGTTTTAAATGTGTTGTAAAGTGCAATATATAAATATGACACTAGAAAGCAACAGTGATCTATGCTAAATTCAATGTATTTGTAAAAAAGTCCCCCCCCCCAAAAGCATTTTTTACAAGTGTGTAGATTTCACCTATGAATTTTTCCAATTTTGATGTTTGATGTCCAGCACAACAGTTATGAAAGCTACATAAATGTCATGTGACTGCAACTTTTTCAATGTAATTTTTTCTTCCTCTCATGTAAATAATGAATGATGAAAATATTTTTTTAACATTGGGGTGTGTGCAGTGTGCAGTCAGCCTGCCAGTGGATTGTATAATTGAAGCCACAACATTGATTGTAGAAGAAAAGATGTCAGACAGTTAACTAAGGTCAGTAGTAGTATATTGTACTGGCACATAGTAGAACAACTATGTACAACACAGTTCTTTTCGCATCCTTAGAGCCCAAGGAAGGTCAGTAGCTTATGCAGTTAATGACATTCAGTATTGTAGCTGAAAGTGATTCTACCTTGGTCTGCCTCTCAATCCAGACAGATCACTCATTGAATAAAGCAACCAAGCTTTTCCACCAAAACAGTCTCCCAGTCAAATTTCTTCATTTAGTCAAATTGTTGCCATTCAAACTTTCTTCTAAGCTTGTTCTGCTGCCTAACATGGACCTCAGAAAGCACAGCACCTCTACTAACCACCACCACCACTGGCCTAACCCTGTTTTGTCTGTAGTGGCCCATTTCAAGTAAGACCTGCTCACCTCCCACTCAAGAGCTCCTCTGGGCAGGGAGAGGTGGTGTTGCAGAGCCAGTGTGGTGTAGTGGTTAAGAGCGGTAGTCTCGTAATCTGGGGAACCGGGTTCGCGTCTCCGCTCCTCCACATGCAGCTGCTGGGTGACCTTGGGCCAGTCACACTTCTTTGAAGTGTCTCAGCCCCACTCACCTCACAGAGTGTTTGTTGTGGGGGAGAAAGGGAAAGGAGATTGTTAGCCGCTTTGAGACTTCTGAAGGGGAGTGAAAGGCGGGATATCAAATCCAAACTCTTCTTCTTCTTCTTCTTCTTCTTCTTCCCCCTAAGACTTCCTCCTCCTTAGTTGGAGTTCTACTTTGACATCTATCAAGCTCCACTGAGCTCCAGTCTTGGTTGAAGGATCTGTGTGTATTGCTGGAGCCTGAATAAAGTGGCTGGATGGCTGATGTCACTGTTTGATTTATATGGAGATTTGTAATGTTTTTGTCTGATTGATACACTTTAAACCAATCTATTCCACCTTTTATAAATGCCAGCATTTCTTGTATTTCTTCTTCACTTCATGTTTGCAGTTCATTTTATTTATTTTTCTAAAGTTCAGGTATTGGCTGTGTGCTGGGAATATGTTTCTATGAACATGCAGAATTTGATGCTGAGCCAAGAAGAAATGTCCCAACTCCATAAGAAAGATCCATTTTCCTGCAGTACCCTATGCCTTGTTAGCCAGAATTCCCATTAAGTTCAATGGGACACACAGAACCTGGACTTCCTTATTTGGGACTAAGCCCCATGGGGCATATGCAGTTGAGGCCAAACTTGCACACAAACACATACATGTCAAACTTTGGCAATTCACCTGTGATTTTATTGTAAACATGTTTTTTTCCAGCTCTGCACCTGCCACTCAAGCTTCACAGTAACTAAAGCTTGTTGCAGTGTTCAGATTTATTCTCCTTATAATTATTGAAATCATAGCTATTTATTCTTGCCAAGAGCAAGAGATTTTTTTCTGGAGGTTGCCAAGACAACACAATCAAGGGCAGCATGAGGTGATATCTAGCTCTGTGCCTGGGGAGGAAGGTTTAGGCAGAGAATAGCTGATATGTCAGAGACAGTCTGAATGAACAGCTGAGGCAAACCTGAATGTTACCCATACTGGGAAAGTCACTGCAGCATTCCTCTGGCAAGAGCTGTTGACTTCTGATTATCTGGCTGGGGAGGAGAGAGGAGCAGCCACAAGAGAAGTGTAGGAGGTACAGGCAAAATGATTTCCCTCCTGCTTCTCCTGCTCATGCCACATGGAGACTGCGAAAATAAAGGAAAAAGTTGTACCTTTAAGATCTGGGAAGAAAGTAGAACACAAAATTACTACCATCCCGGAGACTTCCTAATTACTGGGATCATATCTCCAAGTAGATTACTTGACGAAGACCCATACATTTTTTCCCAGACTCCCTCAAAGAGGCTTGCATGGTAAGTAATTAGATGCCACTGGATGTCATGCTTCTCCAACACCACTTCAATAGTTTATGTTTAATTAATCATAATAAAGCAATTTTCCACTTTGAAGGCTGTGTGCCTCTCTGTTTTCTTTCTTTGTGCAAATTTGTCATTTTTAATTTGATGTTTTATTGCAGTTTTTTACCTAGGTTCTACTGGCACATCTTGTCCTTCTTGTTCTCCATTCAGGAGATCAACCTGGATTCCAGGTTCTTACCCAACATCTCCTTGGGCTACAACCTCTTTGAGAACTTTTTGGATGCAAGGATGACTTCCGATGCCATTCTAGACCTGCTTGCAGGGGGGCAAAGCAATATTCCAAACTATAAATGTGGAGAATGGAATAACCTGCTGTCTGTTCTTGAAGGGGGTAATTCTGCCATCTCGAAAGAAATTTCAGCCATGTCTGGCATCTACAAAATCCCACAGGTATGAAGGATAGGGATAAGAAGGGTCAGAGGAGAAATTCAGCTTTATGAAATTCCAATTTCTTTCCAGGGGAGGCAATAAGGGATATAAAAAAGTGAGCAAACCCTTAGCAATAGTAGATCTTTCTTCCAGCATCCACTAATCTGGCAGTCTCCAAATATTTCAGACTAAAACTTCAATCCCCTTCATGGATCACTGCCTTGCCGTGGCGAAGGGGCTTGAATAACTCAGAGAAGCTATGAGCTATGCCGTGCAGGGCCACCCAAGATGGACAGGTCATAGTGGAGAGTTTTGACCAAGCATGATCCACCTGGAGCAGGAACCGGCAAGCCACTCCAGTATCCCTGCCAAGAAAACTCCATGGACAAAGACAACAGGCATATAAAAGTTATGATGCTGGAAGATGAGCCCCTCAGGTCGGAAGGCGTCCAACATGCTACTGGGGAAGAGTGGAGGACACGTACAAGTAGATTCAGAGCTGATGAAGCGGCTGGGCCAAAGCCGAAAGGATGCTCAGCTGCGGATATGCCTGGAAGCGAAAGGAAAGTCCAATGCTGTAAAGAAAAATATTGCATAGGAACCTGGAATGTAAGAACCATGAACCTTGGTACGTTGGATGTGGTCAAAAATGAGATGGCAAGAATAAATATTGACATCCTGGGCATCAGTGAACTAAAATGGACGGGAATGGGCGAATTCAGTTCGGATGACCATCACATCTACTACTGTGGGCAAGAATCCCGTAAAAGAAATGGAGTGGCCCTCATAGTCAACAAAAGAGTGGCAAAAGCTGTACTGGGATGCAATCTCAAAAATGATAGAATGATCTTGATACGAATCCAAGGCAGACCTTTTAACATCACAGTAATGCAAGTTTATGCACCAACCACTGGTGCTGAAGAAACTGAAATTGACCAATTCTATGAAGACTTACAACACCTTCTAGAAATGACACCAAAGAAGGATGTTCTTCTCATTATAGGGGATTGGAATGCTAAAGTAGTGAGTCAAGAGATAAAAGGAACAACTGGCAAGTTTGGCCTTGGAGTTCAAAATGAAGCAGGGCAAAGGCTAATAGAGTTCTGCCAAGAGAACAAGCTGGTCATCACAAACACTCTTTTCCAACAAGACAAGAGACGACTCTACACATGGACATCACCAGATGGGCAGCATCGAAACCAGATTGATTATATTCTCTGCAGCCAAAGATGGAGAAGCTCTATACAGTCAGCAAAAACAAGACCTGGAGCTGACTGTGGCTTAGATCATCAGCGTCTTATAGCAAAATTCAAGCTTAAACTGAAGAAAATAGGAAAAACCACTGGGCCAGTAAGATACAATCTAAGTCAAATCCCTTATGAATACACAGTGGAAGTGAGGAACAGGTTTAAGGATTTAGATTTGGTGGACAGAGTGCCTGAAGAACTATGGATGGAGGCTCGTAGCATTATACAGGAGGCAGCAACTAAAACCATCCCAAAGAAAAGGAAATGCAAGAAAGCAAAGTGGCTGTCCAACGAGGTCTTACAAATAGTGGGGGAGAGAAGGCAAGCAAAATGCGAGGGAGATAGTGAAAGATACAGGAAATTGAATGCAGATTTCCAAAAAATAGCAAGGAGAGACAAGAAGGCCTTCTTAAACGATCAGTCTACATCCCAATCCCAAAGAAGGGACGTGCAAAAGAATGCTCCAACTACCGCACAATTGCACTCATTTCACACGCTAGCAAGGTTATGCTTAAAATTCTACAAGGCAGGCTCAAGCAGTATGTGGATCGAGAACTCCCAGAAGTGCAAGCTGGATTTCGAAGGGGCAGAGGAACCAGAGACCAAATTGCAAACATGCGCTGGATTATGGAGAAAGCTAGAGAGTTCCAGAAAGACATCTACTTCTGCTTCATTGACTATGCAAAAGCCTTTGACTGTGTCGACCACAGCAAACTATGGCAAGTTCTTAAAGAAATGGGAGTGCCTGATCACCTTATCTGTCTCCTGAGAAATCTCTATGTGGGACAAGAAGCTACAGTTAGAACTGGATATGGAACAACTGATTGGTTCAAAATTGGGAAAGGAGTACGGCAAGGCTGTATATTGTCTCCCTGCTTATTTAACTTATATGCAGAATTCATCATGCGACAGGCGGGGCTGGATGAATCCCAAGCCGGAATTAAGATCGCAGGAAGAAATATCAACAACCTCAGATATGCAGATGACACAACCTTGATGGCAGAAAGTGAGAAGGAATTAAAGAACCTTTTAATGAGGGTGAAAGAGGAGAGCGCAAAATATGGTCTGAAGCTCAACATCAAAAAAACAAAGATCATGGCCACTGGTCCCATCACCTCCTGGCAAACAGAAGGGGAAGAAATGGAGGCAGTGAGAGATTTTACTTTCTTGGGCTCCATGATCACTGCAGATGGTGACAGCAGCCACGAAATTAAAAGACGCCTGCTTCTTGGGAGAAGGGCAATGACAGGCCTAGACAGCATCTTGAGAAGTAGAGACGTCACCCTGCCAACAAAGGTCCGTATAGTTAAAGCCATGGTTTTCCCAGTAGTGATGTATGGAAGTGAGAGCTGGACCATCAAGAAGGCTGATTGCTGAAGAATTTTATGCTTTTGAATTATGGTGCTGGAGGAGACTCTTAAGAGTCCCACGGACTGCAAGAAGATCAAACGTATCTATTCTTAAGGAAATCAGCCCTGAGTGCTCACTGGAAGGACAGGTCGTGAAGCTGAGGCTCCAATACTTTGGCCACCCCATGAGAAGAGAAGACTCCCTGGAAAAGACCCTGATGTTGGGAAAGATGGAGGGCACAAGGAGAAGGGGACGATAGAGGACAAGATGGTTGGACAGTGTTCTCGAAGCTACCAGCATGAGTCTGAAGAAATTGCGGGAGGCAGTGGAAGACAGGAGTGCCTGGCGTGCTCTGGTCCATGGGGTCACGAAGAGTCGGACACGACTAAACGACTAAACAACAACAACAAAACTGCAATCAAACCCAGGCAAGCACATTTTTTTCCATATAATGACAGATAATAAGTAATAACAGAGAATAAATGCAGTATATATTCCTTTTCCTGAAAGTCAAACAAATCACTAATCTATTCCTTTCTTCACCAGGTCAGTTATGGCTTTTTTACTCAGACACTGGATGAGAAAACTGAAGTTCCATATGTCTACCAAATGGTCCCCAAGGGGGAAACTCAGTATTGGGGGATTGTCAAGTTGCTCCTGAATTTTGGATGGACATGGACTGGCCTTTTGGTTTCAGACAATGATAATGGAGAAAGGTTCTTGAGTGCCTTGACACCTCTGATGATCAAGAATGGAATTTGCATTGCCTTATTAAAAAGAATACCAGAAATTAATCCAGTTCCAGATCTCATCCCAAGTGAACCATTTATCATATGGGACAAAGTCAAAATATTTGTTTACTATCCAAGCACTGAAGTGGCATGGATTGATCTCATGGTGCTACAACAATTTCTTGAGAATCAAATTGGGGGGAAAGTCTGGATCTCAACACATATTCAAGATGTTAATTTTAATTTGAATATTAATCCTGATGTCTTCCAATACATCCATGGATCTTTGTCCCTCATAATGAAGCCCCAACTAAGGAAAAATTACCAACACTATAATCCGGTTTCCAAATTTCTTGAGCAGTTTTGGGATAAAGCATTTCATTGTTTATATAGAAAGCACACATTGGCTGGAAAAGGTCGGACAAGATGCACAGAGAATGAGAAACTGGAGATGGTGCCTGAAGAGGAGCTGGAGAGAGTCCTGTCTCAAGACAGCTACGTCACTTACTTCAGTGTCCAAGCTGTGGCTCAGGCTTTGAATGCTGCCTATTCATCCAGATCAAAGGCCATGCTGATGGCGAGTGGAGGAGACAGGCTGGTACATCAAAGGCTACAGCCATGGCAGGTATTTCCTTTTCCTTGTTGCAAATTGCAACTCATTTTCCCACCAGTGGATTCAGATTCAGGACTGAGATTTTGATTTCTTTTTGCTCCTTTTGGTGGAACATCTCCTTAGTGAGTCTTGTGGCAGAAGCAGACCTTTCTGCCTATTGTGGTTATGTCAGAACAGTCCCCCACCATCTAGTTCTTCCTCTCTGTTACCCTGAGAGAGATGCAGCCATCATAGCAGAAGTCGGTTCCTCCTCATCTTCCACTGTGTCGCTGCTGGGACTTGAAATTGCCCATTAACTGTAAAACAGAATGAATTTTCAATTCTATATTAATATCTAAACCTTTACATGCTAAAATTGGCCTTTGTCAAAAGAGTGCAGGGCGGTTTAACAACTTGTATAGTATGAAACACACTGTAAAACTACAGAAAGAACATGAAAAGCAAAGAGCTTCTCAGTTTACTGGAAAAGCTGTTGAAATAAAAATATTTTTTAAAAAGGATAATGGGAGACGATGTCCTCCTTTGTGGCATTGTGCAAGTTCCACTGAAAGCGGCTACACTTTGAAGGGAAAGGAGAGACTTCACATTTGCAGGCTTCCACATTATCTAGAATTCTGAGCAACCAAAGTTTCAATCTCATGGGAGTATGTATTTGTAAATTCCCCCTACATTCAGATAATTTTACCAGGCAGGGGGACTACTCTGAACAGCCACACATCCCACACATATGCTCTTGACCCTATTGACAAATAACCTTCCCTGGTGATACAGTGAGCAGCTGAGGAAATGGTGTTCTGTTCATAAGGTAATGGTCTAACTGTGCACTAGGAGTGCCAATATGGCCCCTATGCCTGGGCCTGTAGGTGTCATGCAGCGTGCTTGTCTCTGGCACCAAAATTTGTGGATGCCCGACCCCTTCATGGGGAATTTTGTAGGTGCTTGGGCACCAAGGGCCCCATGGAGTTGGCATCTAAGCTGTGCACTGATTTCTAGGACCATCTATGTTTAAAAAGTTTGGTATTTGTGCTATTTTTATTTTTTAAGAAGTATTTTTATTGTCTTTTGTATTTATCTTAATCTCTGGAAACCTTGTTAATTTATACAATGACTTGCCTACAAATGTTCTAATAAGGAAATGGAATAGCTGAAAAGATTCATGACTTTGGATGAAAGG
The DNA here is from genome assembly GCF_964188315.1 of Podarcis muralis. Classification (NCBI taxonomy): domain Eukaryota; kingdom Metazoa; phylum Chordata; class Lepidosauria; order Squamata; family Lacertidae; genus Podarcis; species Podarcis muralis. The sequence continues at coordinate 121,150,183 of NC_135656.1, read as the reverse complement.
TGTACAGACCCCAATTCCTAGGACATTAGAGCTAGAGATATAGAGGGCTTATATTCAACGTTTCTGTTTCATAAATGCTGGTGTTTTTTCCTGCTGTTCCAGCTTCACCCATTCTTAAGAGGACTCCAGTTTTTCAATACTTCCATGGGCAGCCTCAGATTGGATGAGAATGGGCAGATACCAGCCTACTATGACATTGAGAACTGGGTGATGTATCCCAATAAGACTCGTGTAAGAGTGCCGGTTGGGAGTATAGGGAGAGACAGATCCACTGGCATGAAGTTCACAATCAACTCACAAGCCATTGTGTGGCCCAAGTGGTCTGAGAAGGTATGGCAATCTACCTTATCCCACATCTGTAAAGCTCTAGTCACTAAGTGAATAATTCCAAGGGCACTTTGACGACAGCCCCTTGCACACCTGGTGAGGAGTAATGGCTCATTGACACTTCCATTTGTGCCACAATGCGACTTACAGGTCCTGATCTGTGTCAGAGCAGGGTTTTGTTGAAGGAAGGAAGGAAGGAAGGAAGGAAGGAAGGAAGGAAGGAAGGAAGGAAGGAAGGAAGGAAGGAAGGAAGGAAGGAAGGAAGGGTCTGCTTTGATATGGAGCTTTAATGCATGGACGTGTGACTAGAAAGATGGCCCAAAATGAAGTATGGATAAGCCCTAATCAGTGGAGTGCAGGATTTCCAAAGTCAGCACAGGGGGTGAATGAGATTCATGTCCAGATTTCAGGAAGCAACGAGTGGAAAGGAGAGCTCTTGCTACCTGGAATTTTGATGGCATCTCCTGGCCTGTGTTAACAACATGGTGCCAGCATGCTTTTCTGTTTTTTGGATTGATTGTGATGGTGTTTTTTCTTTTTTCTTATCCTGTTTTGTGAAGTTTGTTTTATTGTTTAAAATTTTAATAAATACAGTGGTGCCTCGCAAGACGAAATTAATTCGTTCCGCAAGTCTCTTCGTCTTGCGAGTTTTTCGTCTTGCGATGCACGGTTTCCCATAGGAATGCATTGAAAATCAATTAATGCGTTCCTAGGGAAACCGACTTCGGACCAGGTCCGGGGACAGTCTGTCCCCCGACCTCTTCTGAAGGCTGGGGGGGGGGACAAGGGCTTTTCTTCCCACCCACCCCCCAGCATTTTAAAAAACCCCGGGACAGCGGAGGACTTCTCCGCTGTCCGGGGCGATTTAAAAGCCCCTGGGAAGGCAGGCAGGGGGGACAAAGACTTTCGCCCCCCGCCAGCCTTCAGAAGAGGTCCAGGACCTCTTCTGAAGGTGGGCGGGGGGCGAAAGTCTTTGCTCCCCCCGCCTGCCTTCAAAAGCCGTCGGGGACAGGAAAGCCAGGAGAAGCCGTGCAGCCCTTTTAAAGTGTGCGCGGCTTCTGCCGGTTTTGCGGGAGGTGGGGGAATTCCCCCACCTCCCAGAAAAGCCAGGAAAGCCCTGCGCAGTGTCTCCCGGCAAGGAGAGGCTGCACGGGGCTAAAGGGGAAGGCAAAACAGCGAGCGGGATCCATCCCGCTCGCTGCCTTGCCTTCTTCCATAGCTGCGCGCAACCCCTCCGCAAGGAGAGGCTGCGCGGGGCTAAAGGGGAAGGCAAAACAGCGAGCGGGATCCATCCCGCTCGCTGCCTTGCCTTCTTCCATAGCTGCGCGCAACCCCTCCGCAAGGAGAGGCTGCGCGGGGCTAAAGGGGAAGGCAAAACAGCGAGCGGGATCCATCCCGCTCGCTGCCTTGCCTTCTTCCATAGCCGCGCGCAACCCCTCCGCAAGGAGAGGCTGCACGGGGCTAAAGGGGAAGGCAAAACAGCGAGCGGGATCCATCCCGCTCGCTGCCTTGCCTTCTTCCATAGCTGCGCGCAACCCCTCCGCAAGGAGAGGCTGCGCGGGGCTAAAGGGGAAGGCAAAACAGCGAGCGGGATCCATCCCGCTCGCTGCCTTGCCTTCTTCCATAGCTGCGCGCAACCCCTCCGCAAGGAGAGGCTGCACGGGGCTAAAGGGGAAGGCAAAACAGCGAGCGGGATGGATCCTCTTCTGAAGGACCTCTTCTGAAGGCAGGCGGGGGGCGAAAGTCTTTGCTCCCCCCCCCCCCGCCTGCCTTCAAAAGCCCTCCGGGACAGCGGAGAACAGGAAGGCAGGCAGGGGGGAACAAAGACTTTCGCCCCCCGCCTGCCTTCAGAAGACCTCCAGGACCTCTTCTGAAGGCGGGAGGGGGGCGAAAGTCTTTGCTCCCCCCGCCTGCCTTCAAAAGCCCTCCGGCACAGCGGAGAAACGCGCCGCCCGGGGCGATTTTAAACCCGCTGTCCCGGGTTTTTTTAAATGCTGCTGGGCGGCAGCGCTGCCACCCGGCAGCATTTTAAAATCGCCCCGGACAGCGGAGAAGTCCCCCGCTGTCCCGGGGTTTTTAAAAAACCTCTCCGCCCCACGCCAGGCTTCGGAGCAGCCTTCCGAAGCCTGGCGGCGGGAGGAGGTCCGAGGACAGTGGGGAAGACGCGCTGCGCTTCCCCGCTGTCCCGGAGATTTCCCTATGGGCTTTCGTCTTGCGAAGGAAGCCCATAGGGAAATTCGTTTTGCGAAGCGCCTCCAAAACGGAAAACCCTTTCGTCTAGCGGGTTTTCCGTCTTGCGAGGCGTTCGTCTTGCGGGGCACCACTGTATCTTTAAAAACAACAAAAACAACAGAAGGTCTGAGTGGAAGAAGCTGTCGCAAGAGACTCATCTCTCCATTTTCTTGCGAGGACTCAAAACACTTTGGAAAAAGAATAATAATGTAACCATAATTCAGTAGGAACTTTTTGAAATTGGAATCGTCAGGTGGTGGTATGTTTAACTGCTGCTCCTGTTGCTGTGTCCCTGCTGCTGCCAACCTAGCAGTTCAAAAGCATACCAGTGTGAGTAGATAAATAAGTACCGCTGCAGCAGGAAGGTAAACAGAGTTTCTGTGCACTCTGGCACTCTTCACAGTGTCCCATTGCACCAGAAGGGGTTTGGTCATGCTGGACATATGACCCGGAAAGCTGTCTGAGCATGAACACCGGCTCCCTTGGCCTGAAAGTGGGGATGAGCACTGCATGCCACAGTCAAGTTTCACTGGATTTAACCATCTAGGGATCCTTTGCCTTTACCTTCATGTATGTTTTATTGCTGCTGTTTTGTTATCACTGTCATTCTAGGGTTTTAAAATTGCTTTTTTAATATATACTTTTGCTTAGAAGAAAGGAAAAGGTAAAGGGACCCCTGACCATTAAGTCCAGTCATGACTGACTCTGGAGTGGCGGCGTTCATCTCGCTTTACTGGCCGAGGGAGCCAGTGTACAGCTTCCGGGTCATGTGGCCAGCATGACTAAGCCGCTTCTGGCGAACCAGAGCAGCGCACAGAAACACCGTTTACCTTCCCGCCGGAGTGGTACCTATTTATCTGCTTGCACTTTGACGTGTTTTCGAACTGCTAGGTTGGCAGGAGCAGGGACTGAGCAATGGGAGCTCACCCCGTTGTGGGGATTCGAACCGTCAACCTTCTGATCGGCAAGTCCTAGGCTCTGTGGTTTAACACACACGCCACCCTCATCCCAACTTGCTTAGAATAGTCAGATATAATTGTCCGAACAAAAAAGGAAACACACCAAAGAGGTTTCCCGTCTATGTTGTCCTGCATCAAAATGCTTCCAGGAAAAGTGCCTGGGGTCAGTGGGAATAGGGAGCCTTGTTAGGTCCATTCCAAACTTCATAGATGAATGACATAGACACAGATAGTCCTGACACTTTCTGTTTGATGCATGTTCTCAATGTTTAGACTGTACCTAGCTCCAGGTGTACCAAAAGCTGTCAACCTGGATATGCAAAAGTGGTTCAAGAAGGAAAGCCCGTTTGCTGCTATGCTTGTGCCCCATGTGCAGAAGGGACCATCTCTGCTCAGGAAGGTGGGTGAATATAAACGAGAGCCCTTTTGAGAATAGAAATTGTGTAAACATTCACTTAGGGACACTTTCTGTGAAGAGTCAAAAGACATTTTTGAATGTGTCTCCTTTTTTGGCTTCTCTATTTTTCTTCCTCAATTTCACATGGGACAGGACAGTATAAATTCAGCAAAAGCTGTACAAGAAGCACCTCTGTGGGAGGTCACTGCCTCTCAGCTTTAGCTATATCCCAAGTTTGTTTTGGTGATGAAACTGAGAAACTTTTCAAAACCACCTTTATTGTCATGGAGGAAGGCAACAGTATAATCATAAATGTCGGGAATCAAGCCTTTATCAGGAGAAACTGGCAACTCTCCCAGGCACCCGGCTTGATCTCCTGTTGACCTCCCTGTCTGCATTCCCCAGCAAGATCCAGGTTAGGTCGCGATAGGCGATCCTTCTCAGCATGAGAAGAACACACCCCTCTTTCCTGCCCCCCCTGGCAGGGGAAAGAGATAGACAGAAAACGTATTTACATGCCTTTATTTCTGTCTTTGCAGCGTTACAAAAAACATGACTGCTCTCTTCAAATTCCAGCAGTCGAGAGTGAAACACTTCCTCACTTCCTGCACAGGAACAAAAGGAAGAGCTCATATTACACTCTGAGCTAATTCCGGTGCTTCGCACTGTGAATTGACTGTCCCTCTGTTTCCCACGGAACAGTCCCAACAAAACATCATGTGATGTTTTCAAACTACCAGCAGCTCGCGGCTGCATTGCTTCAATATCATAACAATAAATAAGCAAATGAAATAACCAATTTTGTCCACTCCTTTTTTAGACATTTTTCCCCCTGACCCTGCCTTATATGGACATTGTTCCCCCTAAAATGTAACAGAACATAGATTGTTATGGATTTAAATGACGCTTAAGCACTCCTTTTCCCTCCTTAGATGCAAAACATTGCACCAAATGTCCAGAAGATCAGCATCCAAACAAGGGTCAAGTTCAATGTGTTCCCAAAAGTATCGCCTTCCTGACATACGAAGAAACTTTGGGGAGCGTTCTAGCTTCCATTACTATCTTCCTGCTATTAATGACAAGCATTATTTTAGGAATCTTCCTTAAGTACAAAGAAACTGCAATAGTCAAAGCCAATAACCGGGACCTCTCCTATATTCTCCTTGTCTCCCTCCTGCTCTCTTTTTCGTCCTCCTTCCTATTCATTGGCCGGCCAAGGAAGGAGACCTGCCTTCTCCGACAAATGGTCTTCAGCATCATCTTCTCAGTTGCCGTCTCTTCTTTGTTGGCTAAAACCATCACTGTGGTGCTGGCCTTCATGGCCACAAAGCCAGGGAACAGAGTGAGGAGATGGGTGGGGAAAAGTCTGGCCAACGCTGTTGTCATTTCCTGTTCCAGTGTCCAAGTTCTCATCTGCACCACCTGGCTGAGTACCTCTCCCCCATTCCCAGAGTCTGACATGCACTCCCAGCCTGCAGAGATTATCCTGCAATGCAATGAAGGATCTGTGGCCATGTTTTATGGTGCCCTGGGCTACATGGGCTTCCTGGCTGCTATTTGCTTCGTGGTGGCTTTCTTAGCCAGGAACTTGCCTGGGGCCTTCAATGAGGCCAAGCTGATCACCTTCAGCATGCTGGTCTTCTGCAGTGTTTGGGTGTCCTTTGTGCCCACCTACCTGAGCACCAAGGGGAAATACATGGTAGCCGTGCAGGTCTTCTCCATCTTGGCCTCCAGTGCTGGGCTTCTGGGCTGCATCTTCATCCCAAAGTGCTACATCATTATACTAAGACCTGATCTGAACACAAAGGAGCACTTGACAAAAAAACCCTAAAGATGGCATCTGATTCTCCAGGCTATATAAAGGGATGGGTTCTGCTTAAAACAGAATATTAATCAGAAACGACTAAACAACAACAACATAAAACAATGAGCTGGGTTGAAGCCAATGTTAATACGAAGGGAGCGATGTGGGAAGCAGGAAGAGCACCAGCAGTGAGCTTCCCTTGTTGGGTGGTGGTGGCAGTGCTGCATAGCCATGCAAGAAACTCAACAACTTTTGGTGATCTTTTTGAGTTCTAAAAAATAGGGGTTGTTTTATATGTGAAGGAGTGTCTCCTCCACCCACTGTTCAGCCTAGAATCTGAGGTCCAGCTCCAAGGGCCTTCTGGCATTTCCCGCACTGCAAGAAATGAGATTACAGGGAACCAGGCAGAGGGCCTTCTCAGTAGTGGCACCCTCCCTGTTGAACTCCCTCCCACCAGATGTCAAGGAAATAAACATCTATCTGACTTTTAGAAGACATCTGATGGTAATCCTGTTTACAGAAGATTTTAGTGTTTGATGTTTTACCATTTTTTAAGTGTTGTAAGCTGCCCAGAGTGGTTGGGGAAACCCAGCCAGATGGGTGGGGTATAAATAATAAAACTATTATTATTATTATTATTATTATTATTATTATTATTATTATTATTATTATTATTATTTATTATTATTACTACTACTACTACTACATGGGAGCATCTTATACATGAGAAAATATGGTACATTTCAAGAAAATAAAGCAACATAAACCAATGAGATGTAACTTGCAAAAACTTATTGATGATAGTCGCACTCCTTTAATAATGTATTCATGTTTCAAATGTGAAAGTCACTTCAGGTTTAGCTCAAGTGTGATTTTTCATCAGAAAATCCACATGGAAGAAAAACCTTATAAATGCTTCAGCTCTGAAAAGAGCGTTTGGTGGAACCCAAACTTTGCATCCCACCAATGAATGTTTATAGGGAAAGAAACAGGAAAATACCACACCATGTTAGAAGTACTTATATTACTTCAAGCCTTGCTGCCCTTTTAATAGTCCAGAAAGGATAAAATTGTTGTTCGTAGTTTCGAGAACACTATCCAACCATCTCGTCCTCTGTCGTCCCCTTCTCCTTGGGCCCTCCATCTTTCCCAACATCAGGGTCTTTTCCAGGGAGTCTTCTCTTCTCATGAGGTGGCCAAAGTACTGGAGCCTCAGCTTCACGATCTGTCCTTCCAGTGAGCACTCAGGGCTGATTTCCTTCAGAATGGAGAGGTTTGATCTTCTTGCAGTCCATGGGACTCTCAAGCGTCTCCTCCAGCACCATAATTCAAAAGCATCAATTCTTCGGTGATCAGCCTTCTTTATGGTCCAGCTCTCACTTCCATACATCACTACTGGGAAAACCATGGCTTTAACTATACGGACCTTTGTTGGCAAGGTGATGTCTCTTCTTTTTAAGATGTTGTCTAGGTTTGTCATTGCTTTTCTCACAAGAAGCAGGCGTCTTTTAATTTCATGACTGCTGTCACCATCTGCAGCAATCGTGGAGCCCAGGAAAGTAAAATCTCTCACTGCCTCCATTTCTTCCCCTTCTGTTTGCCAGGAGCATTGTCTTATACATGGCAAAATTTGGTAATGTTTTGTAACATTCTGCAAACTGCTTTATTTCATCCAAATGTTATACAGTGGAACCTTGTGTTATGGCGGGGATCAATTTTGGAGGCCCCACCACAACCCGAAAATGACGCGACCCAAAGCATCACATCTGCGCATGCGTGAACGGTGCGAACCCGGAAGCAACTCATTCCGGTACTTCCAGATTTGCACCGGTCGCATGCCAAGGGTGATGTAAGCCGGAGGCAATGTTACCCAAGGCTCCACTGCAATATCATTAAACTTCGTACATCAATTGACACATTTCAGTGACAATGTTGAACCTGTGTCTCACACTGATTATGCTTTATTTCCTGTGTATCATTGAACATTTACATTTTTAAAAAATGTAGTATAAACACTGACAACTGGGAAGTACTGGCCTGTGAGCGCTCTAGTTGGAGAACAGCCTTTACCAAAGGTGTCATGGGCTTTGAAGACACTCAAACTTAGGATGCAAGGGAGAAACATGCTAAGAGGAAGGCACGCTTGGCAAATCCACACCATAATCAACTCCCACCCGGAAACCAATGTCGCCACTGTGGAAGGACGTGTGGATCCAGAATTGGCCTCCACAGTCACCTACAAACTCACTGTTAATTGAGTTTGGAGCCAATTTGATTCCCTCTCCCTCTTTCTTTTTTCTTTTTCCTTTCTCCTCCTGTGATGAGGCTGCATTTTAATATTTTAACGTTTCAATATTTTAATTGTTGCATTTTAATCTTGTTTTTAAGTTGTATTCATTCAACTTGTTTTTATTATTGCTAGTTAGCCGCCCTGAGCCCGGCCTTGGCTGAGGAGGGCAGGGTATAAATAAAAAATTATTATTATTAAGACCGTGTTTATGGCAGACAATCTTACTCGGATACAAGGGATCGCCAAAGAAGAAGAAGATCATTCAACAAATTTGAACCTGGAGTGAAGGACCCAGTTAGCGGTGGTGCATTTGCCAGGATTTGGCCTGTTACGTGCTAGCATGAATTGGACCCCCAATATAACCATGATGACATTATATTTTGTACAGGAAGACTAAAAAATTGTAACAGTGATCTAGGCAGAGGAGTGTTGGGCTGAGGAATTGGATGACTGAACCGTGTGTGGCCTTGTCTCTGTCATATCAGTAGGACTGTTAAAATTTTAAAAGATGATGCTGTTAAGGTGCTGCACTCAATATGCCAGCAAATTTGGAAAATTTTTCAGGAACAGTGTGGAAACATGTGGAAAGTCACGCTCCATATTTGTACTCTGGAAAGGGAGTTTGGAAACCAGCACAAACAACTTTTGGTTGTTGTTTTTATTTTGATTATGTATATTGAGGTTTTATATTCTGATTTTATTCTGTGAACCGCCCTGAGACCTGAGAGTATAGAATGCTAAAGTAAAGGTAAAGGTACCCCTGCCCCTACGGGCCAGTCTTGCCAGACTCTAGGGTTGTGCGCTCATCTCACTCTATAGGCCGGGAGCCAGCGCTGTCCGCAGACACTTCCGGGTCACGTGGCTAGCGTGACAAGCTGCATCTGGCGAGCCAGCACAGCACACGGAACGCCGTTTACCTTCCCGCTGGTAAGCGGTCCCTATTTATCTACTTGCACCCGAAGGTGCTTTTGAACTGCTAGGTTGGCAGGCGCTGGGACCGAACGACGGGAGCGCACCCCGCCGCGGGGATTCGAACCGCGACCTTTCGATCTGCAAGTCCTAGGCGCTGAGGCTTTAACCCACAGCGCCACCCGCGTCCCTCATAGAATGCTATATAAATTCAATAAATAATAATACTAATAACTTTTTGTGAAACAACTTGTTAACTTTCATTACGCGTGAGTGAATGTACCTCTGTTCTCCTGCACATTTCTCTGTTTATTATTTTCCAATACTGCCTTTTATCCAAGGCACCCAAGGAAGTTTATAATCTTAAAATATTAACACCAATAGTAAGATAAAGGTAAAGGTATCCCTGCCCATACGGGCCAGTCTTGCCAGACTCTAGGGTTGTGCGCTCATCTCACTCTATAGGCCGGGAGCCAGCGCTGTCTGCAGACACTTCCGGGTCACGTGGCCAGCGTGACAAGCTGCATCTGGCGAGCCAGCGCAGCACACGGAACGCCATTTACCTTCCCGCTATAAAGCAGTCCCTATTTATCTACATGCACCCGGGGGTGCTTTCGAACTGCTAGGTTGGCAGGCGCTGGGACCGAAAGACGGGAGCACACCCCGCCGCGGGGATTCGAACCGCCGACCATGCGATTGGCAAGTCCTAGGCGCTGAAGTTTTACCCACAGCGCCACCCGCGTCCCTAACACCAATAGTACTGAAACTCAATTAGCACCCTCCTACCAAAATCAGGATGATTACATGGGATCAAGGAGAGGTTACAGGACACCCAAGAGGTCTGTGCCATTACTGAATTTATTTTAGCACTCCTAATCAATTTTCACAATGAAAATGAAAAGTTATATTTTAAAAAATGGCACAGCCATCAGTATAGGCAATAAAGTAGCCTAACAAATCCAAGCATCAGACTGCTATAGAAATGAAATGAATTAGAAAATAAAACTGTGCAAAATGAATCTGGGTGACCCCAGATGAAAACTGCATAAAGACTAGTGTTGTTGAACAGATACATACTGGGATCAGGCAGTGGTACAACAACATATGTCAAACATTATGCCCAAAAGAACATTATGAATTCTTTTTCATCATTCAGGATTTATGTGAAAGGAAAAAACATTTCTGTATGTGGGGTTCCTGACTTTTGTGCTGGACATTAATTGTTATAATGTAAAAGTATGTTAAAAATCAGGTGCCTTCTTTAGTTTTCGTTGTCAGGTGCTCCTTTGTATTCAGATCAGGCCTGTGTAGAATAATGTAGCACTTGGGAAAGAAGATGCAGCCCAGAAGCCCAGCACTGGAGGCCAACATAGAGAAGACCTGCACGGCTACCATGTATTTCCCCTTGGTGCTCAGGTAGGTGGGCACAAAGGACACCCAAACACTGCAGAAGACCAGCATGCTGAAGGTGATCAGCTTGGCTTCATTGAAGGCCCCAGGCAGCTTCCTGGCTAGGAAAGCCACCGTGAAGCAGATGGCAGCCAGGAAGCCCATGTAGCAGAGGGAACTATAGAACAGGGCAATGGATCCTTCATTGCATTGCAAGACAATCTCTCCAGCGTGGGAGTGAAGGTCAGACTCTGGGAACGGTGGAGAAAGTCCCAACCATAAGGTGCAGATAGCAACTTGGACAGTGGAACAAGAAATGACAATGGAGTTGGCCAAACTCTTTCCCAGCCATCTCCTCATCCTGTTCCCTGGCTTAGTGGCTAGGAAGGCCAGCACTACAGTGATGGTTTTAGCCAACACAGAAGAGACAGCAACTGAGAAGATGATGCTGAAGACTGTTTGTCGGAGAAAGCAGGTCATTTTCCTTGGCTGGCCTATGAAGAGGAAGGAGGACAGAAAGGAAAGCAGGAGGGAGACAAGGAGGATGTAGGAGAGGTCCCTGTTGTTGGCTTTGACTAGGGGAGTGTCAAGGTATTTGATGAAGATTCCTAGCACAATCACTGTGGTTAAGGACAATAAGAGGGCAAAGGAAGTTAGGAGGATCCCTAAATATTCTCCATAAGCGAGGAAGATGGTTATCTTGGGTACACATTTATACTGGGCCTTGTTTGGATGGTGATCTTCTAGACACTTGGTGCAATGCTCTGCATCTGCAAAGAAGAAGAGTAATGTTTAATAGAGCTTTTCAGTGGATTCAGCCAAGGCCCTGAGCCATATCCACCCTATTTGAAGGGATTATGTTGGCATTCAGGTTGAGTTGAGACAGTCACATATCAATGTGGGTCAGGTTGGGTGGCCCAGAGTAATCTGGCTGTTTCTGTGGAGAAAGCCACTTTGCAAAGCAAAGTTGGTCCGATCTATAACTCCTCTCAACAGCTGTTGAACATATGCATCAATTGTATGGTGTATAGGGGCTCATTCCAAGTGGGGTCCCTGCAGAAAAGTCACATATGAAGGGGCACCCTACAAAACAGACCCTGCTGCTTTTGGTTGGGTAGGGCAGAAGGAGGCAAACTGTCGACTTCCTTGCCTCCAACCATCCCTATACTGTTTTTAATTAGAATGGGGGTTTTTTATTCTAAAAAGTTCTCCCGGTATACCCCACGGAGACCCTCAAGGTCCATAAACAGCAACACCCTAGTGGTCCCGGGCCATAAGGAAGTTAGATTAGCCGCAACCAGAGCCAGGGCCTTTTCAGCACTGGCTCCGGCCTGGTGGAACGCTCTGCCTCATGAGACCAGGGCCCTGCAGGATCTGATTTCTTTCCACAGGGCCTGTAAGACAGAGTTTTTCCACCTGGCCTTTGGCTTGGAGCCAATTTGATTCCCTCCTCCTCTTTCTTTTTTCTTTCTCCTCCTGTGATGAGGCTGAATTTTAATATTTTAATGTTTCAATATTTTAATGTTGTATTTTAATCTTGTTTTTAAGTTGTATTCATTCAACTTGTTTTTATTATTGCTTGTTAGCCACCCTGAACCTGGCCTTGGCTGGGGAGGGTGGGATATAAATAAAAATTATTATTATTATTATTATTAAATATTAACTAATCTGTGAACTAATTCAAGATTGGATCTAAGGTGGGTGTGGGTGGGCTCATCAGGTTGGCCTCTAGCTTATCAGGCCAATGGGGGGGGCTGTTTTGAGGCCATGGGGTGTATCAGGGAACTATGCTGAGGCCTAATAATCTACCGTAGTTCCATAAAACATGCACATCTGGATTCAGAATTTATACCAAAGAGCCTGAAAAGGCAAGTGGCTGTGAGATGACAACATGTAGTAAGGCTGAGGAGCAGGGGTGGCTGGGAGGCATTTAGTGATTTAGGTATTTCTATCAGACTTTTCAAAGAAGCTTAATTCACACACACACACACACACACACACACACACACACACACACACATGTGTGAGAGAAATACAGTGAGACCTTAGTCCTTGAACTTAATCCATTTCAGAAATCCATCCGACTCCTGAAATGTTTGAGAACCTAGGCATGGTTTCTGATTGGCGCAGGCGCCCCAGAAACAATAGCTGACAACTGCATTGGACATTTGGCTTCTGAAAAACGTTAAAAAACCGGAACACTTACTTCCGGGTTTTTGGCGTTTGGGAGCCAATTTGTTCGTCAACTAAGCCGTTCGAGAACCAAGGTTCCACTGTACAAGTATATAGAGGCACCACCTTCTCCAGAGGATTGAGGGGACCTGATGCAACATCCTAAACATTGGGGGGTGGCCCCCTCAAAAAAAGATTGGGGCCCCACAGTGTTTCAGCTCCCCGGAGCCTTGAAAGTATATATCAAAACAATAGCATGAACACAATTAAAAATACAAAATTCCAATGAAATATATGAAACTTAGGAAACAGGAAGCCCAACACTGAAGCTTCCAGTCAAAAGTGACCTCATGGGTCATCCATTTCACCTCCTGCCTAAATCAAGAATTCTACTGTACTTGAAGCATACCAGCCCATCCTGCCTTGAAATGCTTTTAGAAGATGCCTGACTGGATTCTTCCCCAAGGGCTTCCCTTTCTGCTGGTGTCACCCACCTTCCTGAGTGGAGATCGTCCCTTTTGCACAGGGAATGCAGTCATAGCAGCAGATTGGCTTTCCTTCCTGAATCACTTTGACAAATCCAGGTTCACAACTTCCCACACACCTGGAAGTAGGAAGTGTCTAAGCATAAAGACAAGGCGGGTCAATGAAAACATGTTCAGGGTAATGTAACAATGTAAATAAGACGTAGGGTTGGGAAGGGCCTAACTGGACCTTTAGCCCCAGGTTCAACTTGAGCCTTGCATTTTTAAAGTATAGTAAGTTTAATGCGAATTTTGCAATTAAATCGAACCCTGCAAGGCTGAAACAACCACCTTGTTGCTTGAGACACAATATGTTGCATGGTAATATAAAACTGGGTCTCCTCTGTTGCACGCCCCAGCTGTAGGAATAGATCAGGGGTCAGCAAACTTTTTCAGCAGGGGGCCGGTCCACTGTCCCTCAGGCCTTGTGGGGGGCCGGACTATTTTTTGGGGGGAGAGGGAGAACAAATTCCTATGCCCCACAAATAACCCAGAGATGCATTTTAAATAAAAAGGACACATTCTACTCATGTAAAAACATGCTGATTCCCGGACCGTCCGTGGGCCGGATTGAGAAGGCGATTGGGCCGGATCCCGCCCCCGGGCCTTAGTTTGCCTACCCATGTGTAAGAGTCTCACATACCCCAATAACTAGATATGGTGGTCAAGGTTTCCTCAAACCCAACCACAGTGCCAACCACAAAGTCTGAGGGACAGTGGACCGGACCCCTGCTGAAAAAGTTTGCTGGCCCCTGCTCTTACACTTAAGGAGGTACCCTCATCCCCCCCAAAAAAACAGTGATACCCCCTCTCCCCATACACAAGGGTCCCGCCTTGTGAACAGCTAGGTAGGAGAGCTGGGAAATGACCTTTGTCTGAGACCTTGAACAACAGTCCAGTGCTGGAGTTGACAGGAACAGAGTATCGTACACTTATAAAAGCTTAAGGAACATACAATGAGAAGAAATATATGATTGCCCCCCCCACCTGATTGAGCCACTTTGGCCACACAATGGCCTCCTGGTCGATGGTGCACTTCAGGTCTGGGGATCCCTGTCTGTCGATACTCCCAAACTTCACTCTGAGGACGGACCTATTGGGGAACACCACCCAGTTCACAATGTCCAGGTCAGCTACCAGCTCCCCGTTCTCGTCCAAATACACTAAGTCCATGGAAGCATTGTAGAACTGGGAATTTCCTAGGAAAGGGTGGAGCTAGAATGGTAGAGAAAAGAGCAGCATTTAGAACATGGGAAAGGACACTGACTATCCATTTCTGCCCATTTCATGCTTGGAGCAGCTCTGATTTGGGGCTGGTTGCAGACTCAAGTAGCTCAGTCAATTATGGTTCTCTCGGTTTCTCATTTTTTCCAATCTTGAATTCTGTTCTCCATGTTCTTCGTTCAGTTTCATCAGCATTTTAGTGCCCATTTCTTCTAATGGACACGTCTTTGTATGTGGGTTTGGCTAATATATACACACTACGATATATATTTTCATTTCTTATGCACACCTTCCCCAATATAAGCGTTTTTCTAAGCACTGGTTGGAGAACTGCATCAAACAAAAACTAATAAAAGTGGGAATTTCTTGAATTGTTTCTGAAAGTATGGATTAGGTAGGTTTCCCCCTTTTAAATCAAACTGAAACAAGTTTCTAATATGGACTCACAGCACACACTCTCCCTCAAAGTTGTGTGCTTGGTGGAGGGAGTGAGGCGCCACAACATAGCCAGATGGGTATTGCCTGGTATGGAGAAGGAAGGAAGGCTTAGAGAGAGCCCGAGGAATGTTATCTCCCCTACCCAAAAGAACTATTGGTGTTTTGCAACTTTGACCTGTTGCAGGACCTTAGCCAGACCTTAGCAGAGCATATGCAGAGTTCCAGAAAGCAATCAGTTGCAGGCAGGATGGATGAAGCAGGAACAAAATGCTGCTACTAGTAACTTGGTTACTTAGAGGTGTTTATTATTTACAGCAGACTCTGCAAGTTACCATATACAGGAACAGATACGGATCTTAACTAGCTCTCTCTTAACAAACTCCAAACGACTCTCAGAACACTATAAGGTAAAGGTAAAGGTACCCCTGCCCGTACGGGCCAGTCTTGACAGACTCTAGGGTTGTGCGCCCATCTCACTCAAGAGGCCGGGGGCCAGCGCTGTCCGGAGACACTTCCGGGTCACGTGGCCAGCGTGATATCGCTGCTCTGGTGAGCCAGAGTCGCACACGGAAACACCGTTTACCTTGCTGCTAGTAAGTGGTCCCTATTTATCTACTTGCACCCGGGGGTGCTTTCGAACTGCTAGGTTGGCAGGCGCTGGGACCGAACAACGGGAGCGCACCCCGCCGCGGGGATTCGAACTGCCGACCTTTCGATCGGCAAGCCCTAGGCGCCAAGGCTTTTACCCACAGCGCCACCCGCGTCCCTTCAGAACACCATACTGACCAACAAACTATCCGATCAGTAAGGTCATAAGTCATCATGCCTGTGTGAGATTTACCAATGGTAAAGCTGTATCCAGGGTCCCATATCTCTAGGCAGAATAACTCCTCTCTGCTCAGTCATCCTTGGCTTTTGGCCAACTCTTAATTGACTCTGTGTGAAGCTGCACAGAATGGCACGTAGTCAAAAATCCCAACAAGCACTCCAGGTAAAGGAGTGATTGGGACTTGTTACCAGAAGGGTTGTGTCCTCCGAGTCCAGTGTAACGGAGCAAAAATTGGAACAGAAACTGGGTTTGCAATTTTTCACTTTACCACTCCACATTCTCTAGTGATGAGGAGCTCTCTACGTCCTAAACCAGGGATTCACAAACTTTTTCAGACTGCCTATGATGGGAAAGAAAATACTGTACCTGCCATGGCTGTAGCCTTTGAGCTTCCAGTCTCTCCCTCACCCTTTGCTTAGATCTAGATGAATATGCAGCATTTAGGGCATGTGCCATGGTTTGGACAGCATTGTAGATTCTGTGGCAGTCCAGAGAAAGGCTTCTTTGCAGATCATCTTGGGGCAGCAGCACTTCCGGTTTCTCTCTCTCTCTGCATCTTGTCCAGCCTTTCACTGACAACGCATCCTTTAAATAGGAACAACGAAAAGCTTTGTCCCAAAACTGCTTGATAGCAAAGAAAAAGGGCTCAAAGTCATCATATTTGGTCCTTTCATTTGTCTCAATAAAGAAGGAAAAAATACCATGGATTTGTTGGGAAGATAAGCCACTGTACATCAACTCCAAGGAGACGTCCCACATAGCTGTTGTGATCCAGATTTTCCCAACAAGGGATTTCATCTCAAGAGCATTTTGTACAGTTAGCATTCCATCTAAGAAATAAGTCATCTCTGCATAGTAAACAAATACATGGACTTGTTTCCACTTGAGGAATGGAAACAAATCCGTCCGTATTGTATTTGTATTCAGTCCTTGGATGGTTAGTGAGATGACAACACAAACATCACTTCGGGTGAGCACAGGTGTCAAGGTCTTCATGAACCTCTCTCCATCGTCCGTGTCTGGAGCAATGAGACCAATCAATGTCCATCTGAAGTGATGGAGCAGCTTGACTATCCCTGGGTACTGGGCTTCTTCTTTGGGGACCATCCGGTAGAAAAAAGGATACTGCTTCTTATCATTTAGAACGTTAGAGACAAAAGCATAACTGACCTGGGAAGGAATGGGAAATCTGTGACTCATTTGAGTTCAAATCAAGGCCCAAATATTTCCAACCCCTGCACTGGAATAATATTAGAAACATAGAATTGTTGAATTGGATGGGACCTTGAGGGTCATCTAGTCCAACCCCTGCAATGAAGGAATCTCAACTAATGCATCCTTGGCAGATGGCCAGCCAACCTCAGCTAAAAAACCTCCAAAGGAGGAGAGCCCACTGTCTTCCAATGGAGTCCATTCTACTGTCAAACAGCTCCTACTTTCAGAAAGTTATTCCTAATGTTCAGTTGGAATCTCCCTCTTTGGTTCGGGTTCTACCACCTGGAGCAGCAGAAAGCAAGCTTGCTCCATCTTCCATATCCTTTAGATATTGGAAGATGGCTATCATATTGAAATAATCATACATAAACATCATATCTAAATGTCTAAAAGAGCTTGCGTATGTACCGTATTTTTCACCCTATAGGGCGCACTTTTCCCCCTCCAAAAATGAAATGTGTGTGCGTCCTATGGGGCGAATGCAGGCTTTCGCATTCCCGCCGGGCTCCCACGGCTTGCGGAGAGCTGCCTGCACCCCAAAGCCCGGGCGCGCTGAGCAGTCGTGCCCGGGCTTTGGGTAGCTCTGCGCAAGCCACGGGAGCCCTCCCACGGCTCGCGGAGAGCTGCCTGTTCTGGGGGCTGAGGTCGGGGGAAGCTCGGGCTTCCCCCACCCCAGCCCCGTGCCTGGGGAAAAAATAATTCCCCCCCTTTATTTCCCCCCAAAAAACCTAGGTGCGCCCTATGGGGTGAAAAATACGGTAATCTCAGAGCCTCTGTCTATAATCTTTGAGAATTTTTGGAGAACAGGTGAGGTCCATGCAGACTGGAGGTTGGCAAATGTTGTCCCCATCTTCAAAAAGGAGGTAACTACCAACCACTAGGCATGACATCGATACCAGGGGAGGTCCTGAAACAGATAATTCAACAATCTGTTTGTGAGCATTTAAAAAAGGATGCTCTGATTACTGAGATAACTGTTAGGGTGAATTTGTAACTGGTTTACTGACCAAACCCAAAGAGTGCTCATTTATAGTTCTTCATCATCCTGGAAAAAAAGTGATAAGTAGGGTGCTGCAGGGTTCTGTCCTGGGCCTGTTGTTGTTCAATATCTTTATAAATGACTTGGATGAAGGAATCTGTAGATAGGAGAACTAGGCCCAAACTAACAAAATGAATTTCAATAGCAACAAATGTAAGGTTCTGCACTTAAGTAAGAAGAATCAGCTGCACAAACATAAGATGGGGGACACCCTCCAAAAATGAAATGTGTGTGCGTCCTATGGGGCGAATGCAGGCTTTCGCATTCCCGCCGGGCTCCCACGGCTTGCGGAGAGCTGCCTGCACCCCAAAGCCCGGGCACGCTGAGCAGTCGTGCCCGGGCTTTGGGTAGCTCTGCGCAAGCCACGGGAGCCCTCCCACGGCTCGCGGAGAGCTGCCTGTTCTGGGGGCTGGGGTCGGGGGAAGCTCGGGCTTCCCCGCCCCAGCCCCGTGCCTGGGGAAAAAATATTTTTCCCCCTTTATTTCCCCCCAAAAAACCTAGGTGCGCCCTATGGGGCGAAAAATACGGTAATCTCAAAGCCTCTGTCTATAATCTTTGAGAATTTTTGGAGAACAGGTGAGGTCCATGCAGACTGGAGGTGGGCAAATGTTGTCCCCATCTTCAAAAAGGAGGTAACTACCAACCAGTAGGCATGACATTGATACCAGGGGAGGTCCTGAAACAGATAATTCAACAATCTGTTTGTGAGCATTTAAAAAAGGATGCTCTGATTACTGAGATAACTGTTAGGGTGAATTTGTAACTGGTTTACTGACCAAACCCAAAGAGTGCTCATTTATAGTTCTTCATCATCCTGGAAAAAAGTGATAAGTAGGGTGCTGCAGGGTTCTGTCCTGGGCCTGTTGTTGTTCAATATCTTTATAAATGACTTGGATGAAGGAATTTATAGATAGGAGAACTAGGCCCAAACTAACAAAATGAATTTCAATAGCAACAAATGTAAGGCTCTGCACTTAAGTAAGAAGAATCAGCTGCACAAACATAAGATGGGGGACACCTGGCTTGCTAGTAGTACATGTGGAAAGGATCTGGGGTATCTTGTGATCTTAGCAGACCACAAGCTTAACACGTATCAACAGTAGGTTGCAGCAGCAAAAAAAAGCTCATGCTATTCTAGGCTGCATCAACAGAAGTATAGTGTCCAGTTCAAGGAAAGTAATAGTACCACTCTATTCTGCCTTGGTCAAACCACACCTGAAATACTGTGTCCAATTCTGGGCACCACAAATTAAGAAGGATGTTGAAAAGCTGGAACATGTGGAGAGGAGGGTGGCCAAGATGACTAAGGGTCTGGAAACCAAGCCTTATGAGGAATGGTTGAAGGAGCCGCATATGTTAAGTCTGGAAAAGAAGAGACTGAGAGGAGATATGATAGCCATCTTCAAATATCTAAAGGGCTGTCACATAATTAATGAAACGAGCTTGGCTCTTTACTAAATGTCCCCCCCGCCAAACACTAAAGCTGGTATAAATTGAAAAATAATGTCTGATGACATTTTGATGAGGATAATGCCATGTGGATGTTGAAAAACATGTATGAGCAACACCAAGTCCACCATAAAATGTTGTATGGAAGCATCCATAGTCTTGTTTTGAAATTGTGCACCCAGAGTGGCTGGGGAGCCGCCCAGAGTGGCTGGGGAAACCCAGCCAGATGGGCAGGGTACAAATAATAAATTATTATTACTATTATTATTATTATTATTATTATTATTATTATTATTATTATGTGAGAAAAGAAAGATATGTTTCTGTCCTCCAAGAGCAGTGAAATCTATTTCAATTCACCAACAATTCTCTGTTTTAAAAAGTGTCTCTTTCAATGGCAGATGAAGTTGATGGACTATATGGAACTGGCGGAAATGACTGGCAGAATCCGAGACCAGAGAGAAGAGTTGGTGGAAGAAGACTGGAAAAAGTTTAAAGACTATTTACAGAAATATTGTAAAATTAATGAATGTTAGAAGAATGTTGGAATGAAGTTATATGGCTTTAGTAGAAAGGTTATAAGGAATTAAGTATAAATAGATTAATAGAACATTAAAGGAAAAAATAAGGTTAGTTTGTGTTAAGATAATTATAGGATAGAAAACAGGGGAAGATGGAAAGGAATTGCTGAAATAATTAATAGAAGTGGAATACAAAAAGGTCGTTGAAATATGTGAAAGAAAGATAAGATATTGAATTCCCCCCCCCCCTTTTTTGATGTGTTTTTAAATTGTTTTTGCTTTGTCTTGTTAGTTTAATGTTTTAGTGTTAGTGTTTTTGTATAGTACTGTATTGTTTTTTCTTTGTTTTTTTTTGTAGTGTTTAAATTGTTGTAAAAGTAATAAATATTTTTTTTTAAAAAAAGTGTCTCTTTCCAGCATCGCTTTGGACATAATCCGACCCATTTGTTGCATTCCCTGGATTTAGACTCAGCCAGCAAATGCCCCACCTGTCTGCATTCCTACCTGTGGGATTTTATACGTGCCCAGCAAGGTTGAAATCCAGATGGAGTTTTGAGAGCCAGCCCCTTCCAAAACAGTGAATACATTAGTCTGTCTACCACAGTTGTAGTTTGGAATATTTGCCTGCCCAGGAGACAGCAGGTCCAGCAAGGCGTCATAGGTCACCCTTCCATCAAAAAAGTTCTCATGGATGCTGTAGCCCAGGGTGATGTTGGGTAAGAGCTTGGGATTCCGATTGATCTCTTGGATGGAAAACACAAAGGACAAGAGCTGCCAGTATTTTGTGGTTCCTTTCCTACAAAAACGTACGTATCAGATCATCCTTGAGCATTCAGTGAACATATCAGATTTAAATCTGGTTGTTTTACAAGCTTTTTACAGATAACTCACCCTCTTGATGATTCACCCTCTTGCCAACAATCCCCCCCCCCCTTAATTTTCCATTTTCCTGACCATTGCCTCCTGCATTTGTTCTCATTATATACGACGCATGCAATGGAGTCTAGTGTACTCTATAGTGCAGATCAAGCAAAGTCATAGCAACTGCATGCTCATGCGCACACAAACGCGCATACATTCACATGCAGCTGCAGCTCAGCTGCAAACACACACAGAGGATAAACACAACCTCCTGTTTCTAATAGTTGAAAGTATCTGAACACCCTTCCCCCAGTTGTCCCACCAAGCCTCACTACCTCCTTTTGAAGACCCCTTTCATGTTCTTCTCCCTGGCTGAGCATTACTCTGCTCTGTTGGCTGCTCATTGCCCCGTGTTTGCTCTGCAAACACCTCCCTCCCCCCAGCTGTGCGGGACTGTGGATAAGCTAATGATGGGAGCTTCCAGACTGTGGCTATCTTGTGGGTGAGAGTCAATGGCACACCAGCAAATTCCGGCCACACCATTAATGTGGTGGATTTAGGCTCAATTACAACAATCCCACCAAGCCCAGAGACATTCTTTTTTTTGGGGGGGGAGGAAGGAAAGTGACAGAAAACATACTAGAAAGTGTGGGATAACAACCTCTCGATGGCATGTTGCTTGGCCTTCTCACAAGTGAATCAGAATGAACACTTATTAAATGGGCCATATGACAGTGACCAAATTGCAAACATGCGCTGGATTATGGAGAAAGCTAGAGAGTTCCAGAAAGACATCTACTTCTGCTTCATTGACTATTCATATGACTGTGTCGACCACAGCAAACTATGGCAAGTTCTTAAAGAAATGGGAGTACCTGATCACCTCATCTGTTTCCTGAAAAATCTCCATGTGGGACAAGAAGCTACAGTTAGAACTGGATATGGAACAACTGATTGGTTCAAAATTGGGAAAGGAGTACAAAAAGGCTGTATATTGTCTCCCTGCTTATTTAACTTGTATGCAGAATTCATCATGCGAAAGGCTGGGCTGGATGAATCCCTAGCCGGAATTAAGATTGCTGGAAGAAATATCAACAACCTCAGATATGCAGATGACACAACCTTGATGGCAGAAAGTGAGGAGGAATTAAAAAACCTTTTATTAAGGGTGAAAGAGGAGAGCGCAGAATATGGTCTGAAGCTCAACATCAAAAAAACGAAGATCATGGCCACTAGTCCCATCACCTCCTGGCAAATAGAAGGGGAAGAAATGGAGGCAGTGAGAGATTTTACTTTCTTGGGCTCCATGATCACTGCAGATGGTGACAGCAGTCACAAAATTAAAAGACGCCTGCTCCTTGGGAGAGAGGCGATGGCAAACCTAGACAGCATCTTAAAAAGCAGAGACATCACCTTGGCAACAAAGGTCCGTATAGTTAAAGCCATGGTTTTCCCAGTAGTGATGTATGGAAGTGAGAGCTGGACCATAAAGAAGGCTGATCGCCAAAGAATTGATGCTTTTGAATTATGGTGTTGGATTGACTCTTGAGAGTCCCATGGACTGCAAGAAGATCAAACCTATCTATTCTTAAGGAAATCAGCCCTGAGTGCTCAGTGGAAGGACAGATCGTGAAGCTGAGGCTCCAATACTTTGGCCACCTCATGAGAAGAGAAGACTCCCTGGAAAAGACCCTGATATTGGGAAAGATGGAGGGCACAAGGAGAAGGGGACGACAGAGGACGAGATGGTTGGACAGTGTTCTCGAAGCTACCAGCATGAGTTTGACCAAACTGTGGGAGGCAGTGGAAGACAGGAGTGCCTAGCGTGCTCTGGTCCATGGGGTCACGAAGAGTCGGACACGACTAAACAACAACAACAACAAATGGCAGTGACCTAGCAACAGTTGCCTTCTTTAAAATCTTAAGAACGGCCAAGAAGATGCTGAATGAAGATGTTGTACCTGGGCTACATGCAGCGATGTGCAATGCAGCTATGACAGAACTGGGGGGCAGGGATTGTCCCTGCAAAAATCAAGCAAGGACTACTATAGCTACAAGCCTGCATCTGTTCAGAGGACTTGAGAGGAAAGTTTGGCAGGTAGGCGGCATTGTCCTGTGCTGCCATCCTTTACAGAAGTGCTCTCCTGTATCCGGCCCAAGGGAGCCCATCTGCTCCAGCATCCTGTTCTGATAGCGGCCAACCAGACGTTCATGGGAAGCCAAGAAGCAAGAAGCAAGCACAAGAGCACTCTCCCCACTTGCAATTCTCAGCTACTGGTGTTGAGAGGCATGCTGCCTCTGTGAATGGAGAACATGACGACTAGCATCCCTTGCTAACCTAATATTCCATGAATCTTTCTGCATGCATGCTTCCCACGTGCATATGATTGACCACTGTGATAAAAGGATGCATTTTGCCTGATTCAGTGGGCTCTTATGTTTTTAGAGGGAGTACTAGATAATGAGAGAAATCCTGGTAAGTGGGGACATTTGGAGCTCATGTTACACACACACACACACAGACACACACACACAGACAGACAGACAGACAATTTTATTTGCATGCCACCCTTCCACAATTCAAGCCATGCTCAAGGTACTTACAACCACAGGAGCCAACTCCTAGGGGCTGAGGTCTCTTCATCCCCCCAATAAAATATTTGAGGGGGCTGCTATTGATGGGCATTGCTATTCAAATGATGCTCGTGTGCCACATCATGTGACAATGCAGGGTGGGGCTTACTTGCCCCCCAATATTTTATTCAAGTTGGCCCCCCTGCTTACAATGTGAAAAATGAATAACTGCAACATAACAAAACGATGAAGAAAAACGAAAAAAATACAACCAAATGGAACCATTTCTGCATAAATCACAATATCTAAAATCAAGATGTAAAAAAACCCAGCAGCAACATCCCCTGCTCCCACAACAACCCTGCCAAACAACCCTGCAGCCCAAGAGTCTGTTCAGCATCCTCAGCTTTTGTAGCTGGTATCAGTCAGCACCCAACCACCTGGCCAGGTGCGAAGAAGGTAGGAAGGAAAGAAGGGAGCAAATGATAGGAAGCAAAGCACCCATAATTCCATCTCCACAAAACGGCTTACCAAAGAAAGCTGGTAGAGGGAGTGCTGTTGAAGCTATGAGCTCGAAATAAAGTATTTGTGGCAGAGATGACCCCGCTGATGAGGTGGTCTCCTGGCCTGTAATAATTAGCTGAGTCTATTCCATCCCTTTTCAGAGTAAGAGGGCACCTTGTCTTTTGTATCACGCAGCCTGCGTAAGGCAGTAGCAGCAGCAGAACCAGGGCCATCCTGGGTCTTCCTGGAAGTGCTTCCTCCTTGATCACCCCTCTCCTACGATGAATTAGAACAATCGTTTGAAGAAGCCAAAGCTTTTGTTGTAGTGCTTATGGTTGTTCAGTAGCGTTCTTGATGGAGCCCAGCCAAGGAATCACAAAGGGCAGAGTTATTATGGCCTGTCCTCAATCTCAGCCCAGGCTTTCGGTGGCACAGGAGACGTTTGTGTGGCTCAGATGCAAGAGAAAACCTCATATTGTTCTAATTTCCAGTGTATCTTTTAGCAGACTCGAAGTTGATCTTTGGACAAATCCCCTGGGCTTTAGTGCAAAGTATCAGCACCCCTCTCCCCATGAATCACTATTATTTTGATAATTATAAAGGGAAGAAGTATCACTTCTGTGACACTCTGAACTCCTTATGCAGCTCCACCTGCAGGTGTGGCGCTGGAGGAAAAACATGTTTGTAAAAAAGGTTGAAATCTGGCTCCAAATTCTGACATGCCCAACTTTGGTGAAATAAGAGTCAAAGTTCAATGTTTCCTTTTAGGAGTTACCTGAACTATCTTGGGCAACTGCATGACATCTGGCAGAGGCCTGTTGCCTACTTATGTTGGTATATTACTTCTTTTATAGCAAATCTCTCCCTCTCCCCCAAGGAAAAAGGATCAAGAGGAGGCTTGACATAGAAAAACAGGATTTCCTTTTCCTCACTTAGAGCAAAGCATCCTGGTTTACCACAATGGGCTTGGGGAATTTCCATATAGCTGTTTATTGTGCCTTCAGCATGGCATATGCTTTTGTGTCTTCACAATGTGAAGTAATGGTTAGAGTGCTGGAATAGGGCCTGGGAGGCTGGAGTTCAAATCCTCACTCAGCAATGAAGCTCCCTCTTGTGTCTCTGTCTCCCTAAGGCTTGTATGACTGTTTGTTGCAGCAGCCCGGGCTACAAGCTCTTCACCGAATGCAGTGTTTGGGTGTCCTTTGTCCCCACCTACCAGAGCACCATGGGGAAATACATGGTAGCAGTGCAGGTCTTCTCTATGTTGGCCTCCAGTGCTGGGCTTCTGGGCTGCATCTTCCTTCCCAGTTACCATTTTATTTACAAAAAGGTAAAAACCACAATAGAGTAAACCAGGCATAGGCAAACTCGGCCCTCCAGATGTTTTGGGACTACAATTCCCATCATCCCTGACCACTGGTCCTGTTAGCTAGGGATGATGGGAGTTGTACTTTTGTCCTTTTGGTGTATCAACCTCCCCACTGCACCAAGGATTCCCTGCCCGAGCTGCTTCAGGTCATGGAAGATGTGCACTTAGTTTGGTTGTCCCAGGGGATTTTAACATCCATGCCGACACGACCTTACAAGGGGCCGTTTGGGACTTCATGGAAAGCTGTCCCTGAATAACTTTGGCCCAACTCATAGCCGTGGACATGCCTTAGACCTGGTGTTCACCCTCTATGGATGTTGGTGATCTGACATTAAGTAAAATGGAAACAAAAGAAGTGCCATGGTCAGATCACTTCCTGGTGCAACTGGACATCTCTGCAACCCTTCCCCTCTGCAGGGAGGTGGGACCAAATCAGATGGTCTGCCCCCGCCATTTAATGGATCCAAATGGTTTCCAGAGAGTGGTAGGGGATGCTTTATCCCATGCTGATGGCCTTTCAGCTGATTCCCTGGTGACCCATTGGAATACAGAGTTAACCAGGGCCATTGACTGTCTGGCTCCGAAGCGTCCTCTTCGATTGCATGGAGCCCGGACAGCCCCGTGGTTTTCCCCGGAGCTGAGGGCGATGAAACAATCGCTGAGATGGCTAGAGCGCCGGTGGCGGAAAACTCACTCTGAATCGGACCAGACAAGGGTTAGAGCTCAACATCAAGCCTACCAAGTGGCGACAGCAAATAGGACTTTCTTCACCACCTCTATTACTTCTGCAGAAAACAGCAGCAGGAGACTCTTTCAGGTGGTTCGCAATCTATCGGAACCACCTTCGTCATTGGGGCCTAGTAGGGACCCCAAGATCTCCTGCAATGCTTTTGCAAAGTTTTTTGCAGATAAAGTTGCTCAGATTCAGAAGGAGGTAGACTCCACCGTGGGAGCAGGGCTGGGGCGGGAGAGTGCTGGAGTCCTGTCTAGTCATGGGATCAATTTCAATCTGTTACCTCCAAGGATGTGGACAGGCTGCTTGGACGAGTGAAACCAACCACCTGTCTTCTTGATCCTTGTCCATCCTGGCTGATAAAAGCAAGCCGGGAAGGGCTGGGCGATGGGGTCTGCGGGGTGGTAAATGCTTCCCTCTGTGAGGGAGCCTTCCCAGGTCCCCTGAAAGAGGCGGTCATTAAACCGCTTCTTAAAAATACATCCTTAGACCTGGCCAATATGGCCAACTATCGCCCAGTCTCAAATCTTCCATTCTTGGGCAAGGTGATTGAGTGGGTGGTTGCTGAACAACCCCAGGCACACCTGGAGGATGCGGACCATTTGGATCCCTTCCAATTGGGATTCAGGCCTCACCATGGGACTGAAACTGCCTTGGTCATGCTGATCGATGATCTCCGACGGACTAGGGACAAAGGTGAGAGCTGCTTCCTAGTTGTGCTGGATCTCTCAGCGGCTTTTGATACCTTCGGCAATAACATCCTTCTGGACCATCTTGAGGGGCTGGGAGCTGGGGGCACTGTTATACAGTGGTTCCACTCCTTTCTCCTGGGCCATGTCCAGAAAGTGGTGGTGGGGGGTGAGTGTTCAGACCCCTGGGCCCTCACTTGTGGGGTGCCTCAGGGTTCTGTCCTCTCCCCCATGCTTTTTAACATCTATATGAAGCCGCTGGGAGAGATCATCAGGGGGTTTGGACTGGGTGTTCATCAATATGGGGATCATACACAGCTCTACCTCGCTATTAAATCAGAACCAGTGAAAGCAGTGAAGGTCCTGTGTGAGTGCCTGGAGGCGGTTGGAGAATGGATGGCAGCTAACAGATTGAGGTTGAATCCTGACAAGACAGAAATACTGTTCTTGGGGGACAGGGGGTGGGCTGGTGTGGAGGACTCCCTGGTCCTGAATGGGGTAACTGTGCCCCTGAAGGGCCAGGTGCACAGCCAGGGAGTCATTTTGGACTCACAGCTGTCTATGAGGAACAGGTTAATTCTGTGTCCAGGGCAGCTGTCTACCAGCTCCATCTGGTACGCAGGCTGAGACCCTACCTGCCCACAGACTGTCTTGCCAGAGTGGTGCTTGCTCTAGTTATCTCCCGCTACTGCAATGCGGTCTACGTGGGTGGCCACCGAGACCATATAACACCTGAGAGATCTGCATTGGCTCCCAGTACGTTTCTGAGCACAATTCAAAGTGTTGGTGCTGACCTTTAAAGCCCTAAACAGCCTCAACCTGTATAACTGGAGGAGCATCTCCACCCCCATCGTCCAGCCCGGTCACTGAGGTCCAGCGCCGAGGGCCTTCTGGCGGTTCCCTCACTGTGAGAAGTGAGGTTTCAGGAAACCAGACAGAGGGCCTTCTCGGTGGTGTCACCCGCCCTGTGAAACGCCCTCAGAGCAGATGTCAAAGCAATACGCAACTATTTTACTTTTAAAAGACAACTGAAGGCGGCCCTGTTTAGGGAAGTTTTTAATGTCTGATGCCGTTTTGTGTTTTTAATATTTGGTTGGAAGCCGTCGAGAGTGGCTGGGGAAACCCAGTCAGTTGGGCGGGGTATAAATAATAAATTATTATTATAATATTATTATTATTTTTTAAAAGTGGGGGCAGAGAGAGTGCGAAAGAAAGAGGGAGGATTGCCCAGTGCAACTGGCGCTGGAAGGTTTCTGCTGTGTTTCAAATGCTGTGGCATTTCAGGAGTGACTTCGGTTTGGATGCTTGAAAACTAGCCACGAGTGTGTGCGAGAGGGAAAAGAGGCAGGGGGAATTGGCCAGGATTGGGCTGGGGAGTGTTGAGAGAGTGACAGGGCCCCCCTGACTATCTCCCCCCACCCCATCCCTCCTCTTTCCTTTTGCCCATGGCCAGGCTGAATATCTGATAAGAGGTGAATTAGGAGGGGAGTTGAGAGACAGACCAATAGCTGCTGCCAGTGGGAGTATCTTGTGATTCACATGTAAGAGGCTTGAGGATTTTTGGATGATTCTTTCTTTCATTTAGACAGCCCCCCCCCCCCAATGTTACACCCAACTTGGTGAGGCTGCCCTGTACAGAAACAACCGTAGCCAAGAAGGAAAGACCAGCAGCTGCCAATGGCCAGTTTGATGGATGACACTCCAATAAACAAGCACTTCTAAAACATTAAATACAAAAGGTCTGCGACTAGTGATGAGTTATTATGCATTGATTTTTATTCAAACCAGGCAGAGACATTCAAGGTAGACATTTTTACTGAAGACATTCTTATTTAGACAGGCTCACTAAGATGTTCATAAAGCTTGTACAAATTTTAATTTGTTTTAGTTGATTCTATTGTGGTTTCACCTTTGTGTAAATAAAATGATAATTGTTTTGCTTTATCCTTTTGGAAACTGCTTTGAGGTTGTTCTCTACAACAAAGTGGAATGTCAATTTTATGAAATAAATAAATTTAATAAATTCCAACAAGTGTGATTTATCATGTGTGAAGCTACATTGAAATGAGAAGTACTGCAGTTCCATTACTGCTGCACTGCAGTTCAGCTATAAAATCATATTTTCAGAGTCAGGTGCTGTCTTTAGCTTTTGTCGTGAGATGCTCCTTTGTATTCAGATCAGGCCTCAAAATGATAATGTAGCACTTAGGAAGGAAGATGCAGCCCAGAAGCCCAGCACTGGAGGCCAAGATAGAGAAGACCTGCACGGCTACCATGTACTTCCCCTTGGTGCTCTGATAGGTGGGAACAAAGGACACCCAAACACTGCAGAAGACCAGCATGCTGAAGGTGATCAGCTTGGCTTCATTGAAGGACCCTGGAAGCTTCCTTGCAAAGAAGGCCACCGTGAAGCAGATGGCAGCCAGGAAGCCCATGTAGCCGAGGGCACCATAAAACATGGCCACAGACCCTTCGTTGCATTGCATGATGATCTCTCCAGGCTGAGACTGCATGTCAGACTCCGGGAAAGGGGGAGACATGCCCAGCCAGATGGTGCAGATGACAACTTGAACACCAGAACAGGAAATGACAATGGAGTTGGCCAGACTCTTCCCCAGCCATCTCCTCACCTTGTTCCCGGGTTTTGTGGCCATGAAGGCCAGCACCACAGTGATGGTTTTAGCCAATACCAAAGCCACGGCAACTGAGAAGATGATGCTGAAGGCTGTTTGTCGGAGAAGGCAGGTCAGTTTCCTTGGCCACCCAAGGAAGAGGAAGGAGGACAGAAAGGAGAGCAAGAGAGAGACAAGCAGGATGTAGGAGAGGTCCCGATTGTTGGCTTTGACGATGGGAGTTTTCAGGAATTTAATGAAGATTCCTATCACAAAGACTGTGGTTACAGACAATAAGAGTGCCATGGAAGTCAAGAGGACCCCCAAAGTATCTTCATAGGCTAGGTAGCTGATAATTTTGGGGACACATTGATCTTGGTCCTTGCTCGGATGCTCATCTTCTGGACAATTGTTGCAATGCTCTGCATCTGCAATGAGCAAGAGAGATCACTGTCATGGTACCTCTGTTCCATCCATAATATTGATCTAGACTCTTCAACATTGCTTGGAACATCATTCTGGGTGGCAGCTTAGACCCAAAGCATAGAATTTTCCAAATAATGCAAATGAGACTCCAAGGTGCGCATTGGGATTTCACCCTCCCTGTGTTAATTCTACGGAAGATTCACCTTTTGGATCAGACTCTTATGGCTGGTGAGACATGTCACCAACTGTCATGTCACACATTGGTTTTCATGCCCAGCTCCTCCCCCAGGATCATCCATCTAGCTCATTAATCGTGAAGTTAGCATTTGTTTTTCTAATCTCCAGAAATAATGTAGGATCACACTTACCTATTTCTGGAAATTAAACAAACATACAGAAACATACCCCAAATTATGTTGCGAAAAAGGAGCAATGGAGCGAGCTCCTCCTGCTGGCTGGAATGCCAGACAGGATGTTGATGTTTGGGACTGTACCATGGGAACAAAGGGGCAGTCTATTTACTGTACTGAGCACCGGATATTAGCTCAGAGTGTCATCTGACCTGTACTGGAAGTACAGGAAATACAGGGGAGGAGTTTCTCTCTCTGCTATTGGTGTTAAGAGAGTGCAGACACGTTTCTCTGTACTGCTGAAAGACAGAAATAAAAGGCATGTAAATACATTTCTGTCTGTCTCTTTCCCCTCCCTGGGAAATGGCAGGGAGGAGGGGAAGAGTGGTGTGTTCTTCTCACGTTAGAGGAGGATCGCCGATAGAAGATCTCCCCTGGTCTTGCCGGGAGTCGCAGACGGGGAGGTAAACAAGGAATTAAGCCCGGTGCCTGGAGAGTGGCCAATTCCTCTGATAAGGCTTAATTCCAAGTCTGTGCTCTCCTGAAAGGGCTTCCTTTCTCCCTGGCATCCCTTACCTTCCCGAGTGGAGAATGTCCCTTCTGCACATGGTGCACAAGCATAGCAGCACAACGACTTTCCTTCCTGAACCACCTTGACGTATCCTGGGTGACAGCTTTTGGTGCACTGTGACTGTGGCAAGGTCTAACCATAAAGAGAAGGGAAAGGCTTAGAAGTGTATCAATAAGCTCTAGAAGTGGTTTCTTAGGTTTGCCTGTCTTGTTCTCAGAATGGCCAGTAGTCTTTCAGAAGCTGCATTCATCAGTTTTCCATGTTTCCTTAGTGAATAAATTTTCTAAACTGATGTCTGCCTCTTGTCATATCTTATTAATTACTTAGTGTTGCCATAGGTCTGGGATTCCTGGACATGTCCTCGTTTTGGGGGCCGATGTGCATTTTACATGAAATGTGCGTGTTTGGGGTTTTATAAGACATCATCATCATCATCATCATCATCATCATCATCATCATCATCATTATTTGCACATGCTTGGGAGGGCAATGTGCTCTGGAAATCGAAGTGCAGTATCAGAGCGAGGCTGTTGCAGTGAAGATCAGGTAAGAGCTGGGGTCATTTTTCTGCTCAGACTGGCATCAACTTGGGATTGGGTTCAGCCTTGGGCAGTTTGGGTTTGGGTTTGGGCTGCTCTGCATGCCTCAGCCACTGCCACCCCAAGCCAGGACAAGAGGCGTGTGGTCGTGGCAGTGCGCCCACACGTGTGTGCCTCTTTACCAGGCTTGGGCTGGCAGCGGCTGTGGCTGTCCTCCCCCCCCCCCATCACAATATGGTAACCCTAAATGACCTCTCTTTTACTACCCAACAAATTACTAGAGTGCATGGTTTTCCTTTCACCCATTTCAACTTCCCCTCATTTCCTTTTCTTTATGAAGTGTTTATATACCACTATTTAACAACAGATCAGGACATTGTCTAGAAACATAAAAACACTTATCCAACTATAAAGATGTGCACATGCTATATTCTCGAGACTAAATGTACATACCGTATTTTTCGCTCTATAAGACGCACTTTTCCCCCTCCAAAAATTAAGGGGAAATGTGTGTGCGTCCTATGGAGCGATTGCAGGCTCCCTGACTTCAGTGAAAGCAACACGAAGCCTCCGAAGCGCAGCAGGAGAGCGAAAGGGTTTGGTGTGCGCTGATCCCTCTCGCTCTCCAGGCTTCGCTTCGCTGGAAAGGTGCTGCACAGCTTTCCCTCTCTGCGCAGCGCCCCTTCAGTGAAGCGGGAGGAGAAATGGAAGGGGCTCCGTTTCTCCTGCCGCTTTGCTGAAGGGGCGTTGCGCAGAGAGGGAGAGATTATTTTTTACTTGTTCTCCCCCTCTAAAACTAGGTGCGTTCTATGGTCAGGTGCGTCCTATAGAGCGAAAAATACAGTATCTATAAACACATATACATGTCCTTTTATTTATGTCTTATATTCAAATAGCTTCCTATTTTGCTGATGTATGTATATTCTTAAAAACATTGCAATGTGTGAGAGGTCTTACACAGCAATCAATACTGATAAATTTTCCATCCATGGCTTTCCTCACCTGCGTAAATCCCTTGAGCCGCACAATGGCATCCCGGTCAATGCGGAACCAGGTTTCTTGGGACGGCTGCCGCTCTAGACTCCCAATTTTCACTGAAGCCACTGAAGTGTTGGGCCACACGATCCAGGTCAAAATATCAAGGCTGGCTGCAAGTTCCCCATCTTTGTTCAAATATACGCCATCCATGGAAGTATTGTAACACTCAAAGTTGCTTAGAAAAGGGTGGAACTAAAATGGCACACAGAGAAAATGAAGGTTATTTCAGTGCTGCCCATTTGGGGATAAATTTCCCTTCTTAATCCAGACAACACAGAGAACAGAGTAATAATAATAATAATAATAATAATAATAATAATAATAATAATAATAATAAAAAAAAATTTTATTTATATCCCGCCCTCCGCAGCCGAAGCCGGGCTCAGGGCGGCTAACAACAATAAAACAGTACAAAAGTACAGCATAAACAACATTCTAAAATCATTCATTATAAAATTAATTAATTCAAGCCACTGGCAACCATTGGGCCAGAGCTCCGCGAAGATTGCCGAAGGAGGGAGTCAGGCTGTGCCCTGGCCAAAGGCCTGGCGGAACAGCTCTGTCTTGCAGGCCCTGCGGAAAGATATCAAGTCCCACAGGGCCCTGGTCTCTTGTGACAGAGTGTTCCACCAGATCGGAGCCACAGCCGAAAAAGCCCTGGCTCTAGTTGAGGCCAGCCTAAATTCTCTGTGGCCTGGGACCTTCAAGGTGTTTTTATTTGAAGACCGTAAGTTTCTCTGTGGGGCATACCAGGAGAGGCGGTCCCGTAGGTACGAGGGTCCTAGGCCGTATAGGGCTTTGAAGGTTAAAACCCGCACCTTGAACCTGATCCTGTACTCCACCGGGAGCCAGTGCAGCTGGTATAGCACTGGGTGAATGTGATCTCGCAGCGAAGACCTCGTAAGGAGTCTCGCTGCAGCATTCTGCACCCGCTGGAGTTTCTGGGTCAGTCTCAAGCACAGAAAGGAATCCTTCACATCAGGAGTTCAATTTGGGGGCAGGAAATGGACACCCTGAGACTTCGCTTGGCTAGGGAGGTACCTATGTCCTTGTCCTGGAACATGAGGAACAGTAGACCCAAAGATGCCAAAGTGATGGTGATATTTTTTTCTTGGAAAGCAAGTTGACACCTAATTTTAAATGTGTTATGGAAAGTGGAGTCATTGATCCTTACATTCCCATCTTGCTCAGCAGAAGGTGAAGACAATTTATATACAGTTAAAGCTTTATATTCAGCAATGTGAATTCCCTTATTCATTCCTTTAAAAACAAACTTTGCCTCAGAACTAAAAATATATATATATATTTAAAAATCTGATAGGCTATGAGAAGGTATTGGGTATAGACATAGAGATGTGGAAAAATTCTGATGGAACTTAAGTTCTGAGGCTCCCTGTGAAGGTCTCTCATTTTTTCTAATCTTACTTCTGGAAGGAGATTTGATACATAACCGCATTAGAGAAGGTACTTGTAGCATGAGCATGAGTTTGACCAAACTGCAGGAGGCCGTGGAAGACAGGAGTTCCTGGCACGCTCTGGTCCATGGAGTCACGAAGAGTCAGATACGACTAAACAACTAAACAACAACAACTAGTAGCCTCATTCCCAGCACTGCTCAGGAATTCCAAATACCAGTGCAATTTTGAAAGCCTCAGCCCACTATATTGATTCAGAATGACACCAAATTACATCTGCATATACACACAGAAGAAGAGGAGGAGGAGGAGGAGGAGGAGGAGGAGGAGGAGGAGGAGTTTGGATTTAATATCCTGCTTTATCACTACCTGAAGGAGTCTCAAAGTGGAAAAATTCTGATGGAACTTAAGTTCTGAGGCTCCCTGTGCAGGTCTCTCATTTTTTCTAATCTTCCTCCTGGAAGGAGACTTGATACATAACCCCGTTAGAGAAGGTACTAGTAGCCTCATTCCCAGCACTGCTCAGGAATTCCAAATATCAGTGCAATTTTGAAAGACTCAGCCCACTATATTGATTCAGAATGACACCTAATTACATCTGAAT
Source organism: Podarcis muralis (assembly GCF_964188315.1). Lineage (NCBI taxonomy): Eukaryota > Metazoa > Chordata > Lepidosauria > Squamata > Lacertidae > Podarcis > Podarcis muralis. The sequence goes on along the minus strand of NC_135656.1, from coordinate 121,116,180 downwards.
ATACACACACAGAAGAAGGAGAAGGAGAAGAAGAAGAAGAAGCGTTTGGATTTGATATCCTGCTTTATCACTACCCAAAGGAGTCTCAAAGTGGCTGACATTCTCCTTTCCCTTCCTCCCCCACAACAAACACTCTGTGAGGTGAGTGGGGCTGAGAGACTTCAGAGAAGTGTGACTAGCCCAAGCTCACCCAGCAGCTGCATGTGGAGGAGCGGGGAATCGAACCTGGTTCCCCAGATTACAGGTCTACCGCTCTTAACCACTACACCACACTGGCTCACCACAAAACCTGCTCCCGGAGTTCAAGATCTAGGGGTCTCAATTCGGATCCAGGGTTTGTGTTCCCTTGGAAGGAGGCACTGGGGAGACTGGTATCTTCATGCATATAATATGTATATTTCAGTGGAGCTATCAGAGATGGAAAAAGGAATACCTGCCATGGCTGTAGCCTCTGAAGCCTCCGCCTGTCTCCTCCACCCATCATTGCCACCTGCTTGGATCTGGATGAGTAAGCAGCATTTAAGGCATGTGCCACAGCATACGCACTGCTATAGATGTTGTAGTTGTCTGGAGAAAGACTCTGCACAAGAATATCCAGGGGCAATTCCCCCTTTTGTTCACATCTGTGACGTTCTTTCACAGAAAACAAGTGCTTTGAAAAGAAACAATCAAACACTTCCTTCCAGTAAGGAACTAAGCGTTTGAAGTCAAAATTGTCTTGTTTTAGGGCAACCTCTGTCTGAATTAAGAAGGAAAAGAAACAGTGGCGGTGCTGGAGTTGTAATCTCCAGTCAGACAGTGTTGGGGTGATGTCCCACAAAGCTGTGGTGATCCAGACTTTCCCCTCAGTGGACTGTAGCCACAATGTGAGTATTTGATTTACAAAGAATATCCCACTGAAGAAAGAACGAGTCTCTGCATAGTGAACAAATACATTGACTTGTCTCCATGTGAGAAATGAATCAACGTCAATTTTCACTTTATACTGAGTCATTTCTGGGATTCTGTATGAGACGGCAGCACAAATCCCATTCGAGGTGAGCATAGGGGTCAAGGACCTCATGAACCTTTCTCCATTGTCGTTGTCTGGAGCAAAGAGACCGATCCACGTCCATCTGAAATGGAGGAGCAACTTGACAATCCCTGTGTATTGGTGGTCATCTTTGGGGAGCATCCGGTAGAAAAAAGGGAACTGAGTTTTATCATTGATGTCATGGGAGACAAACCCATAACTAACCTGGAAGGGAATGGACGAGAAAAGTGTCTTGCTTGGCTTCCTTTGAATCCTCTTGTATGCATCTCATCCCCATATCACAGAATTTCCATATCAAATATATTTATTAATAGAGAAATTGTGCCAGGAACAATCCTAACCAGGTCTGCTAAAAAGCAAGACTTGTAGAATTAGCCCCAGGTAAGTTGGATTCAGTTGCAGCCTTGGGCTACACTTGGTAACCAAACCCTAGTCAGACTAATATTATGTCAATAGATTTTCTGTTGTATTCATTCTGTGTGGACTAGAGCGAAATTCAACACCCTGTAATCCAGAAGAATTAAGAAAGAAAGAAGGCTGTTGAAAGGACAAATAAAGCTTGAGATTGACACTAACTTTGTCCATCAGACAGAGGCCATTCAAAGCAAAGCGAAATTAAAGTGCACCCAATTTCACACCTGTGGGATTTTGTAGATGCCCAACATGTTTGAAATATGGACAGCAATTTCAGAATCAGCACCTTCTAGGACAGCCAGCAGGTTATTCTGCCTTCCACACCTGTAGTTTGGAATACTTGCATGACCGGTATAGAGCAGCTCTACCATGGCGTCGTATGTGATTCTTGCATTGTGATAGTTCTCAAAGATATTGTAGCCCAGGGTGATGTTGGGTAAGAGCCTGGGATTCTGGTTGATCTCGTGGATGGCGAGCAGGAAGGCCAGATTGTGGAGTAAATCTATGTCTTTACTTCTGCAAGATATCATATATTCTGTATCATCACCCTCAATTTAACAACACATGTAACTTTCCTCACTCTGCAACATGAAGGGAATTTTGAAGCAATACAAATTTAGTTTTAGGGTGATACTCATGCTCAGTCATAAACAGGCTTTTAATAGCCAACCCGCCTTCAAATGTTGGGACAATCCTCACTACAAAGGCAAGGCAGATGTGCCTATCCAGTAATGCTGTGGTATATTCAGAAGCGAAGGTTTCCATCATGACATCAGAAGTGACAGTGTCTATCATGACAGTAACAGCCATGCCACCTTCTAAGATTGTACAACCTTACAAGAAAGACTTTTCATACTATGCCATGATACAATAGTAAAATTGAAAATGCAACTTAAAACCAATAAACAGCAAGGCAAAAGGAAATAAGGCATTGATCCAGGGGATTTGGAGACATACACCAGGGTCCAATCTTATGGGTCAGGTAAAATCTTTAATCTGTTATCAGAGTGTGCTATTCAAAATAAGATGGTGAAAATATCTAGAGGGTTCATATTGCTCCCTTCCAGAATCGCATTGCAAAACAGAGACATATGAAGAGACTGGGTTTTAGCAGGGACCGATGCAAGGAAATACCCACCATCTGTTTTAATGAGGTTTAAAGCATTAGATTTATGGTTTCCTACCATTAAACTCATCCCCACATAATTTACTTACGGAGATATGTGGATAAAAGGATCCTGGGAGAAAGAGCCTGGTTGAGATATTCCACTTAGTGTGGGGATAATCCCACCAATGAGATGGTCTCCTGCTCTGTAAAAGTTAAAGGGATTATACTGGTCTCTCACTAAATTCAAGGGACATTTTCCCTTCAGCTGTCCATAGACGTTGTAGAGCAGAAGTAGTATTATCATGGACATGTCTGAGGCTGTCACTCACTTCCCTCTTGCCTGCTTGCTTCAAAGAAGCCAAAACTGAACAAAGCTGCCTGCTATCAATGATTTTTCTAATACAGATGAAGTCCCACCAGGGCTTCTCGTTCAAAGAGGGTGATATCACACTGACAGCATCCCAGCTATTTTGAAACCCCCAACCCAAGATCTCAGTGGAGTGCAACATATTTATACCCCGACCTTTTTCAGGCTTGATGAAAGGAATTGCCTCCTGTTACTCCCAAATCTGGCAGTTTCTGCTAATGGTCTCAGATGTGATATTCAGGGAAGTCCCTTGAGCTTTGGCAGAATTAGAGAACTAAATCACCATGATTTACACAATGATAAGGGGAAGAATTGGCTCTCCAATGGATCACAAACTCTCGATGTGGCTCCTTGCACAGGTGCTTGGGTGGAGCGAAACTTGTTTACAAAAACTCAACAATGATCCAACAAAACGAGGTTGGGATTAGAAAAAGTGGGCTTCATTATAGTGGAAAAAATCTACCATCTACAAAGACCTCCTGTGAAAGATTTTGGGAAAACATATACATGTTAAGATTACAAAAAGAAACAAACACGAAATCAGCTCTCTATATGTTGGTCAATTTGTCCCCATATTCACTGTTTTCAAAGATCTTGCTTCTAATGGGGAAAGTCACCATGGTGTTTTCTGTTCTAACAGATCTTTGTATTTCTCCCAGACTTTAAGAATCGAGTTTCTTTTTATATGATTATAGAATCTTTTGTGAACTTTTGCCTTATGATACCATAGATACCCATGCCAACCAACTCTATTATCATGACCTTCCAAATTTGTTAAATTTATCAATCCCAGATTCAGAAAATGCATGATGCTTTATAATATAATCTTAAATCCGGTAGAGAGAAACCTCTTCTATCTTTAACATCTATTAATAATTCATGTTTAATTCTTGGGTTTCCCCCTCTTCAGATAAATCTTCTAATGCCTTTTTGCCATTCTTTGAAACAGCTCACACTGCTTACCACCGGGATTGACTGAAATAAAAACAACATTTTTGGCAATACGTTCATCTTAATTCTACCCAGTAATGACAAACTCATCCTTCCCCAAATTTCTAAATTCCTTTTTATTTATTTCCATAATTTTCCATAATTATCTTTAAATATATTAATATTCTTGACTGTCAACCATATTCCCAAATATTTAACTTTTTTATACAGACTTATCTCTTCTGCTATATCTCCTTTTTAGCTTGCTCTGAAACATTCTTCACTAAAAGCTTAGTCTTATTTTTATTCAATTTAAAACATGTTACTTGTCCAAATTCTGGTATTTTTTCCTAATACTTTTGGTAATGAGTTTATAGGGAGTTTAAAGGGACGCGGGTGGCGCTGTGGGTAAAAGCCTCAGCGCCTAGGGCTTGCCGATCGAAAGGTCGGCGGTTCGAATCCCCGTGGCGGGGTGAGCTCCCGTTGCTCGGTCCCAGCGCCTGCCAACCTAGCAGTTCGAAAGCACCTCCGGGTGCAAGTAGATAAATAGGGACCGCTTACTGGCGGGAAGGTAAACAGCGTTTCCGTGTGCTGCGCTGGCTCGCCAGATGCGGCTTTGTCACGCTGGCCACGTGACCCGGAAGTGTCTCCGGACAGCGCTGGCCCCCGGCCTCTTGAGTGAGATGGGCGCACAACCCTAGAGTCTGTCAAGACTGGCCCGTACGGGCAGGGGTACCTTTACCTTTACCTTTACTTATAGGGTCTTCAACTGTTATCACAAGGCCATCCGCAAATGCTTTAAATTTATTTGGTTTATTTCCTACTTTTATTCTTCTGGTGGTTTCTTCTGCTCTTATATTTCTCACCAGAACCTCTAATACTAAGATAAACAATAATGGTGACAAGGGGCATTCTTGTCTTGTCTCTTTCAAAATTTTGCATTTCTCAGTAATAACACTATTCTCAATTAATCTTGCCTGTTGCTTTGAATAAATTGCATCTATTCCTCTTCTGAACCTCTCCCCGAAATTTATCTCTTCTAATAACTTATGCATAAATGACTAAGAAATTTCAGTGTTTCATATTTTCAGTGTCAATAAAAATCAAGGCTGCTTGTTTTTCATTTCCTACCTCCATGTACTCTATGACATCAATTATGTTCCTTATATTATCTTTCATCTAATGACCTGGAAGAAATACTGCTTGGTCATGAAGTATTATATCTAACAATATTCCTTTCATTCTATTGGCCACCTCATGAGAAGAGAAGACTCTCTGGAAAAGACCCTGATGTTGGGAAAGATGGAGGGCACAAGAAGAAGGGGACGACAGAGGACAAGATGGTTAGACAGCGTTCTCGAAGCTACAAACATGAGTCTGACCAAACTGCAGGAGGCAGTGGAAGATAGGAGTGCCTGGCGTGCTCTGGTCCATGGGGTCACAAAGAGTCGGACACGACTAAACGACTAAACAACAACAAAACATGTTTGCAAAAAAATTATCATCGTTACTTAATAATGAAATTGGCCTATAGTTTTTGATTAATGACAGATCAGTCTTTTGTTCCGGAATCTCGGCTTTTCTGTTGTATATCCCACCATCCAATTCTATTTTATATGTTTTTTCTTTCTTGCTAAGACCTTGCTATGGACTTTTTAGGCCCCTGTCTTCAGGACCAAGCAGGACTTTTTCCACTTGGCAAATTGGCACCGACTACTTGGTTTTCACCTACTTCACAGCAATCATTATAACTTTGTTAGGTTAGGTATTGGGTAAGCCTTAGTCTTAGCTGGAGGGGAGGTTGTAGCCTCTGCCTGCCCCTCCTTAGTTTAGGGAAACCTGTTTAAGGGATATGCAAGGAGTTGCTTCTGTCGGGATGCCATAGCACTCCTCCAAAGGGAACCCTCAAGGGGTACCCCTATTTGATGTAGGTCATAGTCCCCCCTTCCCATGGTGTCAGTTACCCTTAGATAAGCACCCTAGAAGATGGGCTGGATTTAGTTAAATGTCTTCACCCAATGCCTATGCCAAACCTTTTTCATCTGTATCCGATAAAGTTGTGACCTCTTTAAACCCAAAATCTATATGCTAATGTCTTATCAGGTGACTCAATACACAAGGAGTGACTTGGTCACGGGGCCTTGGCATGCAAATGTCAGGTTCGAAACTTAGGCAGGATGAACCAGCTGCACAACTTTAAGATGCGGGACATGTGGCTTGCCAGTAATACATGTGTAAAGGATCTAGGAGGCTTAGTAGACCATAAGCTTAACATGAGTCAACAGTATGATGTAGCAGTGGAAAAGCTAACATTATTCTAGGTTGCATCATCAAACGTATAGTGCCCAGAACAAGGGAAGCAATAGCATGGAACATGTGCAGTGGAGGGCAACCAAGATGATCAAGGGTCTGGAAGCCTTATGATAAATGGTTGAGAGAGTTGGCTATGTTTAGCCTGGAGAAGAGGACAGTGAGAGGAGATGTGAGAGGCATATCTAAAGGGCTGTCCCATGGAAGGTGGAGCGAGCTTGCTTTAGCCTGCCCTGGAGACTAGGACCTGAAGGAATGTGGGAATTGCACTAGATGACCCGCAGGATCCCTTCCAATTCTACAATTCTACGAAGAAGAAGAAGAGAAGAAGTTTGGATTTGATACCCCGCTTTATCACTACCCAAAGGAGTCTCAAAGTGGCTAACAATCTCCTTTTCCCTTCCTCCCCCACAACAACCACTCTGTGAGGTGAGTGAGGCTGAGAGACTTCAGAGAAGTGTGACTAACCCAAGGTCACCCAGCAGCTGCATGTGGAGGAGCGGGGAATCAAACCCAGTTCGCCACATTATGAGTCCACCGCTCTTAACCACTACACCACACTGGCTCTCCAGTGAGTCTCCAGTGAGTCTATGTGTCTGTTGGGTGTGTGTGGAGTTTGGCCTAAACTTTGCTAAGAGACAACTAAGAGGCATGCTGGATCATACCTCAAACCTTGGAGCCACATCTGTGACTTTTTGCAAATATGTTTCTCTCCAGCTCTGCGTCTGCCCCTCAAGTCACCAAGAGACTCCAGAATGTTGCAGAGAAGAAATTTCTTTGCCTTATAATTATCCAAATCATAGTGATTTGTTCTTGCCAAAGGTGTTTCTGCAACTTTCCAAAGCATCAGAAAGAATAGAAGCAAGTGGTTATTTGCTGCGCTGTGAGTTTTTTGGAAAGTGTCAGAGACAGACTGAGTCACGATTTCCCATAGGGGAAGAGGGATATATTCCTGTTTGAGGTTTTATGGCTCTGAAGCCATAGCTGAACAGCATGCATACTGGTGAAACCACACCAGCTTTGGTCTTGCAAGAGTTTTTCGCTTCTTCTGCTTAACTGTCTCTGGAGGTAAAAGCAACCACAGAGGCAGAATGATATTCCTGCTGTTGCTACTGCTGCTGCTAATGCCCCATGAAGTATGTGGGAAGCTGAAGGCAACATGCTCTTTGAATATGATCAAGGGAAAAACCGAAGCATTCAATTTCTACCGGCCTGGTGAATTCTTCATTAATGGGATTATATCTCCAAGAAATATTTATAAACAATGGCCATACAACTTTTCCCAGACCCCTTCACCACAGCTTCTAGTGTAAGTAATTATAGGCAGATGAATGTCATCATCATTCCAAAGTTTTGCATATATCAGGGAAACGGCTATTATTTCAGGTCTGGGAGCCTGTGATCCCCTAGCAATTGCTGAATTAAAGCTGCCAATCATTTGCCCTGGTGGCTGAGGCTGATGGGAGTTGGAGTCCAGCAGCAGGATCCTCCCCACATCTGTCCTATTTTCTTGTTCCCTGGCTCTTCCTGGCTAAAATGCTGCTCTAGCTAAGCTGCTGTGCTGCCTGTTGAAAATGGCAACAGAAAAATGCAAATGACTTGCTGGAGATAAAAATAATGCATTGAATTAATGCACCTGTTTGAGAATTAAAATATCCCACCTGCATGAGGAGAGTGAGGGTGGCATGAAACATAGGGAATTTCTGAAAAGCCTGGATTTTTTTCCTTTCATTTTTTATCTGTAAGCTGTTCTGAGTCCCATTGGGGTAAAGGTGGAGTATAAATATACACTACTATGAATAATACAGGGACGCAAGAGGCGCTGTGGGTAAAGCCTCAGTGCCTAGGACTTGCCGATCGTATGGTCGGCGGTTCGAATCCCCGCGGGGATGAGCTCCCGTCGCTCGGTCCCAGCTCCTGCCCACCTAGCAGTTCGAAAGCACTCTTAAGTGCAAGTAGATAAATAGGTACCGCTTTATAGCGGGAAGGTAAACGGCGTTTCCGTGTGCTGCGCTGGTGCTGGCTCGCCAGCTGCAGCTTCGTCACGCTGGCCACGTGACCTGGAAGTGTCTTCGGACGGCGCCGGCTCACGGCCTCTAGAGCGAGATGAGCACGCAACCCTAGAGTCGGACACGACTGGCCTGTACGGGCAGGGGTACCTTTACCTTTACCTTACTATGAATAATAATACTGTTTGACATTTCTATTCCACTTTATTCCACCTTATTCTATTCCACCTCCCACAAACATGGGATTGTTACGTGTTGCATGTCTGTTTACATTCCAGCACAGCTTCCTGGGAACTTCCATTTGTGTATAGTTTTCGCTTTGGCTGTTCTCTCTGAGACGACGAGAGAGAAAGATGACATGTTTCTTTGTCCTGATTTATGATTAATAAATCTGTAGTTGTAGTATGCTTCCACAAGCCTCACGCCTATTCTGTGTGTGCAATTTGATCTGCTGGTAGTGTGCCCTGGCTCAGAAGCCCGGGTTGCTGATTTACGTCGGAGCAGAGGTGATGGTCTTCGCAGAGGGACAGCTGGAAGGGAACGACCTAGCCAGGACTGGCCAGCTGGCCTCCCGGCCCTCTGCATGCCAATACATACTGGATCTACAAACCATGATTTGAAGACAATGTTGGTTTCCATTAAATTGTGAATAGTGGTTTGACACCTTTTGATTTCTTTATTGCAGTTCAAAAAGTTACTACTACTGGTACATCTTACTCTTCTTGTTCACCGTCCAGGAGATCAATCTGGATCCCAGGATCCTACCCAACATCACCCTGGGCTACAATCTCTATGAGAACTATTTTGATAGAAGGACAACTTCCAGTGCAATGTTGGACCTTGGCACAAGCAATATTCCAAACTACAGCTGTGGAAAAAGGAATAAACTTTTGGCTGTTCTTGAAGGGGCTGATTCCGTCATCTCAAAAGAAATTTCGGACATGTCAGGCATCTACAAAATCCCACAGGTATGAAGTCGTGTGGATAGAAAGACAGAGGACAACTTTAGCAGCATAGAATTCCACTTACTCTTCATGTGAGTCTAGAAGGGACATCGCAAAGTCGGAATTCCTTAGCTATAGCATAATATCTGATCCAGGGACCTTTATTCTGGCCTCTGCCAACTTGGCACCCTCCAGATATTTCAGACCAAAATTCCCATCAGCTCCTGCCAGCACAATATTTTAATCATTTCAGGTAAATAAATATCTCTTCCCTATTTTGATTGGCAATTGCACACTTTTTTCTTCATTTCCTCACAAGGTCAGTTGTGGCTTTACACATCAGCTTCGTAATAATAAAGCCCAGTTCCCTTTTGTCTACCGGATGATGCCCAAAGAAGAAATTCAGTACCGGGGGATTGTCAAGTTGCTTCTGCATTTCAGATGGACTTGGATCGGCCTCATTTTTCCAGACAATGACAATGGAGAAAGGTTTGTGAGTGCCCTGACATCCCTGACTATCAAGAGTGGAATTTGCATTGCCTTAGAAAAAAGAATACCAGAAAACAATCAACTTGAAATGTTCAGACTGAGTAAACCAGTTGCCATATGGAAGCAAGTCAATGTATTTGTTTACTATGAAATCACTCGCTTGGGATGGAATCCGATCATGCAATTTCAAAAAAAATTCGAGAAAGAAATTGGAACAAAAGTCTGGATCTCAACAAGTTTTCAGGAAATTAATGTGCATTTGTCTGCTCCTCCAAATTACTTCCAGTACATCCATGGCTCTTTGTCCTTTATAATGAAGCCCCAAATAAGGAGAAAATACCAATACTATGTACCAGAATCCAATCTTCTTGGACAGTTTATCAATAAAGCATTCCGTTGCTCATATTCAAAGCACATGTTGGCTGTAAAAGGTCGGACAAGATGCAGAGAGAAGGAGAAACTGGAGACGCTGCCCCAACAGGAGCTGGAGAGAGCCCTGTCTCAAGACAGCTACATCACGTACTTCAGTATCCAAGCTGTGGCTCAGGCCTTAAAAGCCACATATTCAGCCAGATCAAAATTCATGTTCATGGTGGGTGGAAGAGACAGGTTGGAGCATCAAAAGCTGCAGCCATGGCAGGTATTCCCTTTCCCTTTTTGCAAACTGCAAACCATTAACCCAACTCTGGAATGAAACTTACCCATCTCCTCATCTCCATTTTGGAGGAAATTCTAATTAGTAAGGCCCATGGAGAAGGCAAACATTTCTGCCCTTTCTGGCAGGGGTGAAACTAGGCTGTATTTCACCTGGGTCAAAGACCCAGTTTGGCACACCCCCATGCGCATTGCATGCACATTTGCATGCACACATGCACAGGCTGGGAGCCTAATGGCACCCCTCTGGAAGCTTCACCTGGGGCAAAAAAATGCAACACCTGGCTAGCCCCCAGCCCCATAGCTATGGCTCTAGAAAATGTTGTTTAGTCGTTTAGTCATGTCCGACTCTTCGTGACCCCATGGACCAGAGCACGCCAGGCACTTCTGTTTTCCACTGTCTCCAGCAGTTTAGTCAAACTCATGCTGGTAGCTTTGACAACACCGTCCAACCATCTCGTCCTTTGTCGTCCCCTTCTCCTTGTGCCCTCCATCTTTTCCAACATCAGGGTCTGTTCCAGGGAGTCTTCTCTTCTCATGAGGTGGCCAAAATATTGGAGACTCAGCTTCACGATCTGTCCTTCCAGTGAGTACTCAGGGCTGATTTCCTTCAGAATGGATAGGTTTGATCTTCTTGCAGTCCATGGGACTCTCAAGAGTCTCCTCCAGCACCATAATTCACAAGTATCAATTCTTCGGTGATCAGCCTTCTTTATGGTCCAGCTCTCACTTCCATACATCACTACTGGGAAAACCATAGCTTTAACTATACGGACCTTTGTTGGCAAAATAGAAAATAGCAAGTTTCTATTAAAAGCTTTATATAACACTCTTTGCTCCCCCCCACCAAAAAATCCTCAAGGTGGTTTAACATTACAAAACAGCTGTGGATAGAATAAAACACAATGCAAGAATGTAAAAATAGTATGAAAAGCAGAGGACTTTTCATCTTTCTATAACACCTTGTTTGAACAAAATTACCTTCAACCATTCCAGAATGCACACATAGTAATTGTTACTAAATTTACCTCTGTGCTCATAAATAAGCACAATGAAATATTATGCAAAACTGTGCCCTCCCTTGTGGAGTTGTGCAAGTTCTACCAAAAGCTGCTGCTGTCTGAAGGGAAGGGAGAGACTTCATATCTGCAGGCTTCCACATGATCTGAGTGATCAATGTTCCATTTCACATGGAAGTTTGCAAGTGTAAAAGTTTCCCTTTCTTTTACATATTTGCATCAGAAAGTGGGGATGCTTAATACAACCACAGATCCCCCTCATAGGCTGCTCTTGACTGTGAGTAGACCTGCGAGGGTCTTCTCTGTAATGGCCCCCATACCATGGAATAACTTCTATAGAGATACAGAGGGTGTCGGGGTAATGGTGTCTCACCAGCTACTTCTAACAAAGCTATTCAGAAAGGCTTCCCATTACACTGATGTGTAATACCGACTGTAGATCTACTATCTGAAGTCAATGCTAAATTGCATTGGAGTACATTTTATAGTGGGACGCGGGTGGCGCTGTGGGTAAAAGCCTCAGCGCCTAGGGCTTGCCAATCGAAAGGTCGGTGGTTTGAATCCCCGCGGCGGGGTGCGCTCCCGTTGCTCGGTCCCAGCGCCTGCCAACCTAGCAGTTCAAAAGCACCTCCGGGTGCAAGTAGATAAATAGGGACCGCTTACCGGCGGGAAGGTAAACGGCGTTTCCGTGTGCGGCTCTGGCTCGCCAGGTGCAGCTTGTCACGCTGGCCACGTGACCCGGAAGTGTCTTCGGACAGCGCTGGCCCCCGGCCTCTTGAGTGAGATGGGCGCACAACCCTAGAGTCTGTCAAGACTGGCCCGTACGGGCAGGGGTACCTTTACCTTTTACCTTTACATTTTATAGTGTTTTTTAATAGCATTTTTTATATCTGTGTAGATCCAGCCACATTTTTTTGTATTGATCTTATTCTGTACAGCACCTCGTTATTCTATATAAAAGGTGGTCTTTGAATGGTTAAATAAATAAAATGGAATGCCTATCAGGGCTTATCAGAACAGACGAGATGCACACTGGCCCCAATTCATAGGAACTCAAAATGTGTAGGGCTGAGATACTCAATAGGGTTTCATTATTTATTTTTTTGCACTGGGCCTTTCCTTGTCATTCCAGCTGCACTCTTTCCTGAGAGAGGTCCAGTTTCTGAATACTTCCATGGGAAGCCTGCATTTGGATGAGAATGGGGAGCTGCCAAACAACTATGATATTGAGAACTGGGTGATGTTTCCTAATAAGTCTCGTTTTAGAGTGAAAATTGGGAGCATAGAGAGAGAGACTTCTACTGAGATAAAGTTCACCATTAACTTGGAAGCCATAGTGTGGCCCACATGGTTTAACAAGGTAGAGGAAACTTTATTGATGTGACATCTGGTAAGCTCAAATCATTTGCTGGATAATTCCAAAAGCCCAAGTGTCCCTATTTTCCAGAGACAGTCCTGGATTTACAGAAACCATCCCAGTTTCTGATTTGATCTCAGAATGCCCCTCTTTTCCTTAGGTAAAGGTAAAGGGACCCTGACAGTTAGAGGTCATGTGGTAGACGACTCTGGGGTTGCGGCACTCATCTAGCTTTACTGGCCGAGGGAGCCAGTGTACAGCTTCCGGGTCATGTGGCCAGCAGGACTAAGCTGCTTCTGGCGAACCAGAGCAGCGCACAGAAACACCGTTTACCTTCCCGCCGTAGCGGTACCTATTTATCTACTTGCACTCTGACGTGCTTTCGAACTGATAGGTTGGCAGGAGCAGGGATGGAGCAACGGGAGCTCACCCCATTGCGGGGATTCGAACTGCCAACCTTCCGATCAGCAAGCCCTGGGCTCTGTGGTTTAACCCACAGCGCCACCAGCGTCCCCTCTTTTCCTTAGAACGTCCCTATTTTCATCAGAGAAATGTTGGATGGTATGGAGTTATGTGACTCCCCCGAGCCAATGGGGAAAGTAACTATACAACTTGTAGAAGACACCTGAAGGCAGCCCTGTATAGGGAAGTTTTTTTTTTAATGTTTTATGCTTTATTATGTTTTTTAATATATGTTTTGAATCTAAATGTTGGAACCAACAAGAAGCACACCAAAGGGGTCTCCCAGCCATGCCTTTCTTCTGCAAATTGCTTCCCTGAAAAATAATAATGCCTTGGGTCAGTGAGAATTAAGATCCTGCTGAGTCATTTGCAAATTCAAATTCCAAACTTCATATGAATCCCGTAAACACAAATACTCCTAACACGTTTCCTTTAATGCACAATCTTCTCTTTATGATTAGACTGTGCCTTGCTCCAGGTGTACCAAAAGCTGTCAGCTTGGATTTGCCAAAGTGGTTCCAGAAGGAGAGCCAGTTTGCTGCTATGTATGTGCTCCATGTATGGAAGGGACAATATCCACTCAGGAAGGTGGGTGACTCCAAGGGTGAGGGCATTGCTTGGGAGAATGTCAACAGGGAAAACATTCACTTTCTATAAAGACTCTGAGGATTTATTTTGAATGTTAACCCTTTTTTGACTTCTATATCTTTAATCAGCTTTATTAATTCAAGGAATTTGTTTGAAACAAATGATCTCAGGGAAGCAATCTGTGGGCTACAAGCAGGTGATCATAGAGAGTCAATAACAGTGCCTTCAGAGGTCAAATATTTCTATAAAAGAAAACCCATTCACATGGAACAGAACCATATAAATTCAGATGGGCCAACAATGAAAAATATCTACAATTAAAGTAAAGAGATGTGTCTTCACTATATGGCAAAAGCTGTACAGCGAAGACACCATCTCTGTGGAGCCTCTCTGCATTTCCTACATCACAATACAGGATTATTTTGAAGATAAAAATGGGTGAAAACTTTATGCAACACCTCCATTTCCTTGGAGGCAAGGGATGGTACAATGTTAAACAGTAAATTAGGTATTGAAAAAAGAAATTTTGTTCATTTCCTTGCTGACATCAGCATCTTAAAAAATATATGTAACGCAGCACAGAAGGCTATGCAGATATCTAAACGATACTAAGGCACCCTTTTTCTCCTCCTCAGATGCAGAACATTGCACCAAATGTCCAGAAGATCAACACTCAAACACGTACCGAGATCAATGTGTTCCCAAAGTTATTACATTCCTGGCCTATGAAAACCCTTTGGGGAGCCTACTAGCTTCCACTGCTATATCCTTGTCTTTAATCACAGCCTTCATTTTAGGAATCTTCATTAAATATAAAGAAACCCCAATAGTCAAAGCCAACAACAGGGACCTCTCATACATCCTCCTCATCTTCCTCCTGATTTCCTTTTCCTCCTCCCTCCTCTTCATTGGCGAGCCAGGAAAAGAGAACTGCCTTCTCCAGCAAATGGTCTTCAGCATCATCTTCTCAGCTGCTGTCTCTTCTGTTTTGGCAAAAACCATCACTGTGGTGCTGGCCTTCCTGGCCACAAAGCCAGGGAACAGGGTGAGGAAATGGCTGGGAAAGAGTTTGGCCAACTCCATTGTCATTTCCTGCTCCGGTGTCCAAGTTGTCATCTGCACCATCTGGCTGGGGATCTCTCCCCCATTCCCAGACTCTGACATGCGCTCCCAGCCCCGAGAGATCATCCTGCAGTGCAATGAAGGGTCTGTTGCCATGTTTTATTGTGCCCTTGGCTACATGGGCTTCCTGGCTGCCATCTGCTTCACAGTGGCTTTCCTGGCCAGGAAGCTGCCTGGGGCCTTCAATGAAGCCAAGCTGATCACCTTCAGCATGCTGGTCTTCTGCAGTGTTTGGGTGTCCTTTGTGCCCACCTACCTGAGCACCAAGGGGAAGTACATGGTAGCCGTGCAGATCTTCTCTATCTTAGCCTCCAGTGCTGGGCTTCTGGGCTGCATCTTCATCCCAAAGTGCTACATTATTATACTGAGACCCGATCTGAACACAAAGGGACAACTGACAGCAAAAGCTAAAAATGGCATCTAATTCTTCACATATTCAGTTTTGACACCCGTTTCCCGCTACAGTTGTAATGAAAACCGCATAGTTGTCATGGGAATGTGTATACTTAAATATACATCTCTCTTTACCTTTTATTAATCACAAACGATGAAAAAGAAGCCCTGGATCACATCCCTACACAGTTTTAGATCAGATTTTAAGGGATATTGCTGTCTGTGATCACACTAGGGGATTCTTCTCCCATGGGTGGGGAACACTGTCAGAGCTACTGTGTCCTTCTCAGATACCCTCCAGGTGGATGGTGACTAAGGGGGATGCAGTGGGCATAGGCCGACCCCACACTGCTTTTTTTAGAATTCCTGCTTCATGATTGCGGTCATGGGATTTTTGTCTTTCACATGACGGTATATGTTTTGACTCCACAGAGTGGGAAGTGACGGAAGCAGGATGTTTGTGTAACTGTGTTCTGTGAAGTGGGACTATTGTTCTATTTCTCTTTGCTGTCTGATGCTATAGAGAGAAGGAGCCATGTTGCAGCGCTCCGTGTGTGTTTATATGTAAATAAAGTAGATTAGCCAAAATGCTGAGTTCTGTCATGCAAGGTGTGCAAACTCTGCGGATCCCTAAGTGTGCCGGTGTCTGTTGGCATCGGTCGCTGTGATGTTCGGGCTGAAGAAAGCTTATGAAGCTCCCCAACGATTGACCAGGAGGGAGGTAACATGCCAGTCGGGCATGTGTCTCTGCCAGGGTCCTACTCGAGTGTAGGCTGAATTCCTGGCACTTTTGTGGACAGTGCTGACTGCAGGGCACCTGAGCTACCGGATCCCTCCCAGGTGCCCTCCAGCTTTACTCTGTTTGTGACCTGACCATATAACAACTAGATTTCTTGACTCCAGAGTGGCAGATTAAATTGGTAAATGATCTAGCTATACCTGTTTATCAGTTACTCCAGGGATGAGTTTTAGTTCCATGCAAACACTGATACACACATTTGCTTTATTTATGACACCTTGACATTTTGAAGAAAAAGTTTGTTTCCCCAAATTTATGTCATGCGGGCACAATGGTAATCCCAAGGAATAAATATTGAACTGTACATTTCAAAGGAAGTGTTTAATGTTCCTTTTTCATATGAGAATTCCCTCTGCCCTTTTACAGAAGAATCAATGAGGTCCTATGAGAACCAGTGTGGTGTAGTGGTTAAGAGTGGTAGACTCGTAATCTGGGGAACCGGCTTCGCGTCTCCGCTCCTCCACATGCAGCTGCTGGGTGACCTTGGGCCAGTCACACTTCTTTGAAGTCTCTCAGCCCCACTCACCTCACAGAGTGTTTGTTGTGGGGGAGGAAGGAAAAGGAGAATGTTAGCTGCTTTGAGACTCCTTCGGGTAGTGATAAAGTGGGATATCAAATCCAAACTCTTCTTCCCAAACTTTATTTAAGGCATAGCCATTTGTATGGGTAATTCAGCATTCTCTTGCTCCAGTGTTATACTCTACAATGTTCTCAACTGCAGTCTCCTAAGGGACCCTAGACTAAGGAAGGGTGAGAGGTTGCTATTGTTTTGGACAGATGATTGTTTTCGAGTGAAGAGCTTAGCTCTCACGGGCATAGACTCTTGATCCTGACTGAATCTTCAGTATAATGTATATTTGCTCCCATCCCTATTTTTTCGTGGGTCTTATATGCTCATGCCCTATATTTCTTGCCCTGAATGTGAGCTTCCCAGAGATTATTCACTACTGGGAGATCCATGGAGCTGGACTAGATGGCACTTTGGTTTGATCCAGCTGCCAGGATCTTCTTAGGTTCCTGTGACCAAAATTCAGGACAAATTCCCCACCACCCACCCTCATTGAGTCATGTTAGACTTTGGAGATGCACATTGCAAACATGTTTTTCTCCAGCTCTGCTTCGGCCATTTGAGTCTCAAGAAAGTTGTAGACGCAAAACCTGTAATTATCAAAATCACAGTGATGTATTTTTCTAAAAGCTCGAGATATTTTTGGAGGTTGACTAAGCACCAAGATCAACAACAGCGTAAGGCTATTAATTCTACTGTGCCTGGAAAATAAAGTGGATGCAGAGAACAATTCCTGTCCCTGAGACAGATTGAGACAAGATTTAGTGCAGGTGAGAGGCAATGTGTGGTTGCTGTGTGACTTTTAATATCTCTGAAGCCCTTGTTGAATACCACCCAGACTGGGAAAACCACTTTAACTTTGGTGTTGCAAGAGTTTTCGGCTTCTTTGAATTAGCTGGCCCTGGAGGTGAGCAGAACCACTGACAAAGGAGGTGGTGGCGGCATGGACAGAGGGAGATTCCTTCTGTTTCTGCTGCTGCTTCTGTTGCTAATGATGCCCCATGGAGTCTGTGAGAACCTGAAGGCAAGATGTCCCTTGAATCTGATTAGAGATCAAAATGAGGCACTCAATTACTACCGGCCTGGAGACTTCCTCATTAGTGGGATCATATCTCCAAAATATATTATTGAACAGCTTCCATATGTATTTTCCCAGATCCCCTTCACCAGGATTAAGGAGTAAGTAATAGCAAGTGGGATGCCATATTTCTCTGCCACCATTCCAATGGTTCCTATTTCATAAGGAAAGAGCCCCTATCTCAGGACCAGGGAGCCTGTGGCCTTCCAGACATTGTTGGACTAAAGCTCCCATCATCCCTGACCACTGGATGCTTTAGCTGAGATTCCTGCATTGTAGGGAGTTGAAATTGATGACTCTTGGGTTACCTTCCAACTCTACACTCCTGTGATTCTATGACTGTCGGAGCTGGCTTGGGTCGATTGGAGTTGGAGTACAGGAAAAGATTCCCCCATGTCCTATTTCTTAGTTCCCTAGGTCTTCCCTGGTGTAGCTCACTCCTAGTTATGCTGCTCTGCTGCCTTCGGAAGATGGCAACAGAATAATGCAAATGAATCTGAGCAGGAATCATAGAATCATAGAGTTGGAAGAGACCACAGGGGCCATCGAGTCCAACCCCCTGCCAAGCAGGAAACACCATCAGAGCACTCCTGACATATGGTTGTCAAGCCTCTGCTTAAAGACCTCCAAAGAAGGAGACTCCACCACACTCCTTGGCAGCAAATTCCACTGTCAAACAGCTCTTACTGTCAGGAAGTTCTATCCACTGCTCCGTGTCCGCTTCTCTGGAGCAGCAGAAAACAACCTTTCTCCCTCCTCTATGTGGCATCCTTTTATATATTTGAACATGGCTATCATATCACCCCTTAACCTCCTCTTCTCCAGGCTAAACATGCCCAGCTCCCTTAGCCGTTCCTCATAAGGCATCGTTTCCAGGCCTTTGACCATTTTGGTTGCCCTCCTCTGGACACGTTCCAGTTTGTCAGTGTCCTTCTTGAACTGTGGTGCCCAGAACTGGACACAGTACTCCAGGTGAGGTCTGACCAGAGCAGAATACAGTGGCACTATTACTTCCCTTGATCTAGATGCTATACTCCTATTGATGCAGCCCAGAATTGCATTGGCTTTTTTAGCTGCCGTGTCACACTGTTGGCTCATGTCAAGTTTGTGGTCAACCAAGACTCCTAGATCCTTTTCACATGTACTGCTCTCAAGCCAAAAGCATGCATGGAATTGTCTCGGCAGCAGGAGGGAGGTGAGAGTGGCACAGAACTCAGGCAATTTCCAAGCTGCCAATATTCTATTTTTATTGGACAATTTATATATTGCCCAGTTACTATCATCTCTAAGAAATGCAACTGCAGCTCAACAGCAGACCATACAAAAATATTTCTTACCTGAATTTAAGCTTTCTGCCACCATCCCAAGCTCTTTTCCTTTTGTGTCACGTATTTTTAAACTATATGCCTGTGAACAGAGACTGTCTTAAAAATGAAAATTTAGGGTGCTCTGGGTCACTTTTTTGGCAGAAAAGCGGGGGGGGGGGATGCTTTAAATAAAAGGATACAGTCCAGGGACTCCCTCATCACTGAAGTCAGATCACCACAATATGAACAAGAACTATTCAGCTTTTTCGCACACACCTGCGGCATGCTTCTATGCTTCTGCGATAGAGCATGCATCTCCATTTTTTTCTTGCATAATGGACATACAGACCACTATTTGTGCATCAAATAATATCAGCCTTCATTATTTGAAATGGCAGTTAAGAGCTGGGATAGTGCAGTTGGTGGAGCATGAGACTCTTAATCTCAGGGTTGGGCAAAAGATCCATGCATTGCAGAGAGTTGGAACAGATGGCCCTCGTGGTCCCTTGCAACTCTCAAATTCTAAGATTCTGTGACATTTCCTAACTGATCTATTTATTGCAGCACAAAAACGTGGTACAACTGGCATGTCTTGTCCTTCATGTTCACCGTGCAAGAGGTCAACCAGCACCTCAGGCTCTTGCCCAACATCACTCTGGGCTACAACCTCTATGAGAACTATTTCAATGCAAGGATGACTTCTGATGCCATGATAGACTTGCTTGCAGGTGGTGGAAGCAATATTCCAAACTATAGCTGTGGAAGATGGAATAACCTTCTGGCTGTTCTTGAACGGGCCAATTCTGTAATCTTGAAAGAGATTTCGGCCATGTCTGGCATCTACAAAATCCCACAGGTATGAAGAAGTGGCCTAGAGAGACAGTGCACATTGTCAGCTGCATAAAATCCCACTTTCTCTTTAGGGCAGTCCAGAAGAAACTTTACAAAGGGCAGGGAGATCATAGAATTGGAGAGTTGGAAGGGACCCTGAGGGTCATCTTGTTTTTCTTTTCTTCTCCTCCCCCCCCCAAAAAACCCCTCAGCCTTCACTAACGCGGCACCTACCAGATGTTTCAAACTAAAACTCCTATCAGTCCAACCCATCACATTTTTTGTCAGATATTTCTCATTTCTGGTAAGAAAATGCATTTTTTCTTTATGTTGTTGCTTAGTCGTTTGGTCGTGTCCGACTCTTCGTGACCCCCTGGACCAGAGCATGCCAGGCACTCCTGTCTTCCACTGCCTCCCGCAGTTGGGTCAAACTCATGCTGGTAAGCTCGAAAACACTATCCAACCATCTCGTCCTCTGTCGGCCCTTCTCCTTGTGCCCTCCATCTTTCCCAGCATCAGTGTCTTCTCCAGGGAGTCTTCTCTTCTCATGAGCTTGCCAAAGTACTGGAGCCTCAGCTTCACGATCTGTCCTTCCAGTGAGCACTCAGGGCTGATTTCCTTAAGAATGGATGTGTTTGATCTTCTTGCAGTCCATGGGACTCTCAAGAGTCTTCTCCAGCACCATAATTCAAAAGCATCAATTCTTCGGCGATCAGCCTTCTTTATGGTCCAGCTTTCACTTCCATACATCACTACTGGGAAAACCATAGCTTTTACTATATGGACCTTTGTTGGCAAGGTGATGTCTCTACTTTTTAAGATGCTGTCTAGGTTTGTCATCGCTTTTCTCCCAAGGAGTAGGCGTCTTTTAATTTCGTGGCTGCTGTCACCATCTGCAGTGATCATGGAGCCCAAGAAAATAAAATCTCTTACTGCCTCCATTTCTTCCCCTTCTATTTGCCAGGAGGTGATGGGACCAGTGGCCATGATCTTCATTTTTTTTTATGTTGAGTTTCAGACCATATTTTGTGCTCTCCTCTTTCACCCTCAATAAAGGTTCTTTAATTCCTCCTCACTTTCTGCCATCAAGGTTGTGTCATCTGCATATCTGAGGTTCCTGATATTTCTTCCGGCAATCAATTTTGGCTAGGGATTCATCCAGCCCAGCCTTTCGCATGTTGAATTCTGCCTATAAGTTAAATAAGCAGAGAGACAATATACAGCCTTGTTGTACTCCTTTCCCAATTTTGAACCAATCAGTTGTTCCATATCCAGTTCTAACTGTAGCTTCTTGTCCCACATAGAGATTTCTCAGGAGACAGATGAGGTGATCAGGCACTCCCATTTCTTTAAGAACTTGCCATAGTTTGCTGTGGTCGACACAGTCAAAGGCTTTTGCATAGTCAATGAAGCAGAAGTAGATGTCTTTCTGGAACTCTCTAGCTTTCTCCATAATCCAGCGCATGTTTGCAATTTGGCCCCTGGTTCCTCTGCCTCTTCTAAATCCAGCTTGCACTTCTGGGAGTTCTCGGTCCACATACTGCTTGAGCCTTCCTTGTAGAATTTTAAGCATAACCTTGCTAGCGTGTGAGATGAGTGCAATTGTGCGGTAGTTGGAGCATTCTTTGGCACTGCCCTTCTTTGGGATTGGGATGTTTTCTTTATACTGCAAGCAAAAGAAAGCACTTAATCTCTTCCTTTCCTCACTAGATCAGTTATGGCTTTATTGCTCAGGTTCTGGAGGATAAAACTGAGTTTCCCTTTCTTTACCGGGTGGTCCCCAAAGAAGAAACTCAGTACCTGGGGATTGTCAAGTTGCTGCTACATTTTGGATGGATGTGGATTGGTCTCATTGCTCCAAACAATGATGGTGGAGAACGGTTTGTGAGTGCCATGACATACCTTATGATCAAGAATGGAATTTGTGTTGCCTTATCAAAGAGACTAGCAGGAAATTATCCACAGCAAATAATCAGCCTGAGTGAAGAATTTTACCTCTGGAGACAAGTTGGTGTATTTGTTTTCTATAAAAACACTCGCATGGGATGGTTTCGAATCATCTCATTTCAAAGCATATTTGAGAAAGAATTTGGTGCAAAAGTCTGGATATCAACAGCTTTTCAGGACATCAACTTGAATTCGTCTTTTTCACCAGATTTCTTCAAGTACATCCATGGTTCTTTCTCCCTTGTGATGAAGAGCAATTTCAGAAGCACCCAACGCGACTACTATGAACCAGACTCCTCCCTTCTGCAGCATTTTTGGGAGAAAGTATTTCATTGCTCATATTCAAAACATGTGTTGGCTGTGAGAGGCTGGGCAAGGTGCAGAGAAGGGGACAAGCTGCAGACTCTGCCCCAGGAGGAGCTGGAGGGAGCCCTGTCTCAAGACAGCTATGGCACTTACATTAATGTTCACGCTGTGGCTCAGGCCTTACATGCTGCATATTTGGAACTTCAAAGGCTACAGCCATGGCAGGTATTTCCTTTCCTTTTTTGCAAACCGCAATCCATTGCCCCTTTTCTCAAATCAAATTTAATTGTGAGAATTTTTATTTTATTTTTTTGCATTTTAAGAGACAAATCTAATTAGTGATTTCCTGGTGAAAGCCATCCTTTCTGCCCATGCTGATTATCTCAGAACACTCCCCACTCCAATATTGTGCTTCTTCCCTGGTGACCTTAGAAAGAAACAGATTTCTTAGCTGAGGTTGAACTCTCCTCCTCTCCTCCTCTGTCTCTGCTGGGCCTTGAAGTTGCCCATCAACAGTTGAACACAGACTGAGCAGGCATACAGACCTCCTGGTTACAGTCTTCTCCATTACGGTGAGATGTACTGTATTTTATTTTTCTATATTGGTTAGACTTTAAAACTTTTTTTGGGGGGGGAGGTACTTTGTATTGATCATTTTCTGTTTTACACCTTATTATTTTATATGAAATTGTATATAAATGTTCTAATAAAAACAGAATGCTTGAATAGGGCTGATAAGATGAGGTGTCCACCAACCCCAGTTGAGCAGGACTATGATATACACAATGTTTTCATGGTTTCTTAACACTGGTGTTTCCCCTGTCGTTCCAGCTTCACCTTTTCTTAAAAGAGATCCAGTGTTTGAATACTTCCAGGGGTGGACTATGTTTGGATGAGAATGGGGAGCTGCCCGCTGTCTTTGATATTGAGAATTGGGTGATGTTTCCCAATCAGTCTCTTGTTCGAGTAAAAATCGGGAGTCTAGAGAGAGAAGCATCTACTGGGATAAAGTTTATTATTAATGCAGAGGTCATTGAGTGGCCCAAGCAGTTTAACAAGGTAGGCAAGGATGGAGCATCCTGTTTCGCCACTTAAGGTGAGACAGGAAGAGCCACTTTGTCCTGCTCCTGCCACTGCTCCTGCCACCAACTACCTGCTCCTGCTGCCACTACACACTCTGCCCATCAGCCGCTGGCAGAGAAGCTGCCATTGGTGCCTATTTTAGGCAAGATCACACCAATTTAGGCTGATCTTGTCCCAAATGGCTGTGATCTTGCCCCAAAATCAGTGCTGATGGTGCCAGTGCTTCTCCACCACCTGCGCATGGGTGTGCCGCCAGGGGAGACCTTCTGAAACCTGAAGCAGCAACCACACCTGCTTCATAGCTTGGCTGACTCTGCTTCCATTCTTCCTTGTGCAACTGCTGCAAAATGGCCTTGTAAGTTTGACCAGTTGTGTCTTAACTACCGATTATAAGCTGCCACCACGACTCCCTCTTGCCACAGGCAGCACAGACATGAAAGGGATCTGGGATGGTCAAGGAAGTAGTGGCACCCGCCCTGTCGAACGCCCTCCCACCAGATGTCAAAGAGACCAACAACTACCAGACTTTTAGAAGACATCTGAAGGCAGCCCTGTTTAGGGAAGCTTTTGATGTTTGATCCATTACTGTATTTTAATATTTTCTTGGAAGCTGCCCAGAGTGGCTGGGGAAGCCCAGCCAGGTGGGCGGGGTATAAATAATAAATTATGTTGTTGTTGTTGTTGTTACAATCCTGGGATACCGAGATAGGACAACTATCCAGATTCAGTTCGCTTGGGGAGTGAAGGCAACAGCACCCATCTCTTTCCAGGGCCTCCTTTTCTCTCACCTCCAAATGTTATACTCTGTAGAATTCACCCAGCATAGCCATGTGTGAGATGACCCAAAGCCTGAAGTGTGGCAAAACTCAGAGTAAGCAGATACGCCAAAGAGGTTTCTCTGCCATACTGTTTTGCATTGAGAGTGTTTTCCTTGAAAGTAAAGCAGATGGGGTTAGTGGGACTAGAAATCTTTGTGGTTCGTTTTCCAACTCTATGAATACAGTAGAGACAAATACTGCTAACACTTTCCCCTTAATGCACCTTCTTGTCTTTATGGCTAGACTGTGCCTCGCTCCAGGTGTACTGAAAGCTGTCGCCCTGGATATGCCAAGTTGGTTCTAGAAGGAGAGCCAGTTTGTTGCTATGCTTGCGATTTGTGTGTGGAAGGGACGATCTCCACCCAGGAAGGTGGGTGACTCCAGGGGAGAAGGCATACCTTGGGAGAATCAAACGAGGGTGGAGAGTTACCCAGAGACATTTTGTGTGAAGATTCTAAAGACACTTTTGAATCTAGGTCTTTTGTTGGCTTCTCCGTTGTTCAATGTCTTCACATTGGGCCACAGTGACCCATGCGACGGTCACCTCCAGGCTTGATGATTGTAACTTGCTCTACGAATCTAGGGCTGCCCTTGAAACTGACCCAGAAACTCCAGCGGGTGCAGAATGCCGCGGCGAGGCTCCTTACAGGGTCTTTGCCGTGGGATCACATTCAACTGCACTGGCTCCTGGTGGAGTACAGGGTCAGGTTTAAGGTGATGGTTTTGACCTTTAAAGTCCTATGCGGCCTAGGACCCACGAACCTATGGTACCACCTCTCCTGGTATGCCCCGCGGTGGACCTTAAGGTCCACAAATGACAACATTTTGGAGGTCCCAAGTCGCAAGATGGTTAGATTGGTCTCAGCTAGGGCCAGGGCCTTTTCAGTACTGGCCCCAACTTGGTGGAACGCTCTGTCACAAGAGACTAGGGCCCTGCAGGAATTGACATCTTTCCGCAGGGCCTGCAAGACAGAGCTGTTCCACCAGGCCTTTGGCCAAGGCACAGTCTGACCCTTATATTTCCCTCCCCTTATGGTTTTGATCTATGGGCTACTTTTAAAATGAGGCTGCATTTTAAATTGTATTTTAACCTGTATTTTAAATTGTCCCCCCCCCCCATTATGTTTTTATAGTAATTTTACTGGTGTTAGCCACCCTGAGCCCAGCTCTGGCCAGGGAGTGCAGGGTATAAATAAAATTATGTATTATTATTATTATTATTATTATTATTATTATTATTATTATTAAATCCAGGAATTGAGCTGGAGGAAATTATTTAAAAATAAGTATTACCTCTCAGCTTTATCCAACATCATAAAGTTGTTTTGGAAACCAGAATGAGAAATATCTCAAGCTCCAACTCCTTGCAGGAAAGGCAGGATAAATGTGCAGACCTTCAATAATGAACATTTTCATTGCTTTCCCTATTACACATTCTTATTTCCTTACCTCCCCAACATCAGCATCTGAGCCCAAATCTACTCTTTTTCTCCTCCTCAGATGCAGAACATTGCACCAAGTGTCCAGAAGATAAGTACTCAAACAACGACCGAGATAAATGTGTTCCCAAGATTATCATTTTCCTATCACATAAAGAACACTTGGGGATTCTTCTGGCTTGCTTTGCTCTATTCTTGTCGTTAACCACGGTTATTGTGTTAGGAGTCTTCATTAAAAACAAGGACACTGCTATAGTCAAAGCCAACAACTGGGATCTCTCCTACATACTCCTCGCCTCCATCCTGCTTTCCTTTTTGTCCTCCTTCTTGTTCATTGGCCAGCCAAAGAAGGTGACCTGCCTTCTCCGACAAACAGCCTTCTGCATAATCTTCTCAGTTGCCGTCTCTTCTGTGTTGGCTAAAACCATCACTGTGGTGCTGGCCTTCCTGGCCACAAAGCCAGGGAACAAGGTGAGAAGATGGCTGGGGAAGAGTTTGGCCAACTCCATTATCATTTCCTGCTCTAGTCTCCAAGTTGTCATCTGCACCATCTGGTTGGGAATTTCTCCTCCATTCCCAGATTCTGAAACGCATTCTCAGACTAGACAGATAGTCCTGCAATGCAACGAAGGCTCTGTTGCCATGTTTTACATTGCCCTTGGCTACATGGGCTTCCTGGCTGCCATCTGTTTCACAGTGGCTTTCCTAGCCAGGAAGCTTCCCGGGTCCTTCAATGAGGCCAAGCTGATCACCTTCAGCATGCTGGTCTTCTGCAGTGTTTGGGTGTCCTTTGTGCCCACCTATGTGAGCACAAAGGGGAAATACATGGTAGCCGTGCAGGTCTTCTCCATCTTAGCCTCCAGTGCTGGACTTCTGGGCTGTATCTTCATCCCCAAGTGCTACATTATTCTACACAGGCCTGATCTGAATACAAAGGCATATTTAACAATAAAACAAAAGTAGAAATCTGATGCTGAAACAGTTTTTTAAAAGTCTTTAAACAAGTGCAATGTTCCCTAGAATTCTCAATTATGTGAGATGGTTCCACAGGAGAAATTATATATCTTCCTATTGTCATTAACAGTTCTGAACACTGTATAAGAACTCCAGAGGAGTTGGGAAGCAGCCAACAAGAGAGAGGATCACATTCTTCCCAGACAGTAGTTTATCAATTCTCCATTGCTGTGAGAAGGACAGGAATGCAGTGTGTGCTAGAGAGAAACTGACTCCCTCAAGTGACACAGGCAATGTCAGAATGCGGGAGCGGGTAAAGCAGTTCCACACCGGAAGGAGAGTTAATTCATCCAAGGAGCAGATGTATGGGAAAGATCTTAGACAGAAAACAAACCTGGAAACGGAAAGGGCATATGTTCCAGATATTCTGCCATACCCGGAATCACTCCCCAGAAGGGTCATATGATTCATAAGTCAGATGTGTGGATAGGTGTCCGAGCCTGAGTGCTTGTATTGCAATAAATCTTCAAGCTTATTACGACTTGTGTGTTGTGTTATCAACATGGCAGCCTGGCTTCTGACACCTATTTTCCTGGTACCGAATCCCAGATAATCTAATTTTAAAGTGTAACCTGAAGTATTAAAAATTAAAAATTAAAAAGACATTGTTTAGGTAACCACTCTTTAGTAATGCACTAAAGCACGTATGTAACTGATCAGCAATAATGACTGCACTCATGAAATGTACCTTACCCTTCCCTGATCATATGTGTATGTAACAATTATTAGGGAAGATGGAAGATAGCTGTATTCATAGGAAAAATGGATCCCTCCCAAGTGTGGAAAGTCGACTGCAATTCCAGCTGTAGCTTCCATGTGCTTTGAGTACCTAATCTGGAACTATATTTAGTGTCCTGTAGGTGAGGAGATGTGATTTGTGCTGGCCAAAACTGTTTTACTCAAAAATAGATAAACATCATTTAAATCTAATTCTGAAATATCTTTTGGTTGCATTTTATCCCCCCCCCCCAAAGAAACAGTCATTACCCTAGATCTCACATTTTCTATCCCCAGGAACCACCTGAAATGGCTGAACATTACTGGGGTTCACATTTGCAAATTGCTAAATTATTCATCCTGTGTTTTCCTTGTGACAAATGACTCAGCTTTCTTCAATTATTTCCTGTCCTAACTCAAAATGCTGGCTTTGACCTATAAGGGTTTATAAGGGACATTCTATTTTACATCAGTATTACTGGGTGGGAGAGGAGGCACTTTTTCGTAAGGGTATATTTTTCTTCTGTCCACATTTGTTAATCTCGCCTGCCCACTGGATCATTGGAGAGTTTTGGCAAACATGGTTTTCTACACCCAGCCACCTGCAAAAAGAGCAAATAATTCATGGTTCATGGCAGAGGCAAGTCTTTCCCTTATCATTATGGAAATAATGGTGATTTGGCTCTCTAATTCTGCCAAAACTCAAGGGATTTCTCTGAAGATCACATTTGAGACCAGGAACAGAAACAGCAGAATCAGGAATAACTGTACACAATTTTTTTTGCATCCTGCCTGAAAATATATTGATTCTGCACTCTCCTGAGAGCTTGGACTGGGGTTTGAGGCAGGCAGGGATGCTGTCAGTTTGAAGCTTAATATCAACCCCCTGGATGAGAAGCCCTTAGCTGAACTCCATCTGTATTAACAAAGCCCCTCTTGCAGTTTTGGTCTTGAAAGAGGGTTTCGGTGATTCTGAAGAGAAGAGCCACAAACAGGGTGGGTGACAGCAGCACGTATGCCCATCAAAACGTTGCTTCTGCTGCTGCTCAGTACAGCCTATGGGATGTTGAAGGAAAAATGCCCCTTGAATTTAGTGAGAGATAGATATGAGCCCTGGGACTATTATAGAGCAGGAGACCATCTCATCGGTGGGATTATCCCCACACTAAGTGGAGCATCCCAGCCAGGCTCTTTCTCCCAGGTTCCTTTTATCCACATATCTCCGTAAGTAAATTATGTGGGGATGAGTTTAATGGTACTCAAGCTGTAATCTAATGCTTTAAGCCTCTTTAAAAGAGACAATGGGCATTTCCTTGCATCAGCTCCTGCTAAATCCCAGATTCTTCGTATATCTCCATTTTACAGTAGGGATGTGATTCTGGAATGGAGCAGTTTGAACACTCCAGCGCCATGCAATGAGCCTATTTTCACCAGCTGGTGAGGTTCAATTCAGACAATAATCTATGACCCATAAGAATTGTATCCTGATGTATGTGTGTGAATCCCCCGAATACCTGTTTTATTTGATTTTATATTGTTGTTCTTTCCAATTTAAGCTGCACTTTCATTTTAATGGATCTTGCTTTTATTTATTTTATTTATGTACTTGCACTTTGATGTGCTTTCGAACTGGTAGGTTGGCAGGAGCAGGGACCGAGCAACGGGAGCTCACCCCGTCTCGGAGATTCGAACCGTCGTCCTTCTGATCGGCAAGTCCTAGGCTCTGTGGTTTAACCCACAGTGCCACCCGCATCCCTAACAAAACCAAATACATATCCATATAAAGAGATTTCTCTGAATCTCGAGACTTTCCTCCCATCCCCTCCATGGGTTCTAATGTTGATGTTTTCAACTGCATATTATGCCATAGTCTGTCCATAGTATTTGTAACATTACAAGTGAGATTAAAATCCTGCTAATGTTTTCGTCTGCTTACAGGGGTCTCCTAAATAGACTATAAATCCCCCCCCCAATCTTTTTTGAAGTTTTTGTCTTCTTGGTCCCTGAGCTTTCTGGTCGGTTTTCCCATTTCGGCATAGTCTAACAGCTTTCCTGCCATTCCTCTCTGATAGGAACTTTGTCTTCTTTTCATCTCTGGGCTAATAGCATTCGTGCTGCTGTTGTCGCATACATGAAAAGTCTTTGGATCTTGTTTTTAAATTGTACACTGTGTACACGACTTAGAGGTTCTCACACACCTACACACATCTAAACACACATACCCCCTCTGTCTATTAAAGGTTATTTTCATCCTTGTATTGCAGCCATTTAATAAGGGAAGGGGAAGTAACCTTCTACAGCCCACTTTGACAAGGAAACACTTACCGGGGTCTCCCATGGCAACGGTTGTTTATATCACTGATTCTTTGAACCCAGCTCCTTAAAAAGTGTTGATTTGCATGACCTATACCTTGCTGCTTCAAAGTTCGGGTGTCAATTGCCCTCTAAGTAGTTAAAGATTGAGCCACCCCACTCTCTGCTTAGTGGTAGCAACAGCTCATGGGGTACCAGGCACTCACACAGGGTCTGTTGTCCTTTGGAAAATGGAGGCACAGCAGAGACTATCGTGGCTTTGAGAAAAATGGTTTATTCACGTATCTACACCATCAGTCTGCATGGAGGGAGTTCATGGTCTTTTCGAGAGGGGCTTGTACCCCACATTAGTGCAGTCCTGGAGCCCAAAGCATCTCTGCTAGCCAACCTCACCCAAAGATGGACCCAGCCTTTCTTCCTCCTTCTTCCTCCCAGCAACCTTCCCCCCCCAAAAAACTCCTCCTTCCCTCCTTCACAGCCTGTTACCCTGGCAAGCTCAAATCCTAAATCCCCACTCTCTGCTCACACCTCAGGTAAAGTTCTCTTGCACTGCCAATGTCCCGCAATAGCCCTCTATTGTTCCTTGATGTTCCTAGCTCGGCCAGGCTGTTTTGCATAGGCCAGCCCAGGTAATCCTCTGCAGCTTGCATTCTTCCTTTGTTTGTTTGTTTTTTTTGGGGGGGGGCGAAGGGGTTCCCCTTAAAACCCATAGCAATATAAAATGGTGAGGCAAAAACATTCCTCTTTAACCAAGGCTTTCGGCTGATTAACATTCTTATGACCTTTAAAAAAAATTGTGGGAGGGGGGACTACTGGTTTGTTTTTGTTTTTAATAGGTATTTTGTGTTCTCATTTTGTATTTTCATGTTCAAAACCGCCCAGTGATCTTCAGGTGAAGGGTGGTATACAAAAAAGCTAATAAATGAATTAATGACTAATACAGAAACGTTTCACTCAGGGTTGGCAATTGGGATTCTGATTCTGATCAAGCACGGGCGTTGTTCCTAAAATAAACTCAAGGTGCTTTCACTGTCTAGAAATCATACAATCATAGAATAGTGGTTGTAAATGCCCTTCAAATTGCAATTTCCCCAAGCCCACTCCCTTTCTGCAATGTACATCATGGCAGTGCAATGTAGTGGCTAGAGTTTTGGGATTTAGACTGAGGAGATGTATGTGCACATCAGCCCTCAGCCACGAAGTCTTTGGCTCTCCTGTGGCTTCTCTTACATTAAAGCATTATTATCAGGGTCAAATGGTGGCATGAGGTGTGGCACATATGTGCTGCCTTGAGCAAGTTGTTGTTGTTTAGTCGTTTAGTCGTGTCCGACTCTTCGTGACCCCATGGACCAGAGCACGCCAGGCACTCCTGTATGCCTCCCGCAGTTTGGTCAGACTCATGTTTGTAGCTTCGAGAACACTGTCCAACCATCTCGTCCTCTGTCGTCCCCTTCTCCTTGTGCCCTCAATCTGTCCCAACATCAGGGTCTTGAGCAAGAGGAGACTGCAAATGTGATGGGTCGCCTGGATGAATGGCCATCAGCAATTCCTGTGTTATAGGGGGTTGGCCTAGACTTTGGGGTCCCTGCCACCTCTACCATTTTCTGATTCTATGACTGTGACATATATTATTAAATGGAGGGTGACGTGTGAGATGTATGTTTTGTTGCAGAGGAGAAGAACAAACAATTTTACTCCACAATCTGGCCTTCCTGCTCGCCATCCACGAGATCAACCAGAACCCCAGGCTCTTACCCAACATCACCCTGGGCTACAATATCTTTGAGAACTATCACAATGCAAGAATCACATACGACGCCATGGTAGAGCTGCTCTATACTGGCCATGCAAGTGTTCCAAACTACAGGTGTGGAAGGCAGAATAACCTGCTGGCTGTTTTAGATGGTGCAGACTCTGAAATCTCTCTCCATATTTCGAACATGTTGGGCATCTACAAAATCCCACAGGTGTGAATTGGGCAGCAGTCTAATTTCACTTTGCTTTAAAATGTTAAAGTTTGGCTGTCTGAGGGAGAAAGTTTCTGTTAGTAGCAATCTTCCTTCCTTCCTTCCTTCCTTCCTTCCTTCCTTCCTTCCTCCCTTCCTCCCTTCCTCCCTTCCTCCCTTCCTCCTGTCCATCTGGACTGACAGAATCCTATGTTATGGAGAGGAGACCTGTATTTCAGGAAATTCAAACAAAGCCAAGCCAAACACTTTTCTTTTCCGTTCCCATCCAGGTTAGTTATGGGTTTGTCTCCCATGACATCAGTGATAAAACTCAATTCCCTTTTTTCTACCGGATGATTCCAAAAGACGAAGACCAATACACAGGTATCGTCAAATTGCTCCTGCATTTCAGATGGACATGGATCGGTCTCTTTGCTCCAGAGAATGACAATGGAGAAAGGTTCATGAGGTCCTTGACCCCTATGCTCACCTCGAATGGGATTTGTGCTGCCGTCTCATACAGAATCCCAGAAATGACTCAGTATGAAGTGAAAATTGACGTTGATTCATTTCTCACATGGAGACAAGTCAATGTATTTGTTTACTATGCAGAGACTCGTTCTTTCTTCAGTGGAATATTCTTTATAAATCAAATACTCAAACTGTGGCTACAGTCCACTGAGGGGAAAGTCTGGATCACAACAGCTTTGTGGGACATCACCCCAACACTGTCTGACTGGAGATTACAACTCCAGCACCGTCACTGTTTCTTTTCCTTCTTAATTCAGACAGAGGTTGCCCTAAAACATGACCATTTTGACTTCAGTCGCTTAGTTCCTTACTGGCGGACAATATTTGATTGTTTCATTTCAAAGCACTTGTTTTCTGCGAAAGAACGTCTCAGATGTGACCAAAAAGGGGAATTGCCCCTGGATATCCTTGTGCAGAGTCTTTCTCCAGACAACTACAACATCTATAGCAGTGCGTATGCTGTGGCACATGCCTTAAATGCTGCTTACTCATTCAGATCCAAGCAGGTGGCAATGATGGGTGGAGGAGACGGACGGAGGCTTCAGAGGCTACAGCCATGGCAGGTATTCCTTTTTCCATCACTGATAGTACTAATGAAATGTGCAAAAGTGTTCTATCATTATTCAGAACAGGCTTTGTGGAGATCCCACAACCACCCTCCACTTCTTCAATATTTATGCATTTTGGAAGGGTATCTCACCAATCAGGGTTTGTTTGTTTTTTGCGGGTTGGGGGTGGCATTGCTACAGAAAAAGCAACAACCTTTTCTTGTATTTCTAACCCATGGTGGAGGAACTTCTGAGGTGGCCAAATTTAACGTGTGTGTGTATTAAAGCGATGAAAGGGAAAGGGGGGGGGAGAGGAAGAAGGAAAGTGCAAGAATTACAATAAGAAATATATAATATGATACAGTAACTATAATCAGTTACATTTCATAGAATCTTAGAGTTGGAAGGGATCCAAGGGCTATCTAGTCTAACCCCTTGCAAGGCAGGAATAATTCCCATACATTGTTATATAGATATATGAAGCTGGGATACAACACCAGACTTTGGAAAAAGAAAACGCATTTGCTGTTATGGAACATATATTAAGGTTTATGTGATCTTTTGGCTGTATGCAGGGATGTAAAGGGGAAGCTGATGGATGATAATATCAGTAAATACTGGGGGAGTCATCTAGAGACTGATTAAGATTATGAGTAGGAACAGGGGATCATCATGGACATATCTTATAAGGAGAGCAGGAAGCTAGTTTTGGAATTAAATTACATTGTATTAAATTGAAGCAATTCGGCAAGATTTGCAATCATTTGGAAAATTGATAAAAAATAAGAAGTGGAAAATGTGGCAAGAATCACAGGGTAACAGTGGGGGAATCGCTCAGGTGCCTTCCAACCAGCAGGTGCTTTCCCCACTAAGCCCAGAAAGCAAGCAAGCGAAAGGGAGATAAAGAGAAGAGAGGGGAAGGGGCTGTCCATTCAAGCAGCAGCAGGAGTGGAGTGAGCTTTCGAGGCAGAATTGGTTTATCTGGTGACCCAGTGCTGAAAAGCCTCCATGGCCGCCTCCCCAGAGTCATAGAATCATAGAATCATAGAGTTGGAATAGACCACAAGGGCCATCGAGTCCAACCCCCTGCCAAGCAGGAAACACCATCAGAGCACTCCTGACATATGGTTGTCAAGCCTCTGCTTAAAGACCTCCAAAGAAGGAGACTCCACCACACTCCTTGGCAGCAAATTCCACTGTCGAACAGCTCTTACTGTCAGGAAGTTCTTCCTAATGTTTAGGTGGAATCTTCTTTCTTGTAGTTTGGATCCATTGCTCCATGTCCGCTTCTCTGGAGCAGCAGAAAACAAGCTTTCTCCCTCCTCTATGTGACATCCTTTTATATATTTGAACATGGCTATCATATCACCCCTTAACCTCCTCTTCTCCAGGCTAAACATGCCCAGCTCCCTTAGCCGTTCCTCATAAGGCATCGTTTCCAGGCCTTTGACCATTTTGGTTGCCCTCCTCTGGACACGTTCCAGTTTGTCAGTGTCCTTCTTGAACTGTGGTGCCCAGAACTGGACACAGTACTCCAGGTGAGGTCTGACCAGAGCAGAATACAGTGGCACTATTACTTCCCTTGAGTCAGAAGAGTTCTGTTTCAACCAGGGACAGTCGAAATCGGGTGCTAAAAGCTTGATGTCTGGAACCGTTGTGCAAAATTTGGTTACAATCAGAGCAACAAAACATAGTTTCCCATAAAAGAATTTCACGTTTCATCCCATCCCCTAATGGGAAGCAAAGAAGTGATGCTCTTTTTATCCATGTGTCATTCTAGTTCCACTCATTTCTGAGGAACTTTGGATCTTACAACGCCTCCATGGATGGGGATGGGGAGTTGACCGCCAACTTTGATATTTTTACCAGGGTGGTGTGGCCAAACACTTCTGTGGCTTCTGTGAAAATTGGGAGTCTCAAGCAGCAAGCACCTCCAGACAAAAGGTTCAGCATTGACAAAGATGCCATTGTGTGGCTTGCACAGCTTGTTCAGGTGAGTCTTCTCTTCTCATGAGGTGGCCAAAGTATTGTTGTTTAGTCGTTTAGTCGTGTCCAACTCTTTGTGACCCCATGGAGCAGAGCACGCCTGGCACTTCTGTCTTCCACTGCTTCCCGCAGTTTGGTCACACTCATGCTGGTAGATCCAAGAACACTGTCCAACCATCTTGTCCTCTGTCGTCCCCTTCTCCTTGTGCCCTCCATCTTTCCCAACATCAGGGTCTTTTCCAGGGAGTCTTCTCTTCTCATGAGGTGGCCAAAGTATTGGAGCCTCAGCTTCAGGATCTGTCCTTCCAGTAAGCACTCAGGACTTATTTCCTTCAGAATGGATAGGTTTGATCTTCTTGCAGTCCATGGGAGTCTCAAGAGTCTTCTCCAGCACCATAATTCAAAAGCACTTCAGAACACTAGGTGGGTGTTATTTGCAGAAACACCCGGTGAGCCCCTCACCCTACTGCAGTAAATATTAAGGCTCTTCTCATCCTAATTCATTTCATAGAATCATAGTATTGCACAGCTGGAAGGGATCCTAAGGGTCATCTAGTCCAATTCTCTGCAATGCAGGAATCTCAGCTAAAGCATCCATGACAGGTGCCCATCAAACTTCTGCTTTAAAACTGCCAGGGAAAGAGTCCACAACCTCCCGAGGGAGACCAGAAAGTTCTTTCTGATGTTTAATGTGAATCTCCTTCCTTGTAACCTGAAGGCATTGGTTCAGGTCCTACCCTCCGGAGCAGGAGAAAACAAACTTGCTCCATCTTCCATGTGGCAGTGAAGCTTTGCATCCATCTCATCTGCTTAATTTGCCCCAGATTGGACTAGATGCTGATATCAGTTTAGAGAATGCATTTACAACAGATCAATGATAGGTGGTTTCCCATTCTGAGAAAATAATGGGTCTCTGGTCTAATCTACAAGGACCCTTTTCTGTGGGGCAGAAGGTAGAGCAGTTTTCTAGTAAAATGAGGAGTGATTGTGTATTTTCTTTGCCTGTTACTCAGTTCTGTGGCTTATTGACCCATTCCTAACACTTTTTATTTGATATTCATTCATTTTATGGTTAGACACTTCCACATTCAAGGTGCAGCAAAAGCTGCTCTTCTGGATACGTCAAAGTGATTCAAGAAGGAAAGCCGCTTTGCTGCTATGCTTGTGCTCAATGTCCCAATGGGACCATCTCCACCCAGGAAGGTAAGGAATTCCAGAGGGAAAGGAAGCCCTTTCAGAACAAGGTATGTCCCACCAACTAGAAGACAAACACAACCCCCTGTGTTGCAAAATGTAACAATCAACGGAAATGCAACACGCTGGCTAATAACTGGTAGTGGATATATAATTAATTACAATGTCACTACAATACACCACTACAAAATAATGTATCTATCATACAGTACATCTCCCAAAATATACAAGTGACTTTAAGCTGTTGTATATATAAGAGTCAAAAGAGGAGTCAAACAAGTCAATGAATAGTGAGGAACGCCAAGCTGTCTCTCAAAGGAAGACGTCCTATGGAAGTCTCAAAGGAAGACGTCTCTCAGAAGTCTAAAAAGGAATTCTGAAGAGGACAGTGTATCTGGAACAGTTCACTGTTTCGGAATAAAGTTCATCAGCTGGAAATGGACTAGAAGGCATTGCTAGCAATGAATGACAACAAAACTGAGCAACCTGCACGAATGTTATACAGTAAAACAAAATATATAGAAGTACTGTACATACCTAATAATTATCAGTGAGATATTCATACTAGTGTTGATTACCACCAACTAGAAGAAGCTGACCCAAAAGGGTGGACAGAATGAAGCCAGGAGTCTCAATAGCATGATTTAGGACATTCTAGGTCTCTGGTATAAGCTGCCACCCAATATATTATGGCATCTTGAAGAATCGAGACTAATACAAAGACCTGTATGATACATGGAACAAAAATCATAGGACAATGAAGCAACTCTTTATCATTGCAGATGCAGACCATTGCAACAAATGTCCAGAAGATGAGCATCCAAGGAAGAACCAAGATCACTGTGTCCCCAAGATTATCAGCTTCCTAGCCTATGAAGACAAGTTGGGGATCCTCTTGGTTTCCATTGCCCTCTTCTTATTTTTAATCACAAGCTTTGTGTTAGGAATCTTCATTAGATTCCAGGAAACTCCCATTGTCAAAGCCAACAATCGGGACCTCTCCTACATCCTCCTCATCTCTCTCTTTCTCTCCTTTTTGTCCTCCTTCCTCTTCATTGGCCGGCCAAGGAAATTGACCTGCCTTCTCCGACAAATGGCCTTCAGCATCATCTTCTCGGTTGCTGTGTCTTCTGTACTGGCTAAAACCATCACTGTGGTTCTGGCCTTCATGGCCACAAAACCCGGGAACAAGGTGAGGAGATGGCTGGGGAAGAGTCTGGCTAACTCCATTGTCCTTTCCTGTTCTGGTGTTCAAGTTATTATCTGCAGCTCCTGGCTGGGGGTGTCTCCCCCATTCCCAGATTCTGACATGCAGTCTCAGCCTGGAGAGATCATCCTGCAATGCAATGAAGGGTCTGTTGCCATGTTTTATGGTGCTCTTGGCTACATGGGCTGCTTGGCTGCTATCTGCTTCACGGTGGCTTTCCTAGCCAGGAAGCTACCTGGGGCCTTCAATGAAGCCAAGCTGATTACCTTCAGCATGCTGGTCTTCTGCAGTGTTTGGGTGTCCTTTGTTCCCACTTACCTGAGCACCAAGGGGAAATACATGGTAGCCGTGCAGGTCTTCTCTATGTTGGCCTCCAGTGCTGGTCTCCTGGGCTGCATCTTCATCCCAAAGTGCTACATCATCTTATTCAGGCCTGATCTGAATACAAAGGAGCACCTCACAACAAAAACTAAAGATGGCATCTGACTTAATATATTATTTTATAGTTGAACTGCAGTGCAGCAGTAATGGAACTGCACTACTCCTCATTTAAATGTACAGTGGTGCCCCGCAAGACGAATGCCTCGCAAGACGGAAAACCTGCTAGACGAAAGGGTTTTCCATTTTGGAGGTGCTTCGCAAAACGAATTTCCTATGGGCTTGCTTCGCAAGACGAAAATGTCTTGTGAGTTCCTGCAGGCTTTTTCCCCTTGCCCCCCCCCCTTTTCCCAAGCCGCAAAGCCGCTTAACAGCTGATCGCTAAGCCGCTTATCAGCTGATCTGCTAAGCCGCTTATCAGCTGATCCGCTAAGCCGCTTAACAGCTGATCGCTAAGCTGCTTATCAGCTGATCCGCTAAGCCGCTTAACAGCTGATCTGCTAAGCCGCTGAGCCGCTTATCAGCTGATCCGCTAAGCCGCTTATCAGCTAATCCCCTAAGCCGCTTATCAGCTGATCCGCTAAGCCCGCTAAACCGCTAATAGCTCTAATCCGCTAATGGGCTTGCTTCGCAAGACGAAAAAACCGCAAGACGAAGAGAATCGCGGAACGGATTCTTTTCGTCTTGCGAGGCACCACTGTAGCTTCACACATGGTAAATCCCATTTATTTCTTTAATTAATTAAGTTCATAAAATTTATGCTCCAGTTTGTTGTAGGAAAAAAACCTCAAAGCAGTTTCCAAAAGGATAAAGCAATAAAATTATCCTTTTATTTAACATATGGCAAAACCACAATAGAATAAACTAAGACAAATTTAAACTCTTACAAGCTTTATAAACACCTGAGTAGGCCTGTCTGAATAAGAATGTTGGTAACAATAAAAATCAATGCATAATAACTCACCACTAGTCACAGACCTTTTGTACTTCATGTTATAGAAGTGCTTGTTTATTGCAGGGTCATCCATCAAACTGGCCATTGGCAGCTGCTGGAGTCTCCTCCTCCCTCTGGCTGCACCCAGCTCTCCTCTCGCTTGGTCTCCAAGGACATGCAGAGAAATGAAACAGGCTGAACAGAAATCAGTTGTGCAAGGGCGCAGATTGAAACTGCTGTATACAGTCATACCTTGGTTTTCGAACAGCTTAGTTCTCAAGCAACTTGGAACTCGAACGTCGCAAACCCGGAAGTAGGTGTTCCGGTTTGCGAACTTTGCCTCAGAAGCTGAATGTCTGGCACAACTTCCGATTGCCTGCAGGACACTCCTGCAGCCACTCCTCGGTTTCCGAACGTTTCGGAAGTCGAACGGACTTCTGGAATGCATTCTGTTCGAAAACCAACGCACAACTATATGTATATACTTTATAATTTGTGTAAATGAGAAGTAAAAATTAGTAGCATGATAGAACATTCAAGCACTCCATGGCTGGATTAACTCCAAAGTTCGTGGAACTCAAGGCCATGGAGAAACAGCAGGCATTGGGGTGATGCATCTATTGGAAGTGCACAAACAGCCTTAGGGTCAGAACTAACGGCATATTTGTGCCATCTGGGGAACCAGGAGAAGGAAAGAAAAAATCGCCAATCAGCTTTTTGCTTTAACAGGTGGTGGTGATCTTTCTCTGGTCAGTATGGCGTCCGCCCTGTTTGACCCCAGGTGAAAACTTTAACAAATTCATCAAGGGAAGTCTCATGAATGCAGTGCTGCAGTGGTTTATGATTGGTCACGGGTCAACAAAGCTGACCTACGTTTCTTTGTACCTTAAAGCAAATTAATCTAGTCAGTTTCATGTGAGATTACACTCCACTGAAAAGTTTTTGGCAGCAGGAAATAAAGACAATCAACATGACTGTACAGAACAATTTGCAGAGGAGTCGGGAAGCAGCCAACAAAAGAGAGGCTCGCATTCTTCCCAGACAGTAGTTTATCAATTTCCCCGTTGCTGTGAGAAGGACAGGAAAGCAGAGTGTTCTGGAGAGAAACTGACTCTCTCAAGTGACACAGGCAATGTCAGAAGGCAGGAGTGGGGGAAGCAGTTCCGGAAGGAGAGTTAATTCATCCAAGGAGCAGACGTATGGGAAAGTTCTTAAACAGAAAACAAAGCCGGAAACAGAAAGGGCATATGTTCCGGATATTCTGCCGTACCTGGAATCACTCCCCAGAAGGGTCAACTGATTCATAAGTCACCAATGTGTGGATAGGTGTCTGAGCCTGAGTGCTTGTATTGCAATAAATCTTCACACTTGCGTGTTGTGTTATCAACATGGCAGCCTGGCTCCTGAGACCTACTTTCCTGGTACTGAATCTCAGATAATCTACTCTAAAAGTGTAACCTGACGTATTAAAATATAAAAATAAAAAAGACATTGTTTAGGTAATCACTCTTTAGTAATGCACTAAAGCACATATGTAACTGAACAGCAATAATGACTACACTCATGAAATGTACCTTACCCTTCCCTGATCATATGTGTATGTGACAATTATTAGGGAAGATGGAAGATAGCAGTATTCATAGGAAAAATGGATCCCTCCCAAGTGTGGAAAGTCGACTGCAATTCCAGCTGTAGCTTCCATGTGCTTTGAGTACCTAATCTGGAACTATATTTAGTGTCCTGTAGGTGAGGAGATGTGATTTGGGCTGGCCAAAACTGTTTTGCTCAAAAATAGATAAACATCATTTAAATCTAATTCTGAAATATCTTTTGGTTGCATTTTATCCCCCCCCCCCCCGAAAGAAATAGTCATTACCCTAGATCTCACATTTTCTATCCCCAGGAACCACCTGAAATGGCTGAACATTACTGGGGTCCATGTTTGCAAATTGCTAAATTATCCATCACGTGTTTTCCTTGTGACAAATGACTCTTCAATTATTTCCTGTCCGAATTCAAAATGCTGGCTTTTACCTATAAGGCTATATAAGGGACATTCTATTTTACATCAGTATCACTGGGTGGGAGAGGAGGTGCCTTTGTGCCCGTTAAGATTTTTTGAAAAGCTTTTCATGATACAGACAACCCCTTCCCCAAAGTCCAGCTATTTCAGGGCTTGGGTGAACTCATGAACCCCTCATGTTCACTTCTAATTGGTTACACCAGAGGTTTTCAATCTTTTTGAGTCCACAGCTCCCTTGACCAACTCCATTCTTTCTGCGGCTCCTCAGAAGCCCACTTATGTCATCCCTCGCCTGCAGAGCTGGCAGCCCCTCACCCCTTTTGGAGCACCCTCCCTTCTGGAGTTCTCTTTCAGCCACCCCCCTCGTCTCCTTGGGGGTCCTCTGGGCAGCAGTCGCCGCCGCCCCTGGTCCCTGAGCAACGCCACGCCCCAAAGAGAGGGGCTGCCAGACCTGCATGGTGGAAAGGCTCCCTTTTGGCACTTGCCACTCAGCTCCCAGGCAGGCCTTGCACCCAGATGGCCAGGCTGAACATCTGATAAGAGGTGAATTAGGAGGGGAGTTGAGAGACAGACCAATAGCTGCTGCCAGTGGGAGTATCTTGTGATGCACATGTAAGAGGCTTGAGAATTGTTGGTTGCTTCTTTCTTTCAGTGCGACGCCCCCCCCCCCCCCAATGTTAGACCCAACTCGGTGAGCCTGCCCTGTACAGAAACAACTGTAGCCAAGAAGGAAAGACCAGCAGCTGCCAATGGCCAGTTTGATGGATGACACTCCAATAAACAAGCACTTCTAAAACATTAAATGCAAAACGTCTGTGACTAGTGGTGAGTTATTATGCATTGATTTTTATTGTTACCAACATTCTTATTTAGACAGGCCTACTCAGGTGTTTATAAAGCTTGTAAGAGTTTTAATTTGTCTTAGTTTATTCTATAGTGGTTTTGCCATTTATTAAATAAAAGGATAAATTTATTGTTTTATCCTTTTGGAAACTGCTTTGGAGGTTTTTCCCTACAACGAAGTGGAGCGTAAATTTTATAAAATTAAATAAATAAATGGGATTTACCATGTGTGAAGCTACATTTAAATGAGAAGTACTGCAGTTCCATTGCTGCTGCACTTCAGTTCAGCTATAAA
This sequence comes from Podarcis muralis, assembly GCF_964188315.1. Classification (NCBI taxonomy): domain Eukaryota; kingdom Metazoa; phylum Chordata; class Lepidosauria; order Squamata; family Lacertidae; genus Podarcis; species Podarcis muralis. Next base: position 121,074,876 of record NC_135656.1, on the reverse strand, counting down.
ATAATATATTAAGTCAGATGCCATCTTTAGTTTTTGTCGTGAGGTGCTCCTTTGTATTCAGATCAGGCCTGAATATGATGATGTAGCACTTGGGAAGGAAGATGCAGCCCAGAAGCCCAGCACTGGAGGCCAACATAGAGAAGACCTGCACGGCTACCATGTATTTCCCCTTTGTGCTCAGGTAAGTGGGAACAAAGGACACCCAAACACTGCAGAAGACCAGCATGCTGAAGGTAATCAGCTTGGCTTCATTGAAGGCCCCAGGTAGCTTCCTGGCTAGGAAAGCCACCGTGAAGCAGATAGCAGCCAAGCAGCCCATGTAGCCAAGAGCACCATAAAACATGGCAACAGACCCTTCATTGCATTGCAGGATGATCTCTCCAGGCTGAGACTGCATGTCAGAATCTGGGAATGGGGGAGACACCCCCAGCCAGGAGCTGCAGATAATAACTTGAACACCAGAACAGGAAAGGACAATGGAGTTAGCCAGACTCTTCCCCAGCCATCTCCTCACCTTGTTCCCGGGTTTTGTGGCCATGAAGGCCAGAACCACAGTGATGGTTTTAGCCAGTACAGAAGACACGGCAACTGAGAAGATGATGGTGAAGGCTGTTTGTCGGAGAAGGCAGGTCAATTTCCTTGGCCGGCCAATGAAGAGGAAGGAGGACAAAAAGGAGAGAAAGAGAGAGATGAGGAGGATGTAGGAGAGGTCCCGATTGTTGGCTTTGACAATGGGGGTTTCCTGGAATCTAATGAAGATTCCTAACACAAAGCTTGTGATTAAAAATAAGAGGAGGGCAATGGAAACCAAGAGGATCCCCAGCTTGTCTTCATAGGCTAGGAAGCTGATAATCTTGGGGACACACTGATCATGGTTCTTGCTTGGATGCTCATCTTCTGGACATTTGTTGCAATGGTCTGCATCTGCAATGATAAAGAGTTACTTCATTGTCCTGTGATTTTTGTTCCATGTATCATACAGGTCTTTGTATTAGTCTCGATTCTTCAAGATGCCATAATATACTGGGTGACAGCTTATACCAGAGACCTAGAATGTCCTAAATCATGCTATTGAGACTCCTGGCTTCACTCTGTCCACCCTTTTGGGTCAGCCTCTTCTAGTTGGTGGTAATCAACACTAGGATGACTATCTCACTGATAATTATTCGGTATGTACTGTACCTCTTTATATGTTTTGTTTTACTGCATAACATTCATGCAGGTTGCTCAGTTTTGTTGTCATTCATTGCTAGCAATGCCTTCTAGTCCATTTCCAGCTGATGAACTTTATTCCGAAACAGTGAACTGTTCCGGATACACTGTCCTCTTCAGAATTCCTTTTTAGACTTCTGAGAGACGTCTTCCTTTGAGACTTCCATAGGACGTCTTCCTTTGAGAGACAGCTTGGCGTTCCTCACTATTCAATGACCTGTTTGACTCCTCATTTGACTCTTGTATATACAACAGCTTAAAGTCACTTGTATATTTTGTGAGATGTACTGTATGATAGATACATTATTTTGTAGTGTCGTATTAGCATATTTTGAGTGACATTGTAATTAATTATATATCCACTACCAGTTATTAGCCAGCGTGTTGCATTTGCATTGATTGTTACATTTGGCAACACAGGGGGTTGTTTTTGTCTTCTAGTTGGTGGGACATGCCTGGTTCTGAAAGGGCTTCCTTTCCCTCTGGAATGCCTTACCTTCCTGGGTGGAGATGGTCCCATTGGGACATGGAGCACAAGCATAGCAGCAAAGCGGCTTTCCTTCTTGAATCACTTTGACGTATCCAGAAGAGCAGCTTTTGCTGCACCTTGAATGTGGAAGTGTCTAACCATAAAATGAATGAATATCAAATCAAAAAGTGTTAGGAATGGGTCAATAAGCCGCAGAACTGAGTAACAGGCAAAAAAAATACACAATCACTCCTCATTTTACTAGAAAATTGCTCTACCCTCTGCCCCACAGAAAAGGGTCCTTGTGGATTGGACCTGAGAACCAACTGGTCCAGCATTATTTTCTCAGAATGGGAAACCACCTATCATTGATCTGTTGTAAATGCATTCTCTAAACTGATATCAGCATCTAGTCCAATCTGGGGGCAAATTAAGCAGATGACATGGATGCAAAGCTTCACTGCCACATGGAAGATGGAGCAAGCTCGTTTTCTCCTGCTCCGGAGGGTAGGACCGGAAACAATGCCTTCAGGTTACAAGGAAGGAGATTCCAATTAAACATCAGAAAGAACTTTCTGGTCTCCCTCGGGAGGTTGTGGACTCTTTCCCTGGCAGTTTTAAAGCAGAAGTTCGATGGGCACCTGTCATGGATGCTTTAGCTGAGATTCCTGCATTGCACAGAGTTGGACTAGATGACCCTTAGGATCCCTTCCAGCTGTGCAATACTATGATTCTATGAAATGCCTTAGGATGAGAAGAGCCTTAATATTTACTGCAGTAGGGTGAGGGGCTCACCGGGTGTTTCTGCAAATAACCCCCACCTAGTGTTCTGAAGTGCTTTTGAATTATGGTGCTGGAGAAGACTCTTGAGACTCCCATGGACTGCAAGAAGATCAAACCTATCCATTCTGAAGGAAATCAGCCCTGAGTGCTCACTGGAAGGACAGATCGTGAAGCTGAGGCTCCAATACTTTGGCCACCTCATGAGAAGAGAAGACTCCCTGGAAAAGACCCTGATATTGGGAAAGATGGAGGGCACAAGGAGAAGGGGATGACAGAGGACGAGATGGTTGGACAGTGTTCTCGAAGCTACAAACATGAGCCTGACCAAACTGCGGGAGGCGGTGGAAGACAGGAGTCCCTGGTGTGTTCTGGTCCATGGGGTCCCGAAGAGTCGGACACGACTAAACAACTAAACAACAGTGTTCTGAAGGCACTGAATAACTGGGATTCTTAACCCTTGGCTTTCCTCACCTGAACAAGCTGCGCAAGCCACACAATGGCATCTTCGTCAATGCTGAACCTTTTGTCTGGAGGTGCTTGCTGCTTGAGACTCCCAATTTTCACAGAAGCCACAGAAGTGTTGGGCCACACCACCCTGGTAAAAATATCAAAGTTGGCGGCCAACTCCCCATCCCCATCCATGGAGGCGTTGTAAGATCCAAAGTTCCTCAGAAGTGAGTGGAACTAGAACGACACATGGATAAAAAGAACATCACTTCAGTGCTTCCCATTAGGGGATGGGACGAAACGTGAAATTCTTTTATGAGAAATTATGTTTTGTTGCTCTGGTTGTAAGCAAATTTTGCACAATGGTTCTAGAGATCAAGCTTTTAGCACTGGATTCAGACTGTTCCTGGTTGTTCTTCCTGCTTATTGCTGGTGTTGTCAGAGAAACAAAACTCTTCTGACTCTGGGGAGGTGGCCATGGAGGCTTTTCAGCACTGGGTCACCAGATAAACCAATTCTGCCTCGAAAGCTCACTCCACTCCTGCTGCTGCTTCAATGGACAGCCCCTTCCCCTCTCTTCTCTTTATCTCCCTTTCGCTTGCTTGCTTTCTGGGCTTAGTGGGGAAAGCACCTGCTGGTTGGAAGGCAGCTGAGCGATTCCCCCACTGTTACCCTGTGATTCTTGCCGCATTTTCCACTTCTTATTTTTTATCAATTTTCCAAATTATTACAAATCTTGCCGGATTGCTTCAATTTAATACAATGTAATACAATGTAATTTAATTCCAAAACTGGCTTCCTACTCTCCTTATAAGATACAGGTGAAACTCGGAAAATTAGAATATCATGGAAAAGTTCATTTATTTCAGTAATTCAACTTAAAATGTGAAACTAATATATGAGATAGACTCATGGCATGCAAAGCGAGATATGTCAAGGCTTTATTTGTTATAATTGTGTTGATCATGGCATACAGCTGATGAAAATCCCAAATTAACAATCTCAGAATATTAGAATATTAAACGAAATCAGAAAAACAAGGACTGCAAATAGAGCGATATTGGACCTCTGAGAAGTAGAAGCATGCATATGAACTTAGTACTTGGTTTGGGCCCCTTTTGCATCAATTACTGCCTCAATGCGGCATTGCATGGATGCTATCAGCCTGTGGCACTGCTGAGGTGTTATGGAAGACCAGGATGCTTCAATAGCAGCCTTCAGCTCTTCTGCATTGCTCAGTCTCATGTCTCTCATCTTTCTCTTGGCAATGCCCCATAGATTCTCTATGGGGTTCAGGTCAGGTGAATTTGCTGGCCTATCAAAGACAGTAATCCCATGAGCATTGACCCAGGTTTTGGTACTTTTGGCAGTGTGGGCAGGTGCCAAAGTCCTGCTGGAAAATGAAGTCAGCATCCCCATAAAGCTTGTCTGTGGAAGGAAGCATGAAGTGCTCCAAAATCTCATGGTAGATGGCTGTGTTGACCCTGGACTTAATGAAGCACAGTGGACCAACACCAGCTGATGACAAGGCTCCCCAAATAAACACAGACTGTGGAAACTTCACATTGGACTTCAAGCATCTGGCATTGTGTGCCTTCCCATTCTTCCTCCAGACTCTGGGTCCTTGGTTTCCAAATGAGATGCAAAAGCTGCTCTCATCAGAAAAGAGATTTGGGGAGCCAATCATCACAATTATAACAAATAAAGCTTTGACATATCTCGCTTTGCATGTTATGAGTCTATCTCATATATTAGTTTCACCTTTTAAGTTGAATTACTGAAATAAATGAACTTTTCCACGATATTCTAATTTTCCGAGTTTCACCTGTGTGTCCATGATGATCCCCTGTTCCTACTCATAATCTTAATTAGTCTCTAGATGACTCCCCCAGTATTTACGCATATTATCATCCATCAGCTGCCCCTTTACATCCCTGCATACAGCCAAAAAAATCAAATACAATGGTACCTCGGGTTACATACGCTTCAGGTTACAGACTGTGCTAACCCGGAAATACGGCAGCAGGAGGCCCCATTAGCTAAAGTTGTGCTTCAGGTTAAGAACAGTTTCAGGTTAAGAGCGGACCTCCGGAACGAATTAAGTACGTAACCTGAGGTACCACTATAAAACTTAATATATGTTCTATAACAGCAAATGCGGTTTCTTTTTCGAAAGTCTGGTGTTGTATCCCAGCTTCATATATTTTTCATATATCTATGTAACAATGTATGGGAATTATTCCTGCCTTGCAAGGGGTTAGACTAGATAGCCCTTGGATCCCTTCCAACTCTAAGATTCTATGAAATGTAATTGATTATAGTTACTGTATCATATTATATATTTCTTATTGTAATTCTTGCACTTTCCTTCTTTCTCTTTTCTCCCCTTTCCCATTCATCGCTTTAATACACACACACGTTAAATTTGGCCGCCTCAGAAGTTCCTCCACCATGGGTTAGAAATATAAGAAAAGGTTGTTGTTTTTTCTGTAGCAATGCCACCCCAAACCCGCAAAAAACAAACAAACCCTGATTGGTGAGATACCCTTCCATTTTATTTTATTTTTAAATGATATTTATTAAAATTTCAAAAGAAATTACAAAACTAATAAAAAAGTAGAAAAAAAGAAAACAAAAGATACAAAATACAGAGGAAATAAAAACAATTAAAAATAAATCCATCTTTCCATGTCTTGCCTTTCATTTACTTGTTTCCCTGACCTCCTCACACCTCCCTTTTTTGTATTCCAGTTCGAATTGTTATTTCAGCAAATCCTTTCCCTCTTTGTTTTTATCTTAATTCTTTATCTTAACATATCATTTCATTCCGACATCATTTTAGCATTCATTAATTTTACAATGTTTCTGTAGGTAATCTTTAAATTTCTTCCAATCTTCTTCCACCGACTCTTCTCCCCGGTCTCGGATTCTGCCAGTCATTTCCGCCAATTCCATATAGTCTATCACTTTCATCTGCCATTCTTCCAGGGTGGGTAGATCTTGTGTCTTCCAATACTTTGCAATGAGTATTCTTGCTGCTGTTGTAGCGTACATAAAGAAAGTTCTATCCTTCTTTAACACCAATTGGCCGACCATGCCCAGGAGAAAGGCCTCTGGTTTCTTCAAGAAGGTATATTTAAATACCTTTTTCATTTCAGAAAGCCTTAATCCTTGGGCATGTCCACCAAAGGTGAAGAAATGTGCCTTCATTATCTTTACATTTCCAACATTTATTATCGGGCAAATGGTAGATTTTTGCAAGCTTGACTGGTGTCATGTACCACCTGTATATCATTTTCATAATATTCTCTCTTAAGGCATTACATGCCGTGAATTTCATACCTGTGGTCCACAACTGTTCCCAGACAGCAAACATAATGTTATGTCCAACATCTTGTGCCCATTTAATCATAGCAGATTTAACCGTTTCATCCTGAGTATTCCATTTCAACAGCAAGTTATACATTCTTGATAGTATCTTAGTTTTGGGGTCTAACAGTTCTGTTTCCAATTTTGATTTTTCCACCTGGAAGCCAATTTTTTTGTCCAGATTGTAAGCCTCCCTTATTTGATAGTAATGAAGCCAGTCTTGCACTTTATCTTTTAGTTTCTCAAAACTCTGCAATTTCAATTTGTCTCCTTCTTGTTCCAAAATCTCCCAATATTTCGGCCATTTGGCCTCCAGAATCATAGAATCATAGAGTTGGAAGAGACCACAAGGGCCATCGAGTCCAACCCCCTGCCAAGCAGGAAACACCATCAGAGCACTCCTGACATATGGTTGTCAAGCCTCTGCTTAAAGACCTCCAAAGACGGAGACTCCACCACACTCCTTGGCAGCAAATTCCACTGTCGAACAGCTCTTACTGTCAGGAAGTTCTTCCTAATGTTTAGGTGGAATCTTCTTTCTTGTAGTTTGGATCCATTGCTCCGTGTCCGCTTCTCTGGAGCAGCAGAAAACAACCTTTCTCCCTCCTCTATGCGACATCCTTTTATATATTTGAACATGGCTATCATATCACCCCTTAACCTCCTCTTCTCCAGGCTAAACATGCCCAGCTCCCTTAGCCGTTCCTCATAAGGCATCGTTTCCAGGCCTTTGACCATTTTGGTTGCCCTCCTCTGGACACGTTCCAGTTTGTCAGTGTCCTTCTTGAACTGTGGTGCCCAGAACTGGACACAGTACTCCAGGTGAGGTCTGACCAGAGCAGAATACAGTGGCACTATTACTTCTCTTGATCTAGATCACAGGTGTCAAACACAAGGCCCGCGGGCCAAATCCGGCCCGCCAGACCTCCTCATGTGGCCCGTGTAGCCGCCGCTGGCCGCCAGCCTTCACCTTTTATTCTCGCTTTTTTTCTTTCTTTTTTTTTGACACAAGAAAGTTTACATGGTGCGGCTCCCTACTCGCCTCCCCCCGTCGCTCTTAAGGACGTGGCTGCTGCTTCAAATGTCCCCGCGTCTCTCAACTTGCGCCTTCGTCGTCGCGGGCCAAAGCGAGGCGGGCAGCTGGCTTCTCTCTCCTGCTCACTGCTCAAAAAGAGCAAGCGGAAGGTCAGGTCTCTCCGCGCCGCGGCGGGGGAGTCTTTCTCCTCGGAGAAACTTTTTTATTCCAGCCTTGGATCTTCTCCGGGGATGCCGGATTCCGGCGTGCAAACTTGCCCTGCGGGAGGCGTCCTCTTCTCCTCCATGCTGGATTTCACCAGCCCGGGGCTTCCCTTCCTCTTCATTTCACCTCCCTCTCCATCTTTGCACAGCCAGCCTTTCCAGGACCGACGATGCCCGTGATCAAGTTGTTCTTTGGGAATATGGGGTGGCTGGTGGGGGGGGGGTGAGTGGGAGAGAGAGAGAGGCGCGCGCGCACACTCCAAACACCCTTAAAATAAATGTAAAGTGGGGGCGGCGATGATGATGGCCGTGATGGGAGGGGGCTGTGCATAGGTGCCGACTCCATGGGGCTTGAGGGGGCCCGAGCCCCCTCAAAAATTCGTTTGGGGGGGCTCCGCCCCCCCAATAATCTCCGGCGCCCCTCCAGCAGAGCGCCATCGCCGCCTCTCCCCCAGCCCAAAATGCACAGGGAGGGGCGGGCTGCATGCCTCCTGCCCTCCCTCCCGAGCAAAAGCTCCACCCAATTTCCTTTGGAGCTGATTAATAGGCGCAGCACGCTCTCCCCTATTCGCTCACGAGGAGGCGGCGCCACTTTATTTGCATATTCATGAGCTTATTTATTATTCATGAGCTTTCCCGGCCCCCCCCCCAATATTTTTTATAAGTCCGCGTCCCTGGGGCTGTGTTCCCTGGCACCTCCTCCGCTCCCCGCCCCCCACCTCCTCCTCCTCCTCTTGCAATTTCGCGGCAAGCTAAGCGAGGAAGGTGATCTGGCGCCCGGCTCTCTATCTCAGCTCCACAAGTTGGGCTCCGCGCCCGCGCAACGGTGCTGGGCGGTTCTCCCTGCCTTCCGGCACATGTCAGTCCCGCTGGCACATTCCTGGGAGGAGATCGGACACGGCTCCTTGCAGCCCTTCCATCACTCGGTCACACAATTGGGCGGCTCGCTCTCCGCCCTGCCAGCAGCTCCGCCTTGATCTCTCCCTCCCGCCTCGGGGAAGGAAAGGAAGAAGCCGGAGATCCAGTTGCAGGCAGCGCACTCGAGCTCTTTCGCCTTTTGCGCTATGCAATGGCACCCCGAGATGGGGGGGGGGGGCAGGGGAATTAGCCAAGGAAAATGAGAGTGCACAAGGCATGTTGATGCTTTCCTGTCAGAGCTCTCTCTCTCTTTCTCTCTCTCCCCCACATTTTATTTACAGCCCCATGCCGTGTATGTTTACTCAGAAGCCAGCCTCACTTTCTTCCACAGGAGTTTCAAATAAATGCATATAGGATTGCAGCAATCGTCTCATTAGGGCTCATTATTTTTAACAACTTTGTTTCCTAGTTCTGCTAGATCTCTCAGCGGCCTTTGATACAATCGACCATAACATCCTTCTGGACCATCTAAAGGTAAAGGTAAAGGTACCCCTGCCCGTACGGGCCAGTCGTGAACGACTCTGGGGTTGCATGCTCATCTCGCTTAAGAGGCCGGGAGCCAGCGCTGTCCGAAGACACTTCCGGGTCACGTGGCCAGCGTGACGAAGCTGCTCTGGCGAGCCAGCACCAGCACAGCGCACGGAAACGCCATTTACCTTCCCGCTATAAAGCGGTACCTATTTATCTACTTGCACTTAGGGGTGCTTTCGAACTGCTAGGTTGGCAGGAGCTGGGACCGAACGACGGGAGCTCACCCCCGCCGCGGGGATTCGAACCGCCGACCATACGATCAGCAAGTCCTAGGCACTGAGGTTTTACCCACAGCACCACCCGCGTCCTTTCTGGACCGTCTACATTATTACAAAAAACAGTAATAATTGAATGCAGTGACAATAATTTATGATGATAAAGAGTGGACACATAGTCCTACAGATACAACCGGCCCTTTGAGGGTGACCAAACTGCTGATGCGGCCCCCGATGAATTTGAGTTTGACACCCCTGATCTAGATGCTATACTCCTATTGATGCAGCCCAGAATTGCATTGGCTTTTTTAGCTGCCGCGTCACACTGTTGGCTCATGTCAGGTTTGTGGTCAACCAAGACTCCTAGATCCTTTTCACATGTACTGCTCTCAAGCCAGGTGTCACCCATCTTGTATTTGTGCCTCTCATTTTTTTTGCCCAAGTGCAATACTTTACATTTCTCCCTGTTAAAGTTCATCTTGTTTGTTTTGGCCCAGTTCTCTAATCTGTCAAGGTCGTTTTGAAGTGTGATCCTGTCCTCTGGGGTGTTAGCCACCCCTCCCAGTTTGGTGTCATCTGCAAATTTGATCAGGATGCCCTTGAGTCCATCATCCAAGTCATTGATAAAGATGTTGAATAAGACCAGGCCCAAGACAGACCCCTGTGGCACCCCACTAGGCACTCTTCTCCAGGATGAAGAGGAACCAAAAGCTCCATATTGAGCTTTTTCTGAGCCTTGGCTTCCATCAGTGATAACCACCTTGGGGTTTTGTTTTCAAGTAAATCTTTATATCTTATCCAGTCATTGAACAATGCTTTCCTGACAATATGGTTTTTAAATGCTTTGTGTGCTTTAACCTTGTCATACCACAGATATGCATGCCACCCAAAAACGTTGTTAAAGCCTTCTAAATCCAAAATGTCTGAGTTCTCAAGAAGCAGCCATTCTTTCAGCCAGCAAAATGCTGCTGATTCATAATACAGTTTAAGGTCTGGCAGGGCAAATCCACCTCTTTCCTTTACAGCGGTTAGTATTTAAAATTTTATTCTGGGCTTCTTGCCCTGCCAGACAAATCTAGAAATGTCTCTCTGCCACTTCTTGAAACAGTCCATTTTGTCCAAGGTGAGATACCCTTCCAAAATACATAAATATTAAAGAAGTGGAGAGTGGTTGTGGGATCTCCACAAAGCCTGTTCTGAATAATGATAGAATACTTTTGCACAGTTCATTAGCACTATCAGTTATGGAAAAAGGAATACCTGCCATGGCTGTAGCCTCTGAAGCCTCCGCCCGTCTCCTCCACCCATCATTGCCACCTGCTTGGATCTGGATGAGTAAGCAGCATTTAAGGCATGTGCCACAGCATACGCACTGCTATAGATGTTGTAGTTGTCTGGAGAAAGACTCTGCACAAGAATATCCAGGGGCAATTCCCCTTTTTGTTCACATCTGAGACGTTCTTTCACAGAAAACAAGTGCTTTGAAAAGAAACAATCAAACACTTCCTTCCAGTAAGGAACTAAGCGACTGAAGTCAAAATTGTCATGTTTTAGGGCAATCTCTGTCTGAATTAAGAAGGAAAAGAAACAGTGGCGGTGCTGGAAATGTAATCTCCAGTTAGAGAACGTTGGGGTGATGTCCCACAAAGCTGTTGTGATCCAGACTTTCCCCTCAGTGGACTGTAGCGACAATCTTAGTAATTCATTTATAAAGAATATTCCGCTGAAGAAAGAACGAGTCTCTGCATAGTGAACAAATACATTGACTTGTCTCCATGTGAGAAATGAATCAACCTGAATTTTCACTAAATACCGAGTCATTTCTGGGATTCTGTATGAGAAGGCAGCACAAACACCATTCGAGGTGAGCATAGGGGTCAAGGACCTCATGAACCTTTCTCCGTTGTCATTGTCTGGAGCAAAGAGACCGATCCATGTCCATCTGAAATGCAGGAGCAACTTGACAATCCCTGTGTATTGGTGGTCATCTTTGGGGATCATCCGGTAGAAAAAAGGGAATTGAGTTTTATCATTGATGTCATGGGAGACAAACCCATAACTAACCTAGATGGGAACAGAAAAGAAAAGTGTTTGGCTTGGCTTTGTTTGAATTTCCTGAAATACAGGTCTCCTCTCCATAACATAGGATTCTGTCAGTCCAGATGGACAGGAGGAAGGAAGGAAGGAAGGAAGGAAGGAAGGAAGGAAGGAAGGAAGGAAGGAAGATTGCTACTAACAGAAACTTTCTCCCTCAGACAGCCAAACTTTAACATTTTAAAGCAAAGTGAAATTAGACTGCTGCCCAATTCACACCTGTGGGATTTTGTAGATGCCCAACATGTTCGAAATATGGAGAGAGATTTCAGAGTCTGCACCATCTAAAACAGCCAGCAGGTTATTCTGCCTTCCACACCTGTAGTTTGGAATACTTGCATGACCGGTATAAAGCAGCTCTACCATGGCGTCGTATGTGATTCTTGTATTGTCATAGTTCTCAAATATATTGTAGCCCAGGGTGATGTTGGGTAAGAGCCTGGGATTCTGGTTGATCTCGTGGATGGCGAGCAGGAAGGCCAGATTGTGGAGTAAAATTGTGTATCCTTCTCTGCAACAAAACATACATCTCACACGTCACCCTCCATTTAATAATATATGTCACAGTCATAGAATCAGAAAATGGTAGAGGTGGCAGGGACCCCAAAGTCTAGGCCACAGGTGTCAAACACAAGGCCCGCGGGCCAAATCCGGCCCGCCAGACCTCCTCATGTGGCCCGTGTAGCCGCCGCTGGCCGCCAGCCTTCACCTTTTATTCTCGCTTTTTTTCTTTCTTTTTTTTTGACACAAGAAAGTTTACATGGTGCGGCTCCCTACTCGCCTCCCCCCGTCGCTCTTAAGGACGTGGCTGCTGCTTCAAATGTCCCCGCGTCTCTCAACTTGCGCCTTCGTCGTCGCGGGCCAAAGCGAGGCGGGCAGCTGGCTTCTCTCTCCTGCTCACTGCTCAAAAAGAGCAAGCGGAAGGTCAGGTCTCTCCGCGCCGCGGCGGGGGAGTCTTTCTCCTCGGAGAAACTTTTTTATTCCAGCCTTGGATCTTCTCCGGGGATGCCGGATTCCGGCGTGCAAACTTGCCCTGCGGGAGGCGTCCTCTTCTCCTCCATGCTGGATTTCACCAGCCCGGGGCTTCCCTTCCTCTTCATTTCACCTCCCTCTCCATCTTTGCACAGCCAGCCTTTCCAGGACCGACGATGCCCGTGATCAAGTTGTTCTTTGGGAATATGGGGTGGCTGGTGGGGGGGGGGTGAGTGGGAGAGAGAGAGAGGCGCGCGCGCACACTCCAAACACCCTTAAAATAAATGTAAAGTGGGGGCGGCGATGATGATGGCCGTGATGGGAGGGGGCTGTGCATAGGTGCCGACTCCATGGGGCTTGAGGGGGCCCGAGCCCCCTCAAAAATTCGTTTGGGGGGGCTCCGCCCCCCCAATAATCTCCGGCGCCCCTCCAGCAGAGCGCCATCGCCGCCTCTCCCCCAGCCCAAAATGCACAGGGAGGGGCGGGCTGCATGCCTCCTGCCCTCCCTCCCGAGCAAAAGCTCCACCCAATTTCCTTTGGAGCTGATTAATAGGCGCAGCACGCTCTCCCCTATTCGCTCACGAGGAGGCGGCGCCACTTTATTTGCATATTCATGAGCTTATTTATTATTCATGAGCTTTCCCGGCCCCCCCCCCAATATTTTTTATAAGTCCGCGTCCCTGGGGCTGTGTTCCCTGGCACCTCCTCCGCTCCCCGCCCCCCACCTCCTCCTCCTCCTCTTGCAATTTCGCGGCAAGCTAAGCGAGGAAGGTGATCTGGCGCCCGGCTCTCTATCTCAGCTCCACAAGTTGGGCTCCGCGCCCGCGCAACGGTGCTGGGCGGTTCTCCCTGCCTTCCGGCACATGTCAGTCCCGCTGGCACATTCCTGGGAGGAGATCGGACACGGCTCCTTGCAGCCCTTCCATCACTCGGTCACACAATTGGGCGGCTCGCTCTCCGCCCTGCCAGCAGCTCCGCCTTGATCTCTCCCTCCCGCCTCGGGGAAGGAAAGGAAGAAGCCGGAGATCCAGTTGCAGGCAGCGCACTCGAGCTCTTTCGCCTTTTGCGCTATGCAATGGCACCCCGAGATGGGGGGGGGGGCAGGGGAATTAGCCAAGGAAAATGAGAGTGCACAAGGCATGTTGATGCTTTCCTGTCAGAGCTCTCTCTCTCTTTCTCTCTCTCCCCCACATTTTATTTACAGCCCCATGCCGTGTATGTTTACTCAGAAGCCAGCCTCACTTTCTTCCACAGGAGTTTCAAATAAATGCATATAGGATTGCAGCAATCGTCTCATTAGGGCTCATTATTTTTAACAACTTTGTTTCCTAGTTCTGCTAGATCTCTCAGCGGCCTTTGATACAATCGACCATAACATCCTTCTGGACCATCTAAAGGTAAAGGTAAAGGTACCCCTGCCCGTACGGGCCAGTCGTGAACGACTCTGGGGTTGCATGCTCATCTCGCTTAAGAGGCCGGGAGCCAGCGCTGTCCGAAGACACTTCCGGGTCACGTGGCCAGCGTGACGAAGCTGCTCTGGCGAGCCAGCACCAGCACAGCGCACGGAAACGCCATTTACCTTCCCGCTATAAAGCGGTACCTATTTATCTACTTGCACTTAGGGGTGCTTTCGAACTGCTAGGTTGGCAGGAGCTGGGACCGAACGACGGGAGCTCACCCCCGCCGCGGGGATTCGAACCGCCGACCATACGATCAGCAAGTCCTAGGCACTGAGGTTTTACCCACAGCACCACCCGCGTCCTTTCTGGACCGTCTACATTATTACAAAAAACAGTAATAATTGAATGCAGTGACAATAATTTATGATGATAAAGAGTGGACACATAGTCCTACAGATACAACCGGCCCTTTGAGGGTGACCAAACTGCTGATGCGGCCCCCGATGAATTTGAGTTTGACACCCCTGGTCTAGGCCAACCCCCTATAACACAGGAATTGCTGATGGCCATTCATCCAAGCGACCCATCACATTTGCAGTCTCCTCTTGCTCAAGACCCTGATGTTGGGAAAGATTGAGGGCACAAGGAGAAGGGGACAACAGAGAACGAGATGGTTGGACAGTGTTCTCGAAGCTACAAACATGAGTCTGACCAAACTGTGGGAGGGTGCTGGAAGTGCTCTTGAACATGATTCGAGGGGACCAGTTGGTTGAAGGAATTCAGGTCGGAGCCAAACAGTACAAACTTAAAGCTTTTGCAGATGACCTAGTTTTGACATTACAGGAGCCAGAATCTAGTACGAAAAGGATATTACAACTGATTTATGAGTTTGGTCGGGTGGCAGGATTCAAATTAAATAAGCAGAAAACCAAGGTATTGGAAAAGAATTTGACACCATCAGAATCAGAAAGGTTTCAGAAAGAAACAGGTTTAAATGTGGTTAAAAAAGTGAAATATCTAGGGGTAAACATTACAGCTAAGAATTTGAGTTTATTTAAGGACAACTATGAAAAATGCTGGTCAGAAATTAAGAGGGATTTAGAAAGCTGGTCTAGATTTAAACTTTCCTTGTTGGGCCGAATTGCTGTTATAAAGATGAATGTATTGCCAAAAATGTTGTTTTTGTTCCAGACTTTACAGATTATGGATAAAATGGAGTGTTTCGGGAAGTGGCAGAGAGACATTTCTAAATTTGTCTGGCAGGGCAAAAAGCCCAGAATTAAGTTTAAAATATTAACTGATGCTAAAGAAAGAGGGGGGTTTGCCCTGCCAGACTTAAGGTTGTATTATGAAGCAGCAGCGTTCTGCTGGCTGAAAGACTGGCTACTTCTTGAAAATACTGATGTTTTAGATCTGGAAGGTTTTAATAATGCTTTTGGATGGCATGCTTATTTGTGGTATGACAAGGTTAAAAGCCATAAGGCTTTCAAGAACCATATTGTTAGGAAAGCACTGTTTAATGTATGGATAAGATACAAAGATCTACTAGAGAATAAGACCCCAAGGTGGCTGTCACCAATGGAAGCTAAGGCCCAGAAAAGACTCAATATGGAGGCCAAATGGCCGAAATATTGGGAAATATTAAAAAGGATGGAGACATTTGGAAGTTGCAGAGTTTGGAAAAACTAAAAGACAAAGTGAGAGATTGGTTACACTATCCTCAGATTAAAGAGGTTTTTAATTTGGATAAAAAGATAGGATTCCAGGTGGAAAAGTCAAAGCTAGAAACAGAACTATTAGAACCTAAAACTAAGGTTCTTTCAAAAATGTACAACTTGCTGCTAAAATGGAATACACAAGATGAAACGGTTAAATCAGCTATGATAAAATGGGCACAGGACATAGGGTATAACATTATGTTTGCTGACTGGGAAAGGTTATGGACCACCGGTGTGAAGTTCACGGCATGCAATGCCTTAAAAGAAAATATTATGAAAATGATTTACAGGTGGTACATGACCCCAGTCAAGCTTGCAAAAATATACCATTTGCCTGATAACAAATGTTGGAAATGCAAAGAAACTGAAGGAACGTTCTTTCACCTCTGGTGGACTTGCCCTAGGGTTAAGGCTTTCTGGGAAATGATATATAATGAGCTGAAAAAGGTATTTAAGTATACCTTCCCTAAGAAACCAGAGGCCTTGCTTTTGGGCATTGTCGGCCAGAGGGTGTTAAAGAAGGATTGTACATTTTTTATGTATGCAACAACGGCAGCAAGGATACTTATAGCTAAACATTGGAAATCTCAAGACTTGCCCACGCTGGAAGAATGGCAGACGCAACTGATAGACTATATGGAACTAGCAGAAATGACTGGCAGAATCCGTGACCTGGGAGAAGAAGCAGTGGAAGAGAATTGGAAGAAATTCAAGGACTACCTACAAAAACATTGTAAATTGTATGAATGTTAAGATGATGCAAGAGTAAGAATAAATGTGGCATCAGTAAGTCAGTTGATAAGAATTTGAGAATAGATGAAACTTGAGAAAAAGTTAATTATTATTTTTTGGTTAATATTATGCCTATTTAAGCATTTAAGATTTTGGAAAATAAACTTAAATCTAGAGACATAATATGGGAAAAACACAAATAAGAAATTGAAATAAGGTGATAATTTGATGTTTAGAAGTTTACAAGTTTGGAATGCAGGAACGAAAGATGAGAGGAAGTCCAAAAAGTAAGGAAAGTATGATTATTGAGAATTTGGATTTGATGTTATATTTTTCCTTTTTTCCTTTTTTCCTTTTTTGTATGTTTTTCTATGTTTTTTCTTTTTCTGTTTGTTTATTGTATTGTGGGGGACGGGACTATGTGTTGGGTTATAAATGTTTAAAAATTTTTGAATAAATATTATTTTAAAAAAAACTGTGGGAGGCAGTGGAAGACAGGAGTGCCTGGCGTGCTCTGGTCCAGGGGGTCACGAAGAGTCAGACACGACTAAACGACTAAACAACAACAACTTGCTGAAGGCAGCACATATGTGCCATACCTCATGCCACCATTTGACCCTGATAATAACTCTTTGATGTAAGAGAAGCCACAGGAGAGCCAAAGACTTTGTGGCTGAGGCCTGATGTGCACGTACATCTCCTCAGTCGAAATCCCAAAACTCTAGCCACTACATTGCACTGCCATGATGTACATTGCAGAAAGGGAGTGGGCTTGGGGAAATTGCCATTTGAAGGGCATTTACAACTACTATTCTATGATTGTATGATTTCTAGACAGTGAAAGCACCTTGAATTTATTTTAGGAACAACGCCCGTGCTTGATCAGAATCAGAATCCCAATTGCCAACCCTGAGTGAAACGTTTCTGTATTAGTTATGAATTGATTTATTAGTTTTTTTGTATACCACCCTTCACCTGAAGATCACTGGGCGGTTTAGAACATGAAAATACAAAATGAGAACACAAAATACCTATTAAAAACAAAAACAAACCAGTAGTCCCCCCTCCCACTTTTTTTTTTAAAGGTCATAAGAATGTTAATCAGCTGAAAGCCTTGGTTAAAGAGGAACGTTTTTGCCTGACCATTTTATATTGCTATAGGTTTTAAGGGGAACCCCCTCGCCCCCCAAAAACCAAAGGAAGAATGCAAGCTGCAGAGGATTTCCTGGGCTGGCCTATGCAAAACAGCCTGGCCGAGCTAGGAACATCAAGGAACAATAGAGGGTTATTGCGGGACACTGGCAGTGCAAGAGAACTTTACCTGAGGTGTGAGCCGAGAGTGGGGATTTAGGATTTGAGCTTGCCAGGGTAACTAGGTGTGAAGGAGGAGTTTGGGGAAAAGGTTGCTGGGATTAAGAAGGAGGAAGAAAGGCTGGAATCCATCTTTGGGAGAGGTTGGCTAGCAGAGATGCCTTGGGCTGCAGGACTAATGTGGGGTACAAGCCCCTCTCGAAAGGACCATGAACTCCCTCCATGCAGACTGAAGGTGTAAATATGTGAATAAACCATTTTTCTTAAAGCCACGATAGTCTCTGCTGTGCCTCAGTTTTCCAAAGGACAACAGAGCCTGTGTGAGTGCCTGGTACCCCATGGGCTCTTGCTACCACTAAGCAGAGAGGGGGGTGGCTCAATCTTTAGCTACTTAGAGGGCAATTGACACCTGGACTTTGAAGCAGCAAGGAATAGGTCATGCAAATAAACACTTTTTAAGAAGAAGAAGAGGAAGAAGAGTTTGGATTTGATATCCCGCCTTTCACTCCCTTTAAGGAGTCTCAAAGCGGCTAACATTCTCCTTTCCCTTCCTCCCCCACAACAAACACTCTGTGAGGTGAGTGGGGCTGAGAGACTTCAAAGAAGTGTGACTAGCCCAAGGTCACCCAGCAGCTGCATGTGGAAGAGCAGAGATGCGAACCCGGTTCCCCAGATTACAAGTCTACCGCTCTTAACCACTACACCACATTGGCTCTTAAGGAGTTGGGCTCAAAGAATCAGTGATATAAACAACCGTTGCCATGGGAGACCCCAGTAAGTGTTTCCCTGTCAAAGTGGGCTGTAGCAGGTTACTTTCCCTTCCCCTATTAAATGGCTGAAATCCAAGAAGGAAAATAACCTTTAATAGACAGGGTGTGTGTGTGTATGTTTAGATGTGTGTAGGTGTGTGAGAACCTCTAAGTGGTGTACACAGTGTACAATTTAAAAGCAAGATCCAAAGACTTTTCATGTATGCGACAACAGCAGCACGAATGCTATTAGCAAAGAGATGGAAAGAAGACAAAGTTCCTATCAGAGAGGAATGGCAGATCAAGCTGTTAGACTATGCCGAAATGGCAAAACCGACCGGAAAGCTCAGTGACCAAGAAGACGAAAACTTCAAAAAAGAATGGGGGGGGGATTTATAGTCTATTTAGGAGACCCCTGTAAGCAGACGAAAACATTAGCAGGATTTTAATCTCACTTGTAATGTTACAAATACTATGGACAGACTATGGAATAATATGCAGTTGAAAACATCAACATTAGAACCCATGGAGGGGATGGGGGGAAAGTCTCGAGATTCAGAGAAATCTCTTTATATGGATATGTATTTGGTTTTGTTAGGGATGCGGGTGGCACTGTGGGTTAAACCACAGAGCCTAGGACTTGCCGATCAGGAGGACGGCGGTTCGAATCTCCGAGACGGGGTGAGCTCCCGTTGCTCGGTCCCTGCTCCTGCCAACCTAGCAAGTAGATAAATAAAATAAATGAAAGCAAGATCCATTAAAATGAAAATGCAGCTTAAATCTGAAAGAACAACAATATAAAATCAAATAAAACAGGTATTCAGGGGATTCACACACATACATCAGGATACAATTCTTATGGGTCATAGATTATTGTCTGAACTGAACCTCACCAGCTGGTGAAAATAGGCTGATTGCATGGCGCTGGAGGGTTCATATTCCATTCCAGAATCACATCCCTACTGTAAAATGGAGATATTCGAAGAAACTGGGATTTTGCATGGGCTGATGCAGTGAAATGCCCATTGTCTCTTTTCAAGAGGCTTAAAGCATTAGATTACAGCTTGAGTACTATTAAACCCACATAATTTACTTACGGCATTATGTGGATAAAAGGAACCTGGGAGAAAGAGCCTGGCTGGGATAATCCATTTAGTGTGGGGATAATCCCACCGATGAGATGGTCTCCTGCTCTATAATAGTCCCAGGGCTCATATCTATCTCTCACTAAATTCAAGGGGCATTTTTGCTTCAACATCCCATAAGCTGTACTGAGCAGCAGCAGAAGCAACGTTTTGATGGGCAAACGTGCTGCTGTCACCCACCCTGTTTGTGGCTCTTCTCTTCAGAATCGCCGAAACCCTCTTTCAAGACCAAAGCTGCAAGTGGAACTTTGTTAATACAGATGGAGTTCAGCTAAGGGCTTCTCATCCAATGCGGTTGATATTAAGCTTCAAACTGACAGCATCCCTGCCTGCCTCAAATCCCAGTCTAAGCTTTCAACAGCGTGCAGAATCAATATATTTTCAGGCAGGATGCAAAAAAATTGTGTACAGTTATTCCTGATTCTGCTGTTTCTGTTCCTGGTCCCAAATGTGATCTTCAGAGAAATCCCTTGAGCTTTGGCAGAATTAGAGAGCCAAATCACCATTATTTCCATAATGATAAGGGAAAGACTTGCCTGTGCCATGAACCATGAATTGCCTCGGAAGCTGAATGTCCGGCACAGCTTCCGATTGGCTGCAGGACACTCCTGCAGCCAATCAGAAGCCATTCCTTGGTTTCCGAACGTTTTGGAAGTCGAACGGACTTCTGGAATGCATTCTGTTTGAAAACCAATGTACAACTGTTTGTATAAACTTTATTCTTTATAGTTTGTGTAAATGAGAAGTAAAAATTAGTAGCATGATAAAACATTCAAGCACTCCATGGCTGGATTAACTGCCCTAGGATCAGAACTAATGGCATATTTGTGCCATCTGGGGAAGCAGGAGAAAGAAAGAAAAAATCACCAATCAGCTCTTTTCTTTAACAGGTTGTGGTAATCTTTCTCTGGTCAGGATGGCGTCCGCCCTGTTTGACCCCAACTGAAAACCTTAATAAATTCATCAAGGGAAGTCTCATGAATACAGTGTTGAATGAACGCAGTGTATGCAGCTTGGTGCTATAAAAATGATACTCCCAAGGTCAAGGGTCACGGGTCACCAAAGCTGACCTACCTTTCTTTGTACCTTAAAGCAAATTAATCAAGTCTGTTTCATGTGAGATTGCACTCTACTGAAAAGTTTTTGGCAGCAGGTAATCAAGACGACCAACATGACTGTACAGAACAATCTTAAATTTGCAGAGGGAAATATCCATTAGACTTATATACCAAACACATAGAATCTAACTAAGGGACAATATGAATGGAGTCTCCGTGCCCTAACTACAGCAAAAGGATTGGTATTGATTGGTATTATTCGGTTATTGTTTTTATCCTGATTTTATATGCTGTGATATATATATATATTTGTGAACCGCTCTGAGACCTCTGGGTATAGGGCGGCATATAAATTCAATAAATAATAAAATAATAATAACTGGAGGAATAAAAATACAGCTCCCTTTAATGATTGATTTGAAGATATGTACAAACTCCTTTTATATGCCTATTGTCTTTGTCCATGGAGTTTACAACTATACAAAGGTCCGTATAGTTAAAGCCATGGTTTTCCCAGTAGTTATGTATGGAAGTGAGAGCTGGACCATAAAGAAGGCTGATCGCTGAAGAATGGATGCTTTTGAATGATGGTGCTGGAGGAGACTCTTGAGAGTCTCATGGACTGCAAGAAGATCAAACACATCCATTCTTAAGGAAATCAGCCCTGAGTGCTCACTGGAAGGTCAGATCCTGAAGTTGAGGCTCCAATACTTTGGCCACCTCATGAGAAGAGAAGACTCCCTGGAAAAGACCCTGATGTTGGGAAAGATGGAGGGCACAAGGAGAAGGGGACGACAGAGGACGAGATGGTTGGATAGTGTTCTCGAAGCTACAAACATGAGCCTGACCAAACTGCGGGAGGCAGTGGAAGACAGGAGGGCCTGGCGTGCTCTGGTCCATGGGGTCACGAAGAGTCGGACACGACTAAACGACTAAACAACAACAACAACACAAACTCCTTACACATGAACAAGTTGTGTAGAAATGTAGACTTGCCATGGACAATTCCGTTTTATAAATACCATGTAAGGTTAAGGCTTTTTCCTTTCTTTTTTTTTGTAATGTACACAATGCTTTTGTTGTTGTTGTTGTTGTTGTTGTGTTTTGTTTTCTACATGGGCACTATTTCTTGTTTCTTCTTTTATTTCTTGTTTCTTCTTTTTTGAGCCTTATCTTACTCTGTGCACTTGTAATTAAAAAAAAATTAAAACCCAATGAAAACTATTTTTTATATGACTGATTAACTTTCATGTCATAGGAGGTGATCCTGTTAGATCATGAACATGGGACACAGTAAGAAAGACATCTCAGAACAGGCTGTTGGGTTGAGGGTTTAATATAAACACACACAGCATAGCAAGGGTTGATTCTCTCTGTAAAAGTGAACTCACGGGAGTATTAATACACGCAATGGAAATTATATCTTTCATTTCTCCTTCCTTTTTTTAAATACTAAAGCTTACGCTACATTCTTCGTCAGGCTGAGGCTATCAATTCTATGAGAGCAAGAATCTGCTGACTAGAGACAAACACACACAAGACCCATTCCAGATTTTTTTTAATCCTCACAGAACTTGTGGTTCCAAGAGAAAATCTGGTACAGAGAAACTTCAATTGCATCCCTAGTACTAAGAATCAAATGCTGTCCTAGGTTTTGATCATCAGGTGCTCCTTTGAATTCAGATCAGGCCTCAGAACAATAATGTAGCACTTGGGAAGGAAGATGCAGCCCAGAAGCCCAGCACTGGAGGCCAAAATAGAGAAGACCTGCACGGCAACCATATATTTCCCCTTGGTGCTCAGGTAGGTGGGCACAAAGGACACCCAAACACTGCAGAAGACCAGCATGCTGAAGGTGATCAGCTTGGCCTCATTGAAGGATCCTGGAAGCTTCCTGGCTAGGAAAGCCACTGTGAAGCAGATGGCTGCCAAGAAGCCCATGTAGCCAAGGGAACCATAAAACATGGCCACAGATCCTTCATTGCATTGCAGGATGATCTGCCCAGGTTGGGACCTCATGTCAAAGTCTGGGAATGGGGGTGAGATTCCCAACCAGATGGTGCAGAGGAGAACTTGGACACTGGAACAGGAAATAACAATGGAGTTGGCCAGACTCTTCCCCAGCCATTTCCTCACCCTGTTCCCTGGCTTTGTGGCCAGGAAGGCCAGCACCACAGTGATGGTTTTGGCCAACACAGAAGAGACTGCAAGAGAGAAGATGACGCTGAAGACCATTTGTCGGAGAAGGCAGGTCACTTTTCTTGGCCGAGCAATGAACAGGAAGGAGGACAAAAAGGAAAGCAGAAGGGAGATGAGGAGGATGAAGGAGAGGTCCCGGTTGTTGGCTTTGACTATGGGTGTCTCCTTGTATTTAATGAAGATTCCTAACAGCATACCTGTAGTAAATGACAAGAAAAGGGAAGAAGAAGCCAAGAGGATCCCCAAATATTCTTTATATGAAAGAAAGGTGATAATCTTTGGGATGCAGTGATCTTGGTCTTTGTTTGGATGTTGGTCTTCAGGACACCTGATACACTTCTCTGCATCTGAAAGGAAAGGAAGAGGCTTCAGTAGTCCTAAAATAAAGCTAATAACCAGAATACTCTATTGCATTCCATAAAATATATATTTCAGAGACACAGTTTATATTCCAGAATAAGCTGAGTGGAACCAGGCCTATCTTTTAACAAATTAGTCATACGCAAAGCAGAGTGTTGTTACAACCACAGAAAGGGTGGATAATATGGACAGCACCCATCAGACACCCTCCCTGCTTGGCCTTCTAGATGACCAATGACCTCTCAAGGCCATTTCTTTCACTTCAGTTTACATCATTAGTCAAAGCAGGGGTTCCAAGACTTTCTGTCCTCAGGATGCAGGAAATTGCAGAGGTCCAACAATCTGGGATGTGGAGCTAGGAGTGTGTGTGTGAAAGGTCATTTCCATCAACTGCCTTTCTCACTTTCCTCCTCCACACTTGGGCTGTGTATACACTGTATCTTTAGAGCACACTCAGAACACATTCTTCCCCTCAAAGAATTCTGGGCATTGTAGTTTGTTAAGAGTTCCTGGGAATTGTAACTCTGAGAGGGATATACTACAGGGCCCAGAATTCTTGGAGGAAAATAATGTGCTTCAAATATGATGGCCACTCCATCCCCTTTCTATTCTTTCTTTCCTTCCAAGTGTCCCTATTTTTCAGGGACAGTCTTGAATTTACAGAAGCCATCCTGGTTTCTGATTTGATCCAGAATGTCCCGCTTTTCCTTAGGATGTCCCTATTTTGATTGGAGAAATGTTGGAAGGTATGGAGTTATGTGACCCCCTTACCAAGGAGATAAGTAACTATGCAACCTTTAGAAGGCAGCCCTGTGTAGAAAAGTTTTTAAATGTTTAATGTTTAATTATGTTTTTATATATTGTATGTTGGAAGCCGCCCAGATTGGCTGGGACAACCCAGTCACATAGGTGGGGTATAAATAATAATGGTGATGATGATGGTGATGATGATGATGATGGAATAAGACATCCGTATTTTCATCAGAGAAAAGTTGGAGGGTTTGCAGAAGGTAGGGAGACTAAGGTTACCAGATGTCCCCGTTTCCCGGGGACAGTCCCCGGATTTACAAATCAGTCCCCATACAAAATCCATTGAAGTTGAAAAGTGTCCCCGGATTCATTGAAAAAAATCTGGGAACCTTAGACCAAAAGGAGGTGGAGTCAGAGCCAACTAATTCTCCTATTGTCGTAGCCTTTGAATAACGTCTGTAGCTGTACTAAGCAAGAAATAAGGACATAGGAGAAATAATACTTTATTATAAAATGAATGGTTATGTTTATGCAACAAGTTAGTAAATATTAAGTGAAGTATGGAGACGACAGGAAGTTAGATGTAGACGAAGAGTGTATGAGTTTTTTTTGTTGTTGTTAACTTTGTTTCCCTTGTAACAAATGACATAAATGTATGGTCTTTTGTTGTTGTTTTAGTTTAATAAAGCATTATTTAAAAAATAATAATTCTCCTGTTGTCTGTTCCACCATCCTTCTGAGGTGGCAACACAAGAAGACGGTTAAGTGGGGGCTGAATGAGGACTGACTGAACTTGCGCCACCATCTTCAAGCAATTCCTAGCCCAAGTGTACCTATGACTGTGCCTGCATGTAGCTCCTGGTGTTTTGTGTTGATCCAACCACAAGGCCATAGGACAGCCAGTGGGAGGCTACTGTGCAGAATCCCACCTGAAATCAGGCTAAGGCCCACTGGTGCCACCTCCCGGCCTGCAGTTTGAGAAATTGTGCATTTTGGAACTTAACATTACAGTAGCCAAGAATGGTTTGACATTCCAAAAATGTATTTAGGATCTTCACAGAAAATCTCTGCTGAGCGAATCTTTGGCCTATCTTTGTTCCCCCAAGGGATGCCTTCTCCCCTTGAGTCACCCACCTTCCTGAGTGGATATGGTCCCTTCTGCACACAGAGCACAAGCATAGCAGCAAACCGGTTCTCCTTCTTGAACCACCTTGGCGTATCCCGGGCGACAGCTCTCTGAACACCTGGAGCGAGGCACGGTCTAAGCATTAAGACAAGACGCATCCAGAAAAAAGTATTAGAGGTCTTGAAGTGAATCATGGGCTTTGAAGACAATCTAATTGAGTCCCAACCCATCCACACTTCCTAGATAAGTTCTATCCCATGGAAGAGGGAACAAGATTGTTTTCTCCTGCTCTGGAGGGTAGGACTCAACCCTATAGGAAGAGCTACAAGAAAGGTGATTCCGACTACACATACGGAAGAGCTGTTTGACAGCGGAATGGTCTCCCTCAGGAGGTTGTGGACTCTCCTTCCTTGAACGTTTTAAAGCAAAGGTTGGGTGGCCATCTGCCATTGATGCTTTAGCTGAGATTCCTGCATTCTTGGACTAGGTGACCCATGGATTCCTTCCAACTCTACAGTTCTATGAGTCTATGATTCTTTTGATGCACAACTGTGTGGTTGTAAATGATTTTGCTCCAAAATGGCAGATCAGAGGACAAAGGGGACAACAGAAGTTTGAAGAATACACATTGTCAAGAAGAGAAAACATGTGGAAGATTTTATTTATGTAATTATTAAATTTGTATACTGCCCATCATCCTTAGATTTATTGGCAGGGCATGAGCCGGGAAATTTATAAGGATGACTTCTGCAAGTCGGATGCCAGAATGCCAATGAGATCATGCAAATTCGCATTAAAGCTGTGGAATAAGAATTTGCGGGTGGGTGGATTAATATGATATACATTTCATATCGTTAATGCACTTTCCAGCTCCAATATGGCTTATAAAGGCATTTTGTAAGGGGTGTGTGTGTGTGTGTTTTGCCTTCCTAAATGCACACTTGGTGGGAATGAGGGGCAGGGCCTTCCCAGGGGCTACTCCCAGACTTTCGAATGCTCTTCCTAGAGAAGCTAGACCTGCTCCCTCCTTCTTGTCTTTCCATTGGCAGGTGAAGGCTGTTTAAATTTAACAAGCTTTGGGGAATGGAGTGCTTTATCTAACAGCACTATGCTGCTTTTGCTATCTGTATTTTGGTAGATTTGCTTATATACGGTTTGATTCTATCCTAGATTCTACTACAGAAAGCTAGAAACAAAAACAGATAACAGGTTTAAAAGTTATAAAACTATTATCTTTAAGATGTTTTTGTTGTTGTTTAGTCATGTCCTACTCTTCGTGACCCCATGGACCAGAGCAAACCAGGCACTCCTGTCTTCAATATGTTTTTAGCTTTCCATATTTGAACTGCATGGTTTTAATTTCTGTAGGTTGCCTTGAGTCCTTTATTCCAGACCAGGGAAAAAATGTCACTGGAGGGCAGGGGAGAACGACGCATGCAGATAATTTCACCAACCTTGTTAAACTGTGAGGGCCACACAATGTCTTCTTGGTTAATCGTGAGCTTTAAATCTGAGGATGCCTGTCTCTCAAAACTCCCAACTTTCACTCTGTTTTGAGACCTATTGGGAAACAGCACCCAGTTCACAATATCATAGTCAGCTATCAGCTTCCCATTCTCATCTGTATATAGTCCACCCCTGGAAGTGTTAAACAACTGGACTTTTTTTAAGTGACGGTGAAACTGGAATGATAGAGAAAGCACCAGAATTAAGAAAACATGAAAGCCTATTGAATACCTCAGCCCTGTTCACATTAGCGCAGTGAGAAAATCATGTTGACTGATGACCTCTGAGCTCTAAAGCCACATTGTGACTTGGGATAGACCCTGCCAGTGAGTGACTGTAATCTGTTGAGAACACAGTACTCAGCAAGGAGATTCCTTGGTAGTTGTTACAGTCATGGAGGCTAACATTGTTCTTGCAGAGTGTCATAATGCTAGATGTCCCGTGCACATGTCTCGTGGTCCAAATCCTGCTTCCCAGCTTTGTGCTGTGGGTCCTCTTTGGCCTTGCTCGTCACCAGTGAGTAATCCATGTTGCAGTCAGCACTGTGATAGTTCTGTGTGCTGATCGCCTGTACCTTGTACGATAATCTTTATTCTCAGACAGCTAGTTCTAGTCTTTATAACCCTGTACCTTCTTCCAGAAGGCAGAAGCTGAAAGAGATCATTTCCGGGGTGTGCACTATCCTGCACTATCTCTGCAGCTTTCTTATGGCACCTGGAAGCATAGATTTGATCCAAGGTAGGGAGAGTGCACCCAGTTATTCTCTCCTCAGTCTTTACAACCCTGGACAACATTGTTTTTCCCCTGACCATACAGCTCCCAAACCACACACACAGACCATAAGTTAATACACCCTCAGTAGTACAATGGTAAAATGCCATCATCAGGTCCTTTGAGAGATTATTTTTCTGGAGGATTCTCAGAAAATATAACCTCTGCTGTGCTCTCTTCACCAGGTCTTTGCTGTTTTCTCCCCAGGTTAGGTCATCTCTCAACTCCATTCCCAGAAACCGAAATACCAAGACCTGTTCCACACACTTCCCCTCAATAATAAGTGGCTGAATATTCAATTTACATTTCCTAAAGTCCATCTCTGTACAACTCTGTTCCAATCCCTTACAATGCAGGAATCTCAACTGGAGGATCAATGACCAAGGGTTATCCAATCTTTGCTTTGAAACTTCCAATGGAGGGAAGTCATTGGTCTTTCACAGACACTGCGGATATGCAATTTTGAGTTTTCTCTCCCTGCTGCAGGCTACTGGAGATCAGTAGAGGGAGTGTCATTACACATATAAGCTCAATGTGAAAGCAGAATCAATTCATCCTACTGTTAGGGAAAGTGAGGTCAGATAATTAAAGCAACAAGGGGCTCCTCATGAGGCCAGAGGAACGTTGCCTGGCTGTGAGTGTGAAGGCCGCTCCCTGCAAGGCCCTTTCCACCTGGCCACTCACCAGCCATACTGAAGAGGCCCCTCATGAGGCCAGAGGAATATCACCCAGCTATTGTTTTATTGTTTTAATATGCTGTAAACTGCTTTGAGATTTTTATTAAAAATATAAAGCGGTATAGAAATTAAAAAATTAAAAATAAATTAAAAAACAGATTTGGGTCGCCGTTTGACTCCAGCGCCAAAGCATGCCCAACATCTGACCTGTGCCCATAGGCTTACAAATGGGCCTCAGAAATTGGGTGGGGCGGGGAAGTGAGTTTCATCATAACAATTGTGGATGCTGGATAATGGTTGCAGAGTTGGACAATAGATTGCAATTTGAAAAAGGAATACCTGCCATGGCTGCAGCCTTCGAAGTTCCAATCTCTCTCTTCCACCCACCATCAACATCTGTTTGGATCTGGACAAATATGCCGAGTTCAAGGCAAATGCCACAGCTTGGACACTGTTGTAAATGATGTAGCTGTCTTGAGACAGGGCCCTTTCAATCTCCTCTTGGGGGAGAATCACCAGTTTCCTTTTCTCTGTACATGTTGTCCAACCTCCCGTGGATGGACATAAACAATGGAATGATTGACTCCAAAACCGACTTGTTACAAAAGACAATGGCACATAGTATTCGTATTTTGTCCTTTTTCTGGTTTTTATTGCAAAAGACAGAGAACCATGGGTGTACCTGAAGGAATCAATGTGATGAGACAAATTCGAGTTCATGTCCTGAAAAGCTGTTGTGACCCAGATTCTTTTCCCGGTTTGCGACTTTTCAAGGAGCATTTGTACCCTGATGATTGACCCAAAATCATAGTGAGAGTCCCCAAAGAAAACAAATACATTGACTAGTGTCCACACGTCAGGTGGTTCACCCTGTAAAAAAATTTCATACAGCGCCTTTTGTGTTATTCTTTCTGTGAAGGCAACACAAATCCCACTGGTAACCATCAAAGGAGTCAAGGCATTTAAGAATCTTTCTCCATTATAATTGTCTGGAGCAAAGAGGCCGATCCATGTCCATCCAAAATGCAGGAGCAACTTGATAATCCCCATATACTGAGTTTCTTCCTTGGGGATCATCCGGTAGGCGAAAGGGAACTGTGTTTTATCATTAAGAGAAAAGCCTGAACTGATCTAGTGAGAAAAGGAAGAGAGAGAGGAAAAAAACATAGAGATAGAAGTCCATAAAAGGGTTAAATATCTAGGGATATGGCTAACATCAAGAAATAGGAATTTATACAAAAATAACTACGAAAAGAAATTGGCTTGAGGTAAAAAGAAATCTAGAAATATGGAGCAGAATGAATCTCTCATTGCTAGGGAAAATAGCAGCGATTAAAATGAATGTGCTGCCAAAAATGCTATTTCTTTTCCAGTCAGTTCCACTAAATGGTACCTCCACCTGCTTTGCAAAGACACTGCACCCAATTTACAACATTATTCATTTTACTTTTGTCTAAGATACCAGAGAGGGACCCAATACATTACAGAAGCGAACCCTACAAGAGAATTATAAAATAATAAAACCCCAAATTATACTATATGGCTGCCCCTGAAATTCAAGCAGCTAGAGAGTAAATGAAACAGTGAAATCTTTAAAATGCACAGGCAAGTAAATATCTGACACTGAGGTGATAAGAATTGAGAACAGAGATACCACCTTAGCTTGGGCCTGGCATGACTCTTCATTTTTATACAAGTCGTGCTCAACTATGAGTACAATAGGGAATACCAGCTGACAGATCATCTCAACCCCAGTAACACAGCAGGAAGGTGAATTAAAGCATCCACACAACAAGAAGGCAAGTATGCTAATGTCTGTTGTAAATCATTTTAGGGGAATCCTTCAAAAAAGGATCATCATAGAGTTGGAAGGAACTCCCCTTCCCCATGCAGAACATCCACTACTGATGCATCCCTAATTGGTGGCCATCCCATTCCCTACCTGTGGGATTTTGTAGAGGCCCAATATGCTAGAAATCTGGGTGGAGATGTCTGATTCAGCCCCTTCAATAACAGTCAAGAGGTTCTTGCGTCTTCCACAGTTATAGTTTGGAATATTGTTCTCCCTACTGGAATGCATATCTAACATGGCATTGGAAACCAGTCGGCCATCATAATAGGTGTCAAATAGGTTGTATCCCAGGGTGAAGTTGGGCAAGATCCTGGGATCCTGGTTGATCTCCTGAACAGCAAACAAGAAGGACAGGATGTGCCAGTAATTTGGAGTAGACTCACTACCATCAAAGAAACAGCATTTGTGAGTGACACACTGCCATGCTCCTGTCTCTAGCATGTTAAACTTTTAATGCATCTAAGCGCCTGCAGCATAAATATCACAGTAAGTTATCCCCAGATAATGATCTTCATGGTTGTATTGATGGTGAGGAGGGTTCCAAAGTGAAGGTCCAGTTAGGAACAAAAATGGGGAAGGTTATTGCTTTCAGGAGTAAGCCTGCACCAGCCTTCAAAGAACCATATTAAATGCGTAATATATATTAATTCAGCATTAGAAAAGTGATAAAAGGTAGCTGTAGCTTGTCTGCTTTAAAAAAAGATCTGACTGCATGGAACTGAGTGCTGAAACTGAATTCTCAACCTTTGTATTGGAAAGGAAAAGACTGCCACCCTATACCCACCTACCTTGGTGTAAGCTCCATGAGCTCATTGGGGCTTCTGAATATTGCAATATGAGTCAATAAATGTAAATTTTGCTTTGACTGGTGATATGTATTCCAGCCCTTGAATGAAACAAGGATTTCAGTGGAGGAAACCATCAGGGACCTTCAAGGACTTCATGTGCCCTTGCCTTGACTCATAGCTGTCAACTTTTCCCTTTTCTTGCGAGGAATCCTATTCGGAATAAGGGAATTTCCCTTAAAAAGGGGGAAATGTTGGCAGCTATGCCTTGAGTCTTCCAGTGAAATTAGCTGATGGCCACAGTGGATTTGTGTGTGTGTGTTGGGGATGCAGTGGGGTTAGTGCTGGGAACTAAAAATATCTCTGGAATCAAATGGAGTTTCCAGGTTACACTGTACTCATGTAAGCATAGCATAGATTTTGCCTTGGAGGCTTCATAAATCAGCTTGCACTGATGGTGGGTGTTGCGGGAAAGTTGCCAGTGGTAGTTTCCAGCTGGGAAATGTTATTTTAAATTGCCATCCTGCTTAGGCATAAAGGAAAATGTTGCCTTTTGCTGCAGAAAGAGAGTTGTCAGTCATTTCTCTTCCCTGAGAGAACCATTCTCGCCTTAGTCTTGAGGAGCAGTGTCAGACCAGGGAGACTCATTCTACCAGTACCTTTGAGGAGGTTTCTTCGGACTGGAAGTTACAAAACAGAGCACCCAAAAAAACCTCACATGCCTTCCAAAATACCAGCAGAAAATATTTTTAGGGGTTGGGTTCAACTCAATAGTTGCACCAGCAGGAGCAAGTGCAAAGAGCCTCACTTGAGCCATGGGGCTTCCCATCTACTCCCCACTGTGTGCAACCCTGCAACAATCAGCTTGGGGTGGGAGAACCCCCAGAAATGCCTGGGGTGGGAGGAAGGGAGGAGAGATTGTTCCGTCAGGAAAGCAAAAGTACGTGCACTAACTGATTGACCTCCTTAGCACTACAGTGGTGCCTTGCAAGACGAAAATAATCCGTTCCGCGAGTCTCTTCGTCTAGCGGTTTTTTCGTCTTGCGAAGCAACCCTATTAGCGGCTTAGCGGCTTAGCGCTATTAGCGGTTTAGCGGCTTAGCGGCTATTAAAGGCTTAGCGGCTTAGCGGCTAAAAGGCTATTAGCTGCTTAGAAAAAGGGGGGGAGCGAAAAAAATCACAAGACTCGCAAGACGTTTTCGTCTTGCGAAGCAAGCCCATAGGGAAATTCGTCTTGCGAAGCAACTCAAAAACGGAAAACCCTTTCGTCTAGCGGGTTTTCCGTCTTGCGAGGCATTCGTCTTGCGGGGCACCACTCTACTTTTAATTCCACCCAGTAACTTGACCCTCATGCCAACGAACACTGCTTGACCCCTCACTGTCCCTTCCCCTCTCTCCAAATCCTCAATTGCACAGTGAAATTGGTTCTTCTTGCTAAAGAACAGGGGTGTTTTGAACACACATCCAGCAACACCTGGAGCTTTTCTGCTAGGCAGTTATGCTGGGGATAGAGGGAGAAGCTGTGTGTTGGTATTTGCTTTTAGACACCTCCCTCCCTCCCCCCAAAAGACCCACGTTAGCTACAGACTGCTTCTTATCACAAGATCTGAAAGCAGGAATGTTATTGGTTATTTCGGTCGAAATTATTCTAGAAAACCGAGTTGCTCCTTAACGCATTATCACCACACGAAACTGTGTGAATCTCCCTGGATGCAGGTCATGAACTGACCGGCTGTGCTCAAGATTCCGTTTTTGTGTTCACTAAACTCAGGTTAAACGTAAGGGGAGGGTTTGACCCAGGGAAACAGGGAAATGCAATCTGCTTTGGGCTGCACTGGAAGGTGGGAAGAGTCAAGGGTGAAGGTGGGGCAACAATAAACCCATCAGCACGTAGCTACTCACTCTTCAAGCCTGGTGGAGGGGTGCTGGGAGAAGTTGTATGATTCAAAGGTAGCGCTTTTTGTAGATATGACGCCGCCAACAAGGTACTCTCCTGGCCTGTAATAATTCATTGGTTTATTCCGATGCTTGGGTGGATTCGAGAAGCATTTTGCCTCCTGCATCCCACAGGCTCCATGGGGCATTAGGAGCAGCAGGAGCAGGAGCGCAGATATCATTCTAGAGATGGCAGTGACAGCCTCTTGCCACAGCAATAGAAGCTTTAGTTGCACAACTGGAGTCCAGGCTTGGGTGCAGCTTTCAAGGCAGCAAAAACAAGCCAAGTCTCTGACCAGGTTCTCATCAGCACAAGTCTTATTCATCATTTCATTAATAGGAGGTATTTAAGCCACAGTTATTCTGTTTACGAAATGGTTACGTCATGCTTCCCTTGATTTTGATGTTTCAGTTATTGGTCTTATGGGAAGTCCCTGGAGATTTGGTTGTGAGGAGAGGAATAGATTACTATGATTTTTCATAATTATAAAAGGGGAGGAAGTTTCACCTCTGAAACGTCTTGGATTCCTTGTGTGGCTCAAGGAACAGGTTCAGAGCTGGAAGAAAAAACATGTTTGTGAGAACTCACCGATGAGGTTCTGTATCCTGAGAAGGGCCAGTGAGGCTTCAGCTGCATTTGGCCAACATTGTATTGAAGAGAGGCTTCCATAAGACTATGGGTGAAAATACTTGTAGTTTTGAGGATATATTTGAAAGATCACACATGAAATATGGGAGCACCATCCCCCCCCCATCAATGTACAAAAACATCTCCTTATGTGGTACTATTTCACTCTCCTATCAGTCAGCATAAGATTTTTTTCTTGTGTTACCAGTATGTTTACATATCCTCCAACATTTTTTTCCGATGAAATTATTATTGTTATTGTTACTGAATAATAATAATAATAATAATAATAATAATAATAATAATAATAATAATAATATATTTATGCCCCACCCATCTGGCTGGGCTTCCCGAGCCACTCTGGGCGGCTTCCAACAAAATATTAAAATAATGTAATGCATCAAACATTAAAAGCTTCCCTAAAGAGGACTGCCTTCAGATGTCTTCTAAAAGTCTGGTAGTTGTTGTTCTGTTTGACATCTGGTGGGAGGGCGTTCCACAGGGCGGGTGGCACTACCAAGAAGCCCCTCTGCCTGGTTCCCTGTAACTTGGCTTCTCGTGGTGAGGGAACCACCAGAAGGCCCTCAGCGCTGGACCTCAGTGTCCAGGTAGAACAGTGGGGGTGGAGACGCTCCTTCAGATATACTGGACCGAGGCCAGTATTGTTACTGTTATTGTTATATCCTGCCCATCTGATTGGGTTGTCTCAGCCACTTTGGGCGGCTTGCAACATATCTAAAGATATGTGGCCCCATGGACCAGAGCACACCAGGCACTCCTGTCTTCCACTGCCTCCTGCAGTTTGGTCAAACTCATGCTGGTAGCTTCAAGAACACTATCCAACCATCTCGTCCTCTGTCATCCCCTTCTCCTTGTGCCCTCAGTCTTTCCCAACATCATGGTCTTTTCCAGGGAGTCTCCTCTTCTCACGAGGTGGCCAAAGTATTGGAGCCTCAGCTTCAGGATCTGTCCTTCCAGTGAGCACTCAAGGCTAATTTCCTTAAGAATGGAGAGGTTTGATCTTCTTGCAGTCCATGGGACTCTCAAGAGTGTCTTCCTTCCCTCCCATGGATTTTGCTTTGCCTCCTTCGAGGCTCCGTAGAGTTATGAGGCAAGGTTAGCGTGATTCCCAGGTCCTTACAGTTCTTCCTGGTGATATAGAGATATAGGGTGTGGAGTAATTGAATATCAGCAGTTCTCTGATGTCTCTCTGCTCCGGGAGAGTTTGACCTTGCCTTGGCAAATGCCAGAGTCCGGGTGCTAATACTTGATGGGAATCACTAGCATGAGTCTGACCAAACTGTGGGAGGCAGTGGAAGACAGGAGTGCCTGGCGTGCTCTGGTCCAGGGGGTCACAAAGAGTCGGACATGACTAAAAGACTAAACAACAACAACATCCCGTTTTATCACTACTCAAAGGAGTCTCATGTAGAAGAGTTTGGATTTGATATCCCGCTTTATCACTACCCAAAGGAGTCTCAAAGCGGCTAACATTCTCCTTTCCCTTCCTCCCCCACAACAAACACTCTGTGAGGTGAATGAGGCTAAGAGATTTCAGAGAAGTGTGACTAGCCCAAAGTCACCCAGCAACTGCATATGGAGAAGCGGAGACGCGAACCCGGTTCCCCAGATTACGAATCTACCGCTCTTAACCACTACACCACACTGGCCCTTTGCTTACCTGAGCCTCTGCAGGAAATATCCAGAGAAATGTGTACAGAAAGTAACAAGTGAGGATCCTGTTTTTAGGAACACAGGAACCCGCAGGATACTGAATCAGGCTATTAGTCCATCTAGCTCAGGGTTTCCGAAACATGGGTCTCCAGCTGTTTTTGGACTTGTTGTTGTTGTTGTTTAGTCGTTTAGTCGTGTCCAACTCTTCGTGACCCTATGGACCAGAGCACGGCAGGCACCTCTGTCCTCCACTACTTCCCGCAGTTTGGTCAAACTCATGCTGGTAACCTCGAAAACATTGGACTACAGTTCCCATATTCCTTGACCACTGGTCCTGCTAGCTAGGGATGATGGGAGCTGTAGTCCCAAAACAGCTGGAGACCCAAGTTTGGGAAACTCTGAACTAGCTCCATAGGGTCTACACTGATGGGTAGTGGTCCTCCAGGGTTTTAAACAGGAGACATTCACCCAGTCCCAACTGGAGATGCTGGGGATTTAACCTGGGACCATCTATATGGAAAGCAGGTGCTCTACAATTAAGTTACTTCACTTTCCTCCTGGAAGGGATATCTGCTCACTCTCTCTTGATGGATGCTTCCAACCCCACTGGCAAAAACTGCACAGGAGAGCTTTTGAGAAAACACAACATTTTGAGTAAGTCACGGGTTGCAAGAGAATAAAAACACACAAAGGACCTGGAAGCAGCATGGATGGCATATTTATTCAGAAATTATGAATTATGAGAAAATTAAAAAATAGGTAGACTGCTTTCCAGTGTAAAGTAACAATAGTGTAAAACATCTTGACAAGTCGATTTCCGGAGTTGATTATCACACAATTCCTTATAATTTAATGGCAAATCAAAGGCTCAGGATCAGGTTGTAGCATATCTATATAAGTGGATTGCTCACTAAACAGGGCAGCTAATTTGAACATAATAGACTCAAGCGTCTCACTTTGTTTTCATTGTGAGATGCTCCTTTGTATTCAGGTGAGGCCTCAGCACAATAATGTAGCACTTTGGGATGAAGATGCAGCCCAGAAGCCCAGCACTGGAGGCCAACATAGAGAAGACCTGCACAGCAACCATGTATTTCCCCTTGGTGCTCAGGTAGGTGGGAACAAAGGACAACCAAACACTGCAGAAAACCAGCATGCTGAAGGTGATCAGCTTGGCTTCATTGAAGGCTGCTGGCAGATTCCTGGCTAGGAATGCCACCGTGAAGCAGATGCCTGCCAGGAAGCCCATGTAGCCCAGGGCACCATAAAACATGGCAGAAGACCCTACATTACATTGCAGGATAATCTCTGCAGGTTGGGAGTGCATATCAGTGTCTGGGAATGGGGGAGAAATCCCTATCCAGATGGTGCAGAGGAGAACCTGGACACTGGAACAGGAAATGATAATGGAGTTGGCCAGACTCTTCCCCAGCCATCTTCTCACCTTGTTCCCTGGCTTAGTGGCCAGGAAGGCCAGCACCACCGTGATGGTTTTTGCTAACACAGATGAAACAGCAACTGAGAAGATGATGCTGAAGGCTGTTTGTCGGAGGAGGCAGGTTGCTTTCTTTGGCCGACCAATGAACAGAAAAGAGGACAAAAATGAAAGCATGAGAGATACAAGGAGTATGTAGGAAAGGTCTCTGTTGTTGGCTTTGACTATGGGAGTTTCCATATATTTTATGTAGACCCCCAAAATGAAGCACGTAGTTAAGAACAAGAATAGGGCAAAGAAACCAAGCGTGATCCCCAAAGGTTCCTTATGAGCAAGGAAGGTGATAATCTTGGAGATGCATTGATCTTGCTCCTTGTTTGGATGTTGATCTTCTGGACATTTGGTGCAGTGGTTTGCATCTGAAAGGAAGAAGGGATGCTTCAGGTAGTCTTAAGGGGAAGCTTATAAACATACTATTACTTTTTCTATTGCATTTTATGTCATATCCATTTGAGAGAGAGAGTTTATATTCTAGAATCAGCTGAGCAAAAACAATCTTATATCTTTTGAGATCTTATATAAAAAGCAGCATGGAATTAAAGTCACAAAAAGGATGCACATGTTGTGGGCAGCATCCATCAGATCCTCTCTCTCTTTTCTCTCCTGTAGTTTTCCTTCCAAGGTCAAATCTTTCATCTCATATTAACCCAATCTTTGTGACTGGGATTCTCACCCCTTTTCTTCCAAGAGCCTGTTCAGAAGATCTGGAAATGACTGGGACACGTTGCACAAATTGCAGCATTCTTTCCAAGGGGGAAGGAGTTCCACAGCTCACCTTTTCTCAAGCTGGGGATGAACACTCTCTTTCTAGACATTATGGCACATCCTTTCTTTTAAGGCAGAATATATTGACCAAAGGACTCTAAATGGAGAAATGTCTTTATTTTCCTCCATCCTCCATGTGCCTCAGCATTTTGCCTTAATCTCCAACCTTCTTCTGTCCTTCACCTTGTTGTTGTTGTTTAGTCATTTAGTCGTGTCCGACTCTTCATGACCCCATGGACCAGAGCACGCCAGGCACTTCTGTCTTCCACTGCCTCCCGCAGTTTGGTCAAACTCATGCTGGTAGCTTCGAGAACACTGTCCCACTATCTCGTCCTCTGTCGTCCCCTTCTCCTTGTGCCCTCCATCTTTCCCAACATCAGGGTCTTTTCCAGGGAGCCTTCTCTTCTCATGAGGTGGCCAAAGTCTTGGAGCCTCAGCTTCACGATCTGTCCTTCCAGTGAGCACTCAGGGCTGATCTCCTTAAGAATGGATGTGTTTGATCTTCTTGCAGTCCATGGAACTCTCAAGAGTCTCCTCCAGCACCAGAATTCAAATCCTTCACCTTACATTCTCACTTTGTACACTGTAACTTGGCTCCTCTGTACTGCCTCCGTGTTCCAACTCTCCTCTGTGAGCTTCATGTGTTCACTTTTTCTTTCTGTAACAACTTTCCTTGCTAAAAATGTTTCCCTTAACTCCCTTGATATCCTTGGTGCCTTCCCCCAATGTGAATATTATTATTATTATTATTATTATTATTATTATTATTATTATTATTATTATTAATACCCCACCCATTTGGCTGGGTTTCCCCAGCCACTCTGGGCGTCTTCCAACAGAATATTAAAATACAATAGTCTATTAAACATTAAAAGCTTCCCTAAACAGGGCTGCCTTCAGATGTCTTCTAAAAGTCTGGTGGTTGTTTTTCTCTTTGACATCTGGTGGGAGGACGTTCCACAGGGCGGGTGCCACTACCGAGAAGGCCCTCTGCCTGGTTCCCTGTAGCTTGGCTTCTCACAGCAAGGGAACCACCTGAAGGCCCTCGGCGCTGGATCTCAGTGTCCAGGCAGAACGATGGGGGTGGATACGCTCCTTCAGGTATACTGGAACAAGGCCATTTAGGGCTTTAAAGATCAGACCTTTTTATCGGTGTTTGAATCTCTGCACTATTTATATTCTCCCAAGGGATGCCCTTTCCCTCTGAATCACCCACCTTCCTGAGTGGAGATGGTCCCTTCTGCACAGAGAGCACAAGCGTAGCAGCAAATGGGCTGCCCTTCTTGAACCACCTTGGCGTATCCAGGTTGACAGCTTTCGGTACACCTGGCATGAGGCATAGTCTAAACAAAGGTGAAGAGGCATCAAGAAGAAAGTGTTAGAGGTGTGGAAATGAATCATGGGGTTTGGAAGAGGTTTCCATAAACAGCCACTTTTAGAAGAAGAAGAGTTTGGATTTGATACCCCGCTTTATCACTACCCAAAGGAGTCTCAAAGCGGCTAACATTCTCCTTTCCCTTCCTCCCCCACAACAAACACTCTGTGAGGTGAGTGGGGCTGAGAGACTTCAGAGAAGTGTGACTGGCCCAAGGTCACCCAGCAGCTGCATGTGGAGGAGCGGAGACGCGAACCCGGTTCACCAGATTACGAGACTACCGCTCTTAACCACTACACCACACTGGCTGGCAAATACTCTTTGTGCTTACAAACTATTCTGCTATATATAATTTTTCTGCTCTGATAATTTCAGAGCAGAGGGCCAAGGAAAGATCACATGCTAAGCTGGAACAGGAAGTACTTGTTAACCAAAGGGATTGTACTGTATGGACGGTTTTTTGGCACACCTGTTGCAGGTCATGAGCTAGAGTGTTTCTAGTGACTTTCTGAAGCTGAGTGTGGATGCTGCTCAGATTGCGTGAATTCTGCATTAAAGATGTGAAACAAGGGCTGTTGGATGAATGGAGTGACAAATGTTTCATGCTGTTATCACATGTTTGAACCTGGCATTGAAGCACAAAGTGGTGTAGTTGATTCACTCAAGAAAGGAGTGTTTGGGATAGGAATTGTGGGGATGGTTACAGATGAACTCTAGATTGGGTTTACAGGAATTGGATAAAAATAATTTCCTGTTTCAGTATCCTGTAAATAGTATAAATGATTTCAGCTTCACAGATGAAAAGCAGGGAGGGAGCACACTTCATTCATCTCCCCTACCTGCTTAAACTGCCAGGGCCACACAATGGCTTCTGTGTTAATGGTGAGT
The DNA here is from genome assembly GCF_964188315.1 of Podarcis muralis. Taxonomy (NCBI): domain Eukaryota; kingdom Metazoa; phylum Chordata; class Lepidosauria; order Squamata; family Lacertidae; genus Podarcis; species Podarcis muralis. Next base: position 121,035,728 of record NC_135656.1, on the reverse strand, counting down.
TTTAGATCTGAAGATGCCTGTCTCTCTACACTCCCAACTTTCACTCTTCCACGAGACCGATTACGAAACAGCACCCAATTCACAATATCATAATCTGCTGCCAGGTCCCCATTCTCATCTGAATAGAGTCCGCCCCTGGAGGTGTTAAACAGCTGGACGCTTCTTAAGAAAGGGTGAAGCTGGAATGGCAAGAAAAAACAATGCAGTTAAGGTAACACAAGAGCCTTCTGAATTCCCAGTCACGAATCTCACGTTTTGTTGTGGGCATCCGTCTGTCTTGAGAGACAATAGAGTGCACCTCCAGGGGTGAAGTGAAATGGCTGGAGAATCACAGCGCCTGCTGTGGCTGCAGAGACTGGTAACTGGTAACTGCTTTCTCCTGTCTTTTGTTGCATTAGCAGCACTAAAGCGACCTACTCTGGGGCACAATCTGGGGCAGTGTGACTGGAGGTCCTAGGCTGCCCAGATGGCAAGACCATTTCCGCCTCACTGATGTAGTCCAATGGAATGCAATGCAATACATTTGGCACCAGCTTGGCTGCAGAGGTTGCCGGAAGGATGGAGGCATACAAGATGCCATCAAACCATCTTAGGAATTCCACTCCAATTTGTTTGGGGTTTGATCCTTACCCTTTTCTTATCTCCCAAAGATGTCCCTCAAGACAGCGGATAATTTTACATATTCTTATCATAAATCAATAAAATAATCTTTATTAATCTTAGATGATGCCTAAGTGAAGGACATTGATTCCAGAGTTGAAGAATGGATTACTCATTTGCAGTGGTGTTACGAAAGAGATAAGCGTACCTGCCAGGGCTGCAGTCTTCCATGTCCCCATGTCTCCTCTGCCCATCATCAGCATCTGTTTGGATCTGGAAGAATAGGCAGAATTTAAGGCATGTGCCACAGCTTGGACGCTGTTGTAAGTAATATAGCTGTCTTGAGACAGGGCCCTTTCAATCTCCTCCTGGGGAAGAATCTCCAGTTTCTCTTTCTCTGTGCACCTTATCCATTGTTTCACGGGCAAGACATCCTTGGAACATAAACAGTGAAATGATTCATCCCAAAATTGTATTGTCCTTTCAGACCATGGCTCAAAGTAGTCATGTTTTGTCCATCTTCTGGTCTTCATTGTGAAGGACAAAGAACCATGGGTGTACATAAAGTGCTTAATATCGTAGTCCAAAAGTCTGTTGAGGTCTTGAAAAGCTGTTGTAATCCAAACTTTCCCCCCAGTTTGTATCTTTTCAAGAATTTCTTGTATCACAAATATTGGAGTAAATTCATAGCGAGAGTCCCCGTAGAAGACAAATACAGTGACTTTTATCCACATGACAGTTGGCTTCCTCTCCATGAACTCTGCATATAGAGTCTCACGTTCCGCTCTTTCTGAGAAGGCGACACAGATTCCGCTACTCATCATCAGAGGTCTCAAGGCATTCAAAAACCTTTCTCCACTGTCATTGTCTGAAGCAAAGAGACCAATCCATGTCCATCCAAAATGCAGGAGCAACTTGACAATCCCCAGGTACTGGATTTCCTCCTTGGGGATCATCTGGTAGACAAAAGGGAACTGAGTTTTATCATTATGAGAAGAGCCATAGCTGACCTGGTGAGGAAGAGTAGAGGCTGATTTAGGTCCAGATATTCTCTTTCTTCAGAATATTAGGTTGTGGAGAAATATATAGCTATGTGACAAAATATGTATATATTGTAAAAATACTAGGCTGTTGGGGGTGTATACACACACACATACACATGCAGGCAGACAGACAGACAGACAGACACACACACACACACACACACACACACACACACACACACACACCTAGTGATATATAAAGATGTGTTTTGGATGCTTAGGAGAAACCTCACTTTTTGAGATTGTCTTGGACCTAACTATAAAAACACATGATAAACTAGCATAGTGAATGGATGGTGAAATTGTGTCAGTAATTAGATGTATAAATATGCTGCATTGGGGGTGCAAAAATGTTCACTAATACATTTATAAACTGGAAAAGTCATTAATGACTATTATAACCACCATATATAATAGTAACCATTGTAATGTCAAACAAATTGTACCATGTTACTATAAACTAGATTGAAGCTTTCTTGACATTTTCTTTGTGGCCCCCACAAACTGTAGTGATTTTTACCAACTCTGATGGTTTTCAAAAAGGATAAGATAAATTCAGGTAGGATAAGGCATTCAATCTTTTCTACCCACAATGACCACATTTTCCCTCCACTTTCAGAGGCTGGAAGCCTCTGAATGTTAGCTGCTAGGAAGCAAAATTGTGAAGAGCGTCCTGATTGCAGGCTTTCCAGAAGAGGCATCAGGTGAGCTCATCTGAAAACAAGATGCTGGGCTAACTGGTCCTTTGATGTGATCAAGCCCTTCTGTGCTTCTGATGTTCCTGGGGAATCTCAGGCTAGATTCACCTTATTGTAGGTCTTTTTAGGACCATCCGTTCCTAAAAGGTGAATGGCAGAGTTGGGAGAGAGCTACGTGGTCATGGAGTCTAATCCCCTGCACATACTGGCAATCCACCACTCTAGTATATTTGACAGGGAGGCATTCCAGTCCCTACCTCCCCGACCTGGCCACAGTGATCCATGCGACGGTCACCTCCAGGCTTGACTACTGTAATTCGCTCTACGTGGGGCTGCCCTTGAAGCTGTCACAGAAACTCCAGTGGGTGCAGAATGCTGCAGCGAGGCTCCTCACGGGGTCTCTGCCATGGGAGCATATTCACCCAGTGCTTTTCAAGCTGCACTGGCTCCTGGTGGAGTACAGGGTCAGATTTAAGGTGCTGCTTTTGATCTTTAAAGCCCTTCACAGCCTAGGACCCTCGTGCCTACGGGACCGCCTCTCCTGGTATGCCCCACGGAGAGCCTCAAGGTCCATAAATAGCAACACCCTAGTGGTCCCAGGCCCTAAGGAAGTTAAATTAGCCTCAACCAGAGCCAGGGCCTTTTCAACGCTGGCTCCGGCCTGGTGGAACGCTCTGTCTCATGAGACCAGGGCCCTGCAGGATCTGATTTCTTTCCGCAGGGCCTGTAAGACAGAGTTGTTCCGCCTGGCCTTTGGCTTGGAGCCAATTTGATTCCCTCCTTCTCTTTCTTTTTTCTTTTCCTTCTCCTCCTGCGATGAGGCTACATTTTAATATTTTAATGTTCCATTATTTTAATGTTGTATTTTAATTTTGTTTTTAAGTTGTAATCATTCAACTTGTTTTTATTATTGCTTGTAAGCCGCCCTGAGCCCAGCCTTGGCTGGGGAGGGCGGGGTATAAATAAAAATTATTATTATTATTATTATTATTATTATTATTATTATTATTATTATTACCTGTGGGATTTTGTACATGCCCAACATGCTTGAAATCTGGATGGAGTTGTCAGGTTCAGCCCTTTCAAAAACAGCCAAGAGGTTCTTCCGCCGTCCGCAGTTATAGTTTGGAAGATGGCTTTCCCCACCAGAATGCATGTCTAGCATTGCATTGGAAACCAGTCTGCCATTAAAATAGGTTTCAAAGAGGCTGTAGCCTAGGGTGATGTTGGGTAGCATCCCGAGATCCAGATTCATCTCCTGAACAGCAAACAAGAAGGACAGAATGTGCCAATACATCGTTGGAGCCAAACTGCAAACCAGCAAACACAACAGTTGTGACCAGGCCGCCATTCTCCATTCAATGAAAAGAGAATGCCAAATTCTTTATTTTTATTAATCAAAGGACTTTTCTGGGCAACATCAGTCTCAATTTTTTGTATCTCCTTCCCCCCACCCCAAAAAAATGCTCTGTAATTTTTTTACTGAGGGTGGGAGACCTTCCCTTGTTGCAAAGCAGATATTAACTCACCAATTCAGAGAAAAATTGAAAGGTTATTTTTCATGATGAAAAGTCCACAGTCTTCAAATAACAAAATCAACTGCATTTTCAAGTTTTGTGAAAGGCTTGAAAGCTGCTGAAAGATTGCTCATGTTTTTGCAGCAGAAAATACTTTGAGCTAACCCCCTGAAAGTTACAATAAGCACTGAGAGAAACGCTGCTGTGGACTGTCACTATATGGCTGGAGGGATTTGAGAACTTGGGGTTTGTGCAACTGAAATGGATTAAAGGACCCTGTTGTCCTGCCACAACAAATCCAAATTCTTAAAAAGAAATGGACTTTTTGCATTCTAGAATGTGACAGCAGAAGGCAGTGAAACACATTGGATGAACAAAGGACCGATGTGAAGGTGTCTAAATATCCCCACGTTAATGGAGATGAATGCAGAAGCAACACTTATTGTCACATGACAATTTTAAAGGTAGAAAATGACAAATATCTAACACAGTAAAAGCACAATACAATACATGAAAACGATTACAATATTTGGACAATTTTGATCTGAATACTGCGAACATTTCATGAAAGGTGTAGGATACTGTTTGTATTAACTACTGAAGATATAAAAAAGAAACTTACAGAAAAAGTGAAATATGAGAAGACAATTATTTGTTTAAACAATTTCCTTCCATTCCAGATAATGAAAAATTATCTAAGATGTAGTATACAGTGGTACCTCGGGTTAAGAACTTAATTCGTTCTGGAGGTCCGTTCTTAACCTGAAACTGTTCTTAACCTGAGGTACTACTTTAGCTAACGGGGTCTCCCGCTGCCGCCACCACCGCGTGATTTATGTTCTCATCCTGAAGCAAAGTTCTTAACCCGAGGTACTATTTCTGGGTTAGCGGAGTCTGTAACCTGAAGCATCTGTAACCTGAAGTGTCTGTAACCCTGTAATGCTCAATAAAGACTTGATCTAATTTCAGCATTGCCTAAACTTTGTATACCTGGGAGCATTCGGAGTGCCAATGGGGCAACATTAGATCCATCTGAAACACACATGTACTTACTCAAGAAGCTTTGTTGATGGGGGCTTAGAGAAGATGTATGGTTCAAAGAAAGCAGGTTTGGGTGAGATGATCCCACCAATGACATGGTCCCCTGCCCTGTAATAATTCAGTGGTTTGTTTCGATGCCTGAAGGGACTTGAGGGACCGTTCCCACAGACTGCCTGGGGCATTAACAACAGCAGTAGCAGCAGCAGCAGTGATATCATCCTAGCGACGCCAGTGACAATGTCCTTCCTTGTGACAGAACAACAGGGGTCCAGCCTCTCAGGGTAGTGAGAGGAAACTGCCCACCTGCACAGCCCCTTCCTATCCTCAATCGTAGACCAGGTTTTCCATGGACCATGACTTGTTGTTTTGAGAAGTATAGGAGAGGAGGCATTTATGGGCCAGCTGTTCCTTCAAGCTTGTTACAAGAAGTTGCCTTATTTTCTCCTTTTCAATTATTTGCCTCTGGGGAAATCCCTGGCACTTTTGTGCGAGGGGAGGAATATATCACTATGATTTTGATAATTATAAAGGGGAAGAAAGCTCCTCTCTGAAACCTCCTGGACTATGTGTGGCTCACTGAGCAGGTGCAGAACTGGAGGAAAAACATGTCTGTGAGAAATGAGCAACATAGCTTCATAGTCTGGATTAAGACATTGAGGATTCTGGTGAACTTTGCAAACTTTCTAATGATGAAATAGTTTCATAATGGGTAGAATCAAAATGCTCTTTCTTTTAGGCTCTATTTGAACTATCACACATATGCATACGGGGACACGGGTGGCGCTGTGGGTTAAACCACAGAGCCTAGGGCTTGCCAATCAGAAGGTTGGCAGTTCGAATCCCAGCGACGGGGTGAGCTCCCATTGCTCGGTCCCTGCTCCTGCTGACTTAGCAGTTCGAAAGCACGTCAAAGTGCAAGTAGATAAATAGGTACCGTTCCGGCGGGAAGGTAAACAGCATTTCCGTGCGCTCCTCTGGTTCGCCAGAAGCGGCTTAGTCATGCTGGCCACATGACCCGGAAGCTGTACGCCAGCTCCCTCGGCCAATAAAGCGAGATGAGCGCCGCAACCCCAGAGTCGTCCGCGACTGGACCTAATAGAGCGGTACCTATTTATCTACTTGCACTTTGGGCAGGGGGAGCAGCTATCCCAGAAGCCAGAACAGCCAGAGGCTATCCCAGGCTATCCCAGAAGCCAGATCCCTCTTGCTGTTCTGGCTTCTGGGATTCAGAATTTTTTTTTCTTGTTTTCCTCCTCCCAAAACTAGGCGTGCCTTATGGTCTGGTGCATTTTATGGAGCGAAAAATACAGGAGATATACAGAAAAGGCAAAGTTAACTTATTTGTACTTTCCAAAACAATACATGATCTTTCTTTTTTCCATTATTTCCTTTTTAAAATAATCTTTATTGGTTTTTCAGTTACATACTCCACACACATATTGTATTACATTTTACATTTATACTTGCTCTTGAGAGCTGACTTCCCTCCTTCCTTTTTCTGGCTTTTTGTATCGCATCTGACTATTTCGCATTGCCTTTATCCATTTTGCATATTATTGTTCTTCTTCCATATTTGTCCATAGAGTATTTGTACACAAATAAATCCTATTTACACAATTCTTCTTGTCTATCTATATTCATTTGCCACTACTATTAGTTACATTAGTCATGTTATACATTTTGCTTCTTATTATTTTTATTATCCAGTAAATTTATTTGTATTTCACATTATGAGGTTTATTTCAGTTCTGCTGGTTCCATTATTTCACATTATCTTTCCTATATACAACATAAATTTTTCCCATTCTTTTTGAAATGTTTCATCACCCTGTTGTCTAATTTTTGCCGTTAATTTAGCTAATTCTGCAGCAATACATGATCTTTCAGTGCTTTCAAAATGACAACTAGGAACATTTTTTAAAAAAAAAATAACAATAATTGTTTATTTTACGGCAATATTCCTGATACAAGTGAAGATGCCTACTTTGAATGAACTTCTTTTCCCAACGTCAGCATTCGTATGCACTATTTGATATCATGCAAGCAGAGTTACCAAACCCAATGAAGTTTTCCTCCTGAAATTGGTCCCCATACTTTACAACTGAATAGCGGCCGATATAATAGCACTTTCTAGGAAATGATTTTCCCAGTAGTGATGTATGGAAGTGAGAGCTGGACCATAAAGAAGGCTGATCACCAAAGAATTAATGCTTTTGAATTATGGTGCTGGAGGAGACTCTTGAGAGTCCCATGGACTGCAAGAAGATCAAACGCATCCATTCTGAAGGAAATCAGCCCTGAGTGCTCACTGGAAGGACAGATCCTGAAGCTGAGGCTCCAATACTTTGGCCACCTCATGAGAAGAGAAGGCTCCCTGGAAAAGACCCTGATGTTGGGAACGATGGAGGGCACAAGGAGAAGGGGACGACAAAGGACGAGATGGTTGGACAGTGTTCTCGAAGCTACCAGCATGAGTTTGACCAAACTGCGGGATGCAGTGGAAGACAGGAGTGCCTGGCGTGTTCTGGTCCATGGGGTCACGAAGAGTCGGACATGACTAAACGACTAAACAACAACAACAGGAAATGATTTGAGGGAGTGGGGAATGTCTGGAAATTCATAGGCCAGTTAGCTTAGTGTCTGCTCCAGGAAAACTGGTGGAAAGCATTATTAAACTTAGAATACAGAAGAACAAGCATAGTTTGAAGCAGAACCACCAAGATATGTTCTCTCTCACTAAACTTTTGGAGTTATTTGGAGTGCAAAATGCCTTTGGAGGTCCTCTGGGGGAGAGGTGAGGGGAACTTGCAAAATGAGGGGTGGGTTGGGGAAGAAAAACCCTTTCAAGATAAAGAAAGAACAGGGGATGGTGGGAGAGGGTTAAAAAGGATCGAGGAATGGAAATGAAATATACTCAGAGTCCTGCAGTGATTTCATGCGAGTGGCGCTGTGGGTTAAACCACAGAGCCTAGGGCTTGCCGATCAGAAGGTCGGTGGTTCAAATCCCCACAACGGGGTGAGCTCCCATTGCTCGGTCCCTGCTCCTCCCTACCTAGCAGTTCAAAAGCACATCAAAGTGCAAGTAGATAAATAGGTACCGCTCTGGCGGGAAGGTAAACACTGTTTCTGTGTGCTGCTCTGGTTTGCCTGAAGCTGCTTAGTCATGCTGGCCACATGACCCGGAAGCTGTACGCTGGCTCCCTCGGCCAATAAAGCAAGATGAGCGCCGCAACCCCAGAGTTGTCCACAACTGGACCTAACAGTCAGGGGTCCCTTTACCTTTACCTTTACCAATTGCAGCTTGTAAAACAGTGATTGAATTCCCCCAAACCTCAGGCCTTTACATACATTTACATACATTATTTACACAATGAGTCCCATCTGATTGGCTGATTCTGCTTCCCTCCTGGAGCCTGATTGGTCTTCTCCTGCAGGCCAATCAGTTGTTGCATTCTAGAATCCTACCTGCCTATTGTTCTAGGATCCAAGCTTAGTACATAAACGGAAATCACGAAGCGGTTGAGGGGGCAGTTTGCAACTAGATTGTATGTATCACTCCCCGCCACAAACTCCTGTGGCTCTCGCATAGCTCACAAGCAAACCTCCCCACCTTTTGGACTTTCTGTCCCCTCCAAGCATCAGATTCAACCCCCAGCACCCCATTTAGCTAAGGACTCATTTGCATTTAATTTAGCAGTTGGAGCACTGAAGGGCAGGAGAAGGAAAGTCGCCCCCGCTCCTTTCCCTGCAAAGTGTCCTTAATTAAAGTGCCATCATTTTCACCTCTGAAACTGCAGCGGCACTTCAGGTTCCATTTCAAACTGTGGCTGCTTGCAAGGGAACTGGGGACAGGGCACCGTAGAGCTACGGAAACAGTAGAGCAATTCCTCCCCCTGGGTCCTGTTGTTGTATGAATGGGAACCTGGCATAGGGGTCAACGCCTAGGGGCCGAGGTCCCTTCGGGCCCCCAATGAAATATTTGAGGCTGCCCCTCCAAAATTGATGGGCGTTGCCATTCAAATGGTGTGTGTGTGCACTGCATCTTGTGATCAATTATGTAGGGCTTACATAATTATGTAGGGCTTACCTACCACCACCACCCCAATACAGTGGTACCTAGGGTTAAGTACTTAATTCGTTCCGGAGGTCTGTTCTTAACCTGAAACTGTTCTTAACCTGAAGCACCACTTTAGCTAATGGGGCCTCCGCTGCTGCCACACCGCCACCACACAATTTCTGTTCTCATCCTGAAGCAAAGTTCTTAACCCGAGGTACTATTTCTGCGTTAGTGGCGTCTGTAACCTGAAGCGTATGTAACCTGAAGCGTATGTAACCCGAAGTACCACTGTATTTTATTCAAGTCGGCATCGCTGGAACCAAGAATGAAGTTGGCTTTGCGTACTTTCCTATATCTTTTTTTAAAAAAAAAATAATACTTTATTTAGAATTCAACAATAACAAAGGGGGAAAAACACAGTAGTTGCTACATCAATTCATTACAATTAACCAATTTTAACAATATATAAATAGTAATAGAAAAATTACACATCACTTTCAACTTACTGAAGTTTTCATATTACACTTTTACCTCTTTATCTCTTTCTTAACATATCAAAAAGAGAAAAAACAAGAAAGGAGGCAGAAAAAAGAAAAGAGAAGAGGAAAGAAGAAGGGGAGGCGGAAGGAGGGGAAGGCAAAAAACAAAAAACAAAAAAACAAAACAAACAAACACATTTGGCTTCTGATTAGACTCATTGTATTATTACTTCTACAATTTTTTCCACACACAGTTCGAAGTTACTGTTTTTCTTTCTTTGTTTTCGTCAGATATAAAAAAACATATTTGTTGTTTTACAAGGATTGTTCTATTTCTGCCAGGAGATATTTGTTATTGTACTTTCCTGTATCTGTATTCCTATAGCTGTATTACAGTAACCAAAGTTGGTTACTAAGAGTATGCCCCTGATCGCCAAAGTACTGTATTTTTCGCCCTATAGGATGCACTTTTTCCCCTCCAAAAATGAAGGGGAAACGTGTGTGCGTCCTATGGGGTGAATGCAGGCTTTCGCTGAAGCCTGGAGAGCGAGAGGCGTCGGTGCGCACCGACCCCTCTCGCTCTCCAGGCTTCAGGAAGCCATCCGCAAGTTCACGCGTCTGGCGGGAGGCCAAGGCTTGCGGGCAAGGCTTGCGGGCGGCAGCCTGCAGCCCGAAGCATGGGGCGAGCTGCGGAGCCCGCCCCCTGCTTTGGGCAGATGTCGGCAAGCCTTGCGCGCCCGGCGGGAGGCCCCACCGGGCGCGCAAGGCTTGGGGCGGCAGCCTGCATCCCGAAGCAGGGGGCGAGCTGCGGACCACCCCCCCCCCCGCTTCGGGCAGATGTCCGCAAGCCTCACACGCCCTGCGGGAGGTCCCGCTGGGCACGCAAAGCTTGGGGCAGCAGCCTGTTCTGGGGGCTGGGGTCGGGGGAAGCTTGGGCTTCCCCCGCGCCTGCCCCGTGCCTGGGGGGGGGGAATTATTATTTTTTCTTTATTTCCCCCCCCCCAAAAAAAAACTAGGTGCGTCCTATGGGGTGGTGCGTCCTATGGGGCGAAAAATACGGTAAGCTTTCGAAAGTGTTTCCTTCATTGCGAAATTTGCCAGGTCCACTGGCCCATCTCGACCATGAAACCCTGTTGGTGATTTCTCAAAAAGCCTCTCCTCCTCCCGGAGGGGAGGGGTTGTGAGTGGGAGACGATTCCTGCGTCATGCAGGGGGCGCTCCGCCCCCTGCTTCAACTCCAGGGCTGGCGCGCCCTCCCCGGTTGGGCACCCAATAGGGAAGCTCGGCGGGGGCGTGGCTTGCCGTTCAAATGTGGCCGCGCTAGCCATCCCCACCATTGCACACACATTTTCTTCGAGTCACCCACCCTCCACTCCCTTTAGACTAGCTTTTCCTGAGACTTTGCTATGGACCTCTGGTTGGTCGCCCTGTTTAACCAGGGAGCCTGGTAGGAGTTTTTTCCAATTGGCTAAATTGGCCCGGCCTCTTGGTTTTTTTCCGCCTACATTGTAGCAACCGTCACAACTTTCGTGGTATTTGGCGGTTAGGCATTGGAATGTGTTGTTGGTGTTTCGGGGGGCAAGGTGTGGCCATCACCTTCCCTGACAATTTTGGGTATTCCGCTAAAGGAATCTGGCGGTCGTGGATCCTGTCCGATGCCCGTGTGGCGGGGGGCCATGGCACGACCCTCGGTGACATCAGGAGAGAGCCTATAGTTGTATTAGCAGCAACAGGCTCCACCTTCTGGTGAATAAACCCCCTTTGGGCTCACCCCTCTCTGAGTGGGTGGAGTCTAATGTTCCATGGTCCAATGCCTAAGCCAATACCTTCTCACATGCTGTAATCAATAAAGTTGTGGCCTTTTCCTTACCCATTAACCTTACATACTGTGTCCACGTGTCTTTATTCCCCAAGCGGGGATCGGGTCCTCGAATCACAAACATGTTTTCTCTCCAACTCCGCACCTGCCCAGTGAGCCAAGCAGAGAGTCCACGAGGTTGCAGACAGGAAACTTCTTCCCCTGTATAATTATCAAAATCATAGTGATGTATTCCTCTACTCGCACCAAATCTTGTAGGATTTCCCCTGAGACCAATAACCTAAACTTCAGAATCAAGGAGAAAATGAGTCCACATCTTGTAAGAAGCTTGAAGGAAGATTGATGCCATAAATGCTTCTAAAAAGGTTAAGCATCACCAAGAGCCTGGTCTGAGGTTCAGGGCAGGCAGGGACTGTGAAGGTGGGAAGCTTTTTATTGCTAGCTTTAGCTCTGAATCCATGGCTAGAGCCCAGGTGTGCTACTGAAGTCACTGCCTATCATGGTCACTGCTAGGATGATATCACTGCTGCTGCTGCTTATGCCTGAGGCTGTCTGTGGGACTCAGGCAGGGAAATGCTCTGTGAATCTGATGCGTCTTCAAAATGAGCCAGTGAATTATTACAGGGCAGGGGACCATCTCATTTGTGGGATCATCTCACCAAAAACTGCTTTATTTAAACCATACAACTTCTCTCGGCCCCCATTAACCGTGATTACCGAGTAAGTAACTATAAGCCACTTGATTGCTGGAAAGAAACATCAACTACTGTAATTCGCTCTATGCGAGGCTGCCCTTGAAACTGTCCCAGAAACACCAGTGGGTGCAGAATACTGCAGCGAGGCTCCTCACAGGGTCCCTGACATGGCAGCATATTCACCCAGTGCTTTACCAGTTGCACTGGATCCCGGTGAAGTATTGGGTCAGGTTTAAGGTGCTGGTTTTGACCTTTAAAGCTCTTTGTGGCTTAGGGCCCTCGAATTTATGGGACCGCCTCTCCTGGTATGTCCCGCAGAGGACCTTAAGGTCCATGAATAATCATAGTTTAGAGGTCCCGGGCCCTAAGGAAGTCAGATTATCTTCCACCAGGGCCAGGGCCTTCTCAGTGATGGCTCCAACCTGGTGGAGACCAGGGCCCTGCAGGATTTAGCTTCCTTCCACAGGGCCTGTAAGACAGAGCTATTCCGCATGGCTTTCAATCTGAACTTAGCCTGATCTTTTATTCCCCTTCCTTTTCTTCTCTCCCCCTCACCTTTTTATAAAGATTACCCGCTCTGGGATCCCACAGCTAACTCTCCCCTGGTCTCCTCACTGGCCCAAATAGGACTAATTTAGCCAGCTAGCCCTGGTGATCATCTCATGTTTATTGGATGGATTTCCCCCTAAATTGATTTTTGAATTCTGAATTTATTGTTATTCACGTTTTATACTGCATTTTATGCTGTTTTTGTTGTTGTATCAATTAAGTGTTTTAAATTTGTTGTTAGCTGCCCTGAGCCCAGTTTTCTGAACCGAGAAGTTGGGGTATAAATAAATTATTATTATTATTATTATTATTATTATTATTATTATTATTATTATTATTATATCAGTTAGCTGTTGATAACTTTCATGAGTTAGTCTCCCAGATGTGGCTCAGCTTGTGTATTGAGAGTGAGGAGACAGTGGTTCTCTCAAAGAGATCTTTTTTATAATGATATATGCAACCTTGATCCTAGCAATCTATACTCTGCTAAGGCAAAGGCAGTGCAGACTGAAGATTTCTTCTTTGGTTGCCAAGCATAAACCCACCACATCCTTAAGACATCCCCCTCACTGCTGTGGCTGTCAGCGAATTTCACTGCCAGAAGGGAGATGCAGGGAAATGGCTCAAGAAGTCTTTAAGGCCTTCTGGTGGTCTGTTTCCATGGCGGTCTCAACCTGTAGGTCCCCAGATGTTGTTGGACTACAACTCCCATCATCCCTGAGCTCTGGCCTTGCTAGCTAGGGGTGATGGGAGTTGTAGTTCAACAACATCTGGGAACCCACAGGTTGAGAAAGGCTGAGCTAAGGACTCCATTGCCCATAACTAAGGGTGAAAGTTACATTACTCTGTGGTCAGCCACTTAGAAGTAAGTCCCAATAAGCAAAATGGAGATCACTCCCAGTTAAGTGGAACCCGGCAAATCCATAACATCCTTTGATCAGCTTCCAAGCAAATCACAAACTTCTGAAATATATTTGGTTCTGTTCTTTGAAGGCTGCGGACCTTCTATCCCAAACTATAAACTCTACAATGTTTTAAGGAAGTGGCAAAATAATATCCAACTTGCAACCAGGGTCTGTATCTGTCCCCCAATAAAAACATAGGAATAATTATTTGAGGATGCACTGTTTCGAAGCGTATGGTGCCTGGAAAGGCTTCCGATTTATAAAAAGAAAGAATTTGGCATCCCTCCCATCCCCCACCCACAATGACTGGAGAACAGCAGCCTGTCACAACTGCTGTATTTAATGTTTTGCAGTATCTCAGAACAGAAGTACTGGCACATCCTGTCTTTCTTGCTTGCTGTTCAGGAGTTTAATCTGGATCCTTCACTTTTACCCAACACCACTTTGGGCTACAACCTCTTTGAAACCTATTTCGAAGGCAGAGTGGTTTCGAATGCAATGCTGGATGGGCATTCTGGTGGGGAAAGCAATATTCCAAACTACAACTGTGGAAGACGCAAGAACCTCTTGGCTGTTATTGAAGGGGCTGAATCGGACATTTCTACCCATGTTTCTTGCATGTCGGGCATCTTCAAAATCCCACAGGTAGGGACTGGGATAGTCACCAGTCAGGGAAGCTACAGTGGTGGATTTCCTGCATTAGAGGGACCTCTGAGCTCCGCTTCGACTCTGTTGTTGTTGTTTAGTCGTTTAGTCGTGTCTGACTCTTCGTGATCCCATGGACCAAAGCATGCCAGGCACTTCTGTCTTCCACTGCCTCCCGCAGTTTAGTCAAACTCATGCTGGTAGCTTCGAGAACACTATCCGACTGTCATCCCCTTCTCCTTGTGCCCTCCATCATCCCCTTCTCCTTGTGCCCTCCATCTTTCCCAACATCAGGGTCTTTTCCAGGGAGTCTTCTCTTCTCATGAGGTGGCCAACGTATTGGAGGATCTGTCCTTCCAGTGAGCTTCAGGATCTGTCCTTCCAGTGAGCCCTCAGGGCTTATTTCCTTAAGAATGACTAGTACTCTCCATTTTTTGAAGGAATCTCTTAAAATTATTTATAATAGCCTGAGGTGTCCTAAGAACATGAGAAACACCCTGAAGCTGTTTCAGCCTATAAGTCAGTCTAGTCTAGCATCCCATTTTCAGCCGAACAGAAACCACTTCTGGGAAGTCTGCAAGTGCAGTCTGAGTGAAAAGCCACTCTTACAACTTTTGATTCCCAACAACTGGCTTTCAAGACCATGGTGCCTTCAACAGTGGAGGAAGAACATGGTCCTTGCGGCTAGTAATCATTGATAGCCTCCTCCTTGTCTAGTCAGTCCCTTTTTTGCTTGTTATTAACATATATCTGATATTCTTCCTTTCCTCGCAGCTCAGTTATGGTTTTGCTCTTACTGATAAAACTCAGTTCCCTTTTGCCTACCAAATGGTTCCCAAAGAAGAAATTCAGTACCGGGGGATTGTCAAGTTGCTCTTGCATTTCGGATGGACATGGATCGGCCTCTTTGCTCCAGACAATGACAGTGGAGAAAGGTTCTTAAGTTCCTTAACACCTATGATGATCAGCAATGGAATCTGTGTTGCCTTCTCAGAAAAAATACAACAAAGGACTCTGTACCAGATTTTAATACTGAGGAAGCCACCTGTTATGTGGAGAAAAGTCAATGTCTCTGTCTACTACGGGGACGCTTCCAATCGATTTGACCCAATCATCATGGTACAAAGGATACTTAAAAGGGTACAAATTTGGGGGAAAGTCTGGATCACAACAGCTTTTCAGGACATCAACATGAACTTATCTTATGATATTAATACCTTCAAGTATATCCATGGTTCTTTGTCTTTCATAATGAAGACCAGAAAATGGACAAAATATGAATACTATAAGCCATGGTCGGGCACAACACTACGATTTTGGGATGAATCATTTCATTGTTTATGTTCGGAGGCTGTATTGCCCATGAAAGGTTGGATAAGATGCACAGAGAAAGCGAAACTGGAGGTTCTTCCCCAAGAGGAGGTTGAAAGGGCCCTGTCCCAAGACAGCTACATTACGTACAGCAGTGTCCAAGCCGTGGCACTTGCCTTAAATTCTGCCTATTCTTCCAGATTCAAGCAGGTGTTGATGATGGGTAGAGAGGACAGGTGGGGACTTGAACGTCTGCAGCCATGGCAGGTATTCCTCCCCGCCCCCTTGAATCCTTGTCCTGCACCCAGAATCCAATCCAATTGCCTCACCCGTGATAGCATATCCAAGGCATATCTAACGTGTGATTCTCCAATGCTATTTGGCTTGCTTTGGTGGCATCAGAAGACATTCCATGGTCCAGTCATCATTCTCTAGTGATAAATTAAGAATGCAACTCAGCTTTCCCCCAATTTCCACCCTCCCCCTCTGACTTCCCTCAACTTCTGATTTTTCTTTTGGGGGGGTGTATCTTGTTGATTTTAATAATAATAATAATATTTTATTTATATCCCGCCCTCCCCAGCCGAAGCCAGGCTCAGAGCGGCTAACAACAATAAAATGATACACATTCTAAAATCATTTCATTATAAAATTAATTCAAATCAGATTAATGGCAACCAATTAGGCTAGAGTTCTGTGAGAATTGCCAAAGGAGGGAGTCAGGCTGTGCCCTGGCCAACGTCCTGGTGGAACAGCTCTGTCTTGCAGGCCCTGAGGAAAGATGTCAAGTCCCGCAGGGCCCTAGTCTCTTGTGACAGAGCGTTCCACCAGATCGGAGCCACAGCTGAAAAAGCCCTGGCTCTGGTTGAGGCCAGCCTAACCTCTCTGCGGCCTGGGACGTTCAAGATGTTTTTGTTTGAAGACTGTAAGTTCCTCTGTGGGACATGCCAGGAGAGGCGGTCCCGTAGGTACGATTTTGATGATCTGATATGTTGTAATATGATAAAAATGTAAAATCCAATAAAACTATATATATATATATATATATATATATATATATATATATATATGGAGGAGACTAGAGTGAAAAGTGAAAAGAGATCAATAGACTTCCATGTTTTCTCAGTTCTGTTTTTCTCCTGTCAGTCCAGCTCCACCCTTTCTTAAGAAACGTCCAGTTGTTTAACACCTCCAGGGGCGGATTGTATTCGGATGAGAATGGAGACCTGGCAGCGGACTATGATATTGTGAACTGGGTGCTGTTTCCCAATGGGTCTCGTGGCAGAGTGAAAGTCGGGAGTGTAGAGAGACAGGCAGCCTCACATTTAAAGCTCACCATTAACCCAGAAACCATTGTGTGGCCCTTGCAGTTTCAAGAGGTAAAGGAATTTTTTATGTGCTTCTTTCCCTCTGAGATTTATTAAACCCAAATTATATACAGGGTTTATCTATATGATCCTGGAAATTATTTAATTTAATTCATATGCGGACTATAATTTAGGCCTCACCTGCCGCACCCAAATTCGCACCATAAACTCTATTGGGAAAGTTGATTTGAAATGGAAAATTTGGTAATTTCCCGCCATGTTGGAGCTCCAACTGCATGCTGGAGTGGGGTGGGGTCCCATACACTCTCCCCAACTTAGTTTCCCCATGAGTCACTTTATAAAAATAAAGCCCTTTTTAAAAGCTTTATAAATATGTGAAAATAAACTAGGGCAAATAGTGTTTTTGTGTGTGAGTGAGCAGTATAATTCTGTATGATATAAATCTGCAAAATCCCAGTGGCATCCTGATTTGATTGGTGGTGAAAAATGCTGCAACAATAACTAATAACATGCATCCCTGACCATCCTTGTTTAACATTTTTAATGAAAAGTTTCCATGCTCCGACATCCAGACATTTCTCTGCATAAAGTCATCAATCACCCTCCAAAATTAATGAATGTTAGAATGATGTTGGATTGAAGTTAAGCGGTTTTTAGTAGCAATGTTATAAAGGAATATATAAAATGGTTTGTTAACAGGTGATAATATAAAGCTATAATATATTAAGATAAAAGATTAAGATAAAATCAAAAAGGGAAAGGATTTGCTGAACTAACTAATTGAACTGGAATACAAAAAAGGGAGGTGTGAGGAGGTCAGGGAAACAAGCAAATGAAAGATAAGATTTGGAAAAACTGATTTGTTTTTAACTGTTTTTACTTTGTATTTTCTTTTTTCTTTTTTTCTTATTTTTGTAAAATGTTGAAACTTTAATAAATATCTTTTTTTAAAAAAGTCATCAATCACTCTCTGGCTCTGTGCCCTAGACCCAGTGCCAATAAAAACTGCACAGATTCCCTTTTCTTAACACCTGTTCCTGTCCTAGTTTATCATCAGGCCTGTGATATTTCCTCTGCTCTGCCATTGCTGGGACAGCAAAAGTTGTTTCTAAACTAGATACTTATGCATCAGCAGTATTTACCTATAAAGGGGGCGGGGTTAGGGTCCTTCCACACCTCATGACTCAATTCCACATCTCTAACCATTTCCCCTTGATGCTCCTTCACTCTATTGTCAGATTGTGCCTTGCGCCAGGTGTACTGAAAGCTGTCGCCCTGGATATGCCAAGGTAGTTCAAGAAGGACAACCGGTTTGCTGCTATGCTTGTGCTCTGTGTGCTGAAGGGACAATCTCCACTCAGGAAGGTGCGTGACTCAAGGGGAGAAGGCATTCCTTGGGGAATCAAAGATAGGCTGAAGATTTGCTCAGCAGAGATTATCTGTGAAGATCCTAAATACGTCTTTGGAATGTGAAACCATTCTTGGCTACTGTGATGTTAAGTTCCAAAAAGCAGGATTTCTCAAACTGCAGGCCTGGTGGTGGCACCAGTGGGTGATATACAGGCATTCTTTGGGAGAATATGAATAGAGATTTACTCAGAAATATAAGAGGCCAGCATGTTAAAACCATCAGAAAATACAGGGAATAAAGAGAAGGGTAGTTAGAGAGGGAATGTGTTATAAGGTGGTACCTCGGGCTAAGAATTTAATTCGTTCTGGAGGTCCGTTCTTAACCTGAAACCGTTCTTAACCTGAGGAACCCCTTTAGCTAATGGGGCCTCCCGCCGCCACCGCACAATTTCTGTTCTCATCCTGAAGTAAAGTTCTTAACCTGAGGTACTATTTCTGGGTTAGCGGAGTCTGTAACCTGAAGCGTCTGTAACCTGAGGTACCACTGTATAAACAAAATGTAAATGTAAAAGGGCACAAGGAGAATCATAGAATCAGGGTTAGAAGGGATGCCAACCAACCACCTGCAAATAAAGGAATCTCAACTGTTACGATATAGAAGCAATGCGGCCGCGAGCAGCTGCTAGCATGAAGGCAAAACATAATGGGAATGTTGGGACTGTTCCGTGGGAAACAGAGGGACAGTCTATTCACAGTGCAAAGCACCGGATTTAGCTCAGAGTGTAATATGAGCTGTACAGGAAGTACAGGAGGTGGAGTTTGTGTCTCTCTGCTGTTGGAGTTTGAACAGAGCAGACGTGTTTCTCTGTAATGCTGCAAAGACAGAAATAAAGGCATGTAAATACTTTTCTGTCTCTTTCCCCTGCCTGGGGAGAGCAGGGAAGAGTGGTGTGTTCTTCTCACGTTGAGGAGGATCGCCGATCGCGACCTAGCCTGTATCCTGCTTGGGAATGCAGACAGGGAGGTCATCAGGAGATCAAGCCGGGTGCCTGGAGAGTGGCCAGTTTCTCCTGATAAAGGCTTGATTTCCTAACATCAACTAAAGCATCCATGAAAGATGGCCATCCAACCTCTGCTTGAAAACCTCCAAAAAAGGGGAGTTCGTTCCACAGTTGAACTGGATTTTCAAGCGTAGATGTTTTCGAATGTAGCAGAAGACATTGTTGTTGTTGTTTAGTCGTTTGGTCGTGTCCGACTCTTCGTGACCCCATGGACCAGAGCACGCCAGGCACTCCTGTCTTCCACTGCCTCCCGCAGTTTGGCCAGACTCATGTTTGTAGCTTCGAGAACATTGTCCAACCATCTCGTCCTCTGTCGCCCCCTTCTCCTTGTGCCCTCCATCTTTCCCAACATCAGGGTCTTCTCCAGGGAGTCTTCTCTTCTCATGAGGTGACCAAAGTATTGGAGCCTCAGCTTCAAGATCTGTCCTTCCAGTGAGCACTCAGGGCTGATTTCCTTAAGAATGGATAGAATGGCAGAACACATTAGGACCACTGAATTCTCTTATCTTCCTTTCAGATGCAGACTATTGCACCACATGTGCAGACGATCAGCACCCAAACAAGCACCGAAATCAATGTGTCCCCAAGGTTATGACCTTTCTTGCCTATGAAGACTCTTTGGGGATCACATTGGCATCTTTTGCCCTATTCCTCTCCTTAACTACAGGTTTTGTTTTTGCCATCTTTATTAAATACATGGAAACTCCCATAGTCAAAGCCAATAACCGAGACCTCTCCTACATACTTCTTGTATCTCTCTTGCTTTCCTTCTTGTCCTCCTTCCTTTTCATCGGCTGCCCAAGGAAAGTGACCTGCCTTCTCCGACAAACAGCCTTCAGTGTCATCTTCTCAGTTGCTGTTTCTTCTGTGTTGGCAAAAACCATCACGGTGGTGCTGGCCTTCCTGGCTACAAAGCCAGGGAACAAGGTGAGAAGATGGCTGGGGAAGAGTCTGGCCAACTCTATTATCATTTCCTGTTCCAGTGTCCAAGTTGTCATCTGCACCATCTGGCTGAGTACCTCTCCCCCATTCCCAGAGTCTGACATGCACTCCCAGCCTGGAGAGATCATCCTGCAATGCAATGAAGGGTCTGTTCCCATGTTTTATGGTTCCCTCAACTACATGGGCTTCCTGGCTGCCATCTGCTTCACGGTGGCTTTCCTAGCCAGAAAGCTTCCAGGATCCTTCAATGAGGCCAAGCTGATCACCTTCAGCATGCTGGTCTTCTGCAGCGTTTGGGTGTCCTTTGTGCCCACCTACCTGAGCACCAAGGGGAAATACATGGTAGCCGTGCAGGTCTTCTCTATGTTGGCCTCCAGTGCTGGGCTTCTGGGCTGCATCTTCATTCCCAAGTGCTACATTATTGTGCTGAGAGCTGATCTGAATACAAAGGAGCATCTCGCAATGAAATTGAAGTGAGACATCTTATTCTTTGATGTTCATGTTAGCAGCCATTTTTAGTAAGCAGTTCTGTTAAGCTGAGAAGCCACAAACTGGACCCAAGCCCTTTATTCACCATTAAATTATGATGTTAACTAAAGGAAGCCTCTTATTCTCAAAACTTTCAGTTCTGTGAATAGATTTGACTTTAAAATATTTCTTTCTTAAACCCTGTTCAATTGATGGGCTGTTGATGAAATGTGTGGGGTCAGGCCACTGTCCAATTTACTCGATGCAAGCATGTCAGAAGATAGATGTGTTACGATAATGAAGCAATGCAGCTGCAAAGTCCTAGCCTGTAGTGTAAACATGATGGGAATGTTGGGACTGCTGTGGGAACAGAGGGGCAGTCATTTCACAGTGCGCAGCACCGGAATTACTTCTGAGTGTAATATGAGCTGTACAGGAAGTACAGGAGGAGTTTGTGAGTCGACTGCTGGATTTTGAAGAGTGCAGTCATGTTTTCTGTAACGCTGCAAAGACAGAAATAAAAGCATGTAAATACGTTTCTGTCTATCTCTTTCCCCTGCCTGGGGAGGCAGGAAAGAGGGATGTGTTCTTCTCACGTTTGAGAAGAATCGCCGATCGAGACCTTGCCTGCGTCTGCTGGGGAATACAGCCAGGAAGGTCAACAGGGAACTCAAGCCGGGTGCCTGGGACTGCTGCCAGCTTCTCATAAGAAGGGCTTGATTCCCGACAAGATGCTCCTGTTTGTATGTGATGCCAATAAAAGGTTTGATGATGATGATGATAGATGCTCCTTTTTCCCTGGCAGAGGAGGGAGAAACTGGAGAAAAGTAGCTCGGCAGGGGATTTGAAAAGGAATCCCTTAATCAGAGGAGGAGAGGAGAGATGAGGACTTACAGCATTAAGTGATGATACTGAGCATTAAAAGGCTCAGGATCACAATACTTCATGGACCATCTCTCATCATCTGAAGCCCTTCTTCATGTGGCTCCTCCAGGAGAGGTCCAGATGGTGGCAACAAGAGAACGGGCCTTTTCTGTGATGGCTCCTCATTTGAGGAATACCCTCCCCAGGGAGGTTCGCCTTGCGCCTTCATTATTTATAATTTAGGTGCTAGGCAAAAACCTTCCTCTTCAACCAGGCCTAGGGCTGATTGATGTCCCATGCCCTTTTGAATGTGTTGTGGGAGGGGGGATTATTGGTTTTCGTTCCTATTTCTATTATGTATTTTGTGTTTTTTAGAACTGTCCTAAGATCTACGGATGGAGGATGTTATACTCATAAAAATAAAAATATTGCATCCAGTTTTCATAGTCATACTGAGCATGCCCTGCTCCTTAACACGTAATAATACTTCTTCACGAGATACATTTTGCTATTATCAGCAGGCCCTTCTTTGTGTGCCTCCTCCATGAGATGTCTGAAGGATGGCAGCACAGTAACAGGTGTGTGATTGACACCAGAATGATTATTAAGGTGGTCTGGTAGGTAAAGGACCCCTGGACGTTTGCCTGCAGACCACTTTCCAGGTCATGTGGCCAGCATGCCTAAATCGCTTGCAGCGCATGGAACACTGTGACAGAAGCCAAAGCACTAGAAACACTAGGAAATGGCTGGGGGAGAGTCTGGCCAACTCCATTTAATCCTGATATGTAATGAAGGAGCTGTTGCCATGTTTTACAGTGCCCTCGGCTACATGGGCCTCCTGGTTGCCATCTGCTTCAGAATGGCTTTCCTGGCCAGGAAGCTGCCTTCAATGAAGCCAAGATTATCACTTTCAGCATGCTGGTTTGGTGCAATGTTTGGGCTTCCTTTGTGCTCACCTACCTGAGCACCAAGGGGAAATACATGGTAGCCGTGCAGGTCTTCTCTATCTTGGCCTCCAGTGCTGGGCTTCTGGGCTGCATCTTCCTTCCCAAGTGCTACATTATTGTGCTTAGGCCTGATCTGAATCCGAAGGAGAATCTCATGATGAAAATGAAGTGAAGCATCTGATTCCTAACATACTCAGTTCTGCAAACTTATGTATATTTAGGTAATTTCATTTAAAAAACCCCTGATCATTGATGAAAGCAGGGCAGGTAAGACCCTGTCAGAAGAGTTAGCATCTGGATAGAAGTAGCTGAGGAGGTAGGTTATTTTCAGGGTGCCATAATGGAATCACTGGACCCTTTTAACTCTACAGTTCTAATATTCTAAGAACTATCTCCCAATACCTCCATAAAGTTTCATCTGATATTGCCTCCTCCTTTACAAGGACACTGCCGTGTCTTCATAACCTTAGAGCTTGATGGCTGTAATGGCTTTTGTATAGGAATGGATGTCCTTGAAAAGTGTTCAGAAGTTTTCCAGAACATGTAGAGGTGCATCTGCTGGCAGTTTTGTGTCCTCTGGAGCAAATGGCCCCAAAATGTTCTACCGGGTCCATTGTTTGCCCATAGTTAAATTTTCCCATTGAAGTTCTGATCTTAACAAGCAGAGCCCTAAACGACTTGGACCCTACAGAACATCATGATGACTTCCTAGCTTTGTCATGTTGATAATTTTCACTGAGTCTACTTGCACTGGATACAACCCATTATATGTGAAGGGTACACAAATGTATAAACAGCTGCAGTGTCCTTGACAAGATGTACCGATAAGGAGCCTGTGAGCATTAGGGCTGGTTGATATCTGGTTTTCAACATCGCAATATATCAACAACTTAACATTGTGATATATCACAATGTCTGAAATAAAGGTGGAGCTATGTAGAGGCAAACAGTGGGGCTGCACAATATCTGGTTTTCAACATTGCAGTATATCACCAGTTAACACTGCGATATATCACGGTGTCTGAAATAAGGATGGAGCTATACAGAGGCATTGGTTGGCTTCATGGTTTTTTTCCGCATCATGATTTTTCCCAGCGCCTGCTCTTTTAAATTGCTGCCCACTGCAGAAGGCAGGGGAGAGATGAGAGATGAGCCGGCAGACTTAACAGGGGATGCAGAACTCAAGAGAAGCATTTGCCAGCTTCACAGTTTCTCCTACATTGTGATTTTTGCATCACACACACACACACACACACACACACACACACACACACACACACCATGATTTGCGATATATTGCCAGGTCAAAAATTATGAAACTGATATCATGACATGGACTTCAAACCGGTATTGGATGATCTATCGGCCAGCCCCAGTGATCATTCTCTGCAAATTTCTTCAGAATTTTTTCCCTATTAGAAAACAGCATGATTAAGCAGAAGGCAACTGCAGAGGTGCAGATTATTGAGGAGCAACTAACCAATTCACAATATGTGCTTTACAAGAGAAGGATTATTAACAAACTTGGTGTCTTATAATGACTGGTAGGAAATGGGGCTATCAGCAGACAACAAAAGAGTTTTTGCATGGTGGGGAGGGATGACTGCCCCCCAGGTAAGCATATGGGTGATGGTTCAGGGGGGCTATTTGATTTTTAAGGGGGGCAATTCGAGAATAAATTACACCAAGTTAATGGCCTTTTAGGCTTCCTCTGCACGAATAGAAGTTCACATTTGAATACAGTGGTACCTCGGGTTACATACGCTTCAGGTTACAGACTCCGCTAACCCAGAAATAGTACCTTGGGTTAAGAACTTTGCTTCAGGATGAGAACAGAAATCATGCGGCGGTGGCGCAGCAGCATCGGGAGACCCCATTATCTAAAGTTTTACCTCAGGTTAAGAACAGTTTCAGGTTAAGAATGGACCTCCAGAATGAATTAAGTACTTAACCCAAGGTACCACTGTAATAAGAAATACATATCGGTTGGGAATCAGGATTTTAGAGGTGCTCAGGTGGGGAATCAGGATTTTAGAAGTGCTTAGGTGGGGACGCAGGTGGCGCTGTGGGTTAAACCACAGAGCCTAGGACTTGCTGATCATAAGGTCGGCGGTTCGAATCCCTGCGACGGGGTGAGCTCCCGTTGCTCGGTCCCTGCTCCTGCCAACCTAGCAGTCCGAAAGCATGTCAAAGTGCAAGTAGATAAATAGGTACTGCTCCAGCGGGAAGGTAAACGGTGTTTCTGTGCACTGCTCTGGTTCGTCAGAAGCGGCTTAGTCATGCTGGCCACATGACCCAGAAGCTGTACGCTGGCTCCCTCGGCCAATAAAGCGAGATGAGTGTCGCAACCCCAGAGTTGGCCACGACTGGACCTAATGGTCAGGGGTCCTTTTACCTTTAGGTGGGGCATGGCCAAAAAAAGGTTGGGAACCACTAGTCTAAAACAAATAACATTTTCATCCTGCCTAATGTGAAAGTGTTTCATTGCCACAACGTTTTCCAAGTTCACCTGCTCCCTCACTGGTCCATGGCAGACAATGAAGCCCTATTGGTGATTTCTCAGAAACACGTTTTCTCTCTAGCTCTCCACCTGCTCATTGCACCATGCAGAGAGCCCAAGAGGTAGCAAATGGGAAACTTATTCCCCTTTATAATTATCACAATCATAATGATTAATTCCTCTCTTCACACCAAAGCTCTAGGAATTTCCCCTGAGACCTATATTCTAAGCATCACAATCATGGGCAATGTGATGTAACTTCTTGCAACGAGCTTGTGAGAATAACTGTGACATAAATACCTCCTGTCCTACCCTTCTCAAGATAATAAGTATATCTCGTGCCACTGAGAGCCTGGGATGGAGGGCAGACAGAGACTGTGCACATGGGAAATTTCCTCTCCCTACCTTTAGGTCTGAATCCATGTATTGAGTTGTGTCACTGATGTCATAAGGAAGGACACTTGCCACTGACATTGCTAGGATGATATCACTCCTGCTTCTGCAGCTGCTGCTGCTAATGCCACAGGCTGCCTGTGGGACACAGCGGGGTAGATGCTCTGTGGATCTGATCTGGCTTCAGAATGAACCAGTGAATTATTACAGGGCAGGGGACCATCTCATTAGCGGAATCATCTCACCCAAAGCTGCTGTGTTTGATGAATACATCTTCTCTCAACCTCCATTAATCAGGCCTCGTGAGTAAGTTGTATTTGTTGTTTAGTCGTTTAGTCATGTCCAACTCTTCGTGACCCCATGGACCAAAGCATGCCAGTCTTCCACTGCCCCCCGCAGCTTGGTCAAACTCATGTTCGTAGCTTCGAGAACACTGTCCAACCATCTCGTCCTCTGTCGTCCCCTTCTCCTTGTGCCCTCCATCTTTCCCAACGTCAGGGTCTTTTCCAGGGAGTCTTCTCTTCTCGTGAGGTGGCCAAAGTCTTGGAGCCTCAGCTTCAGGATCTGTCCTTCCAGTGAGCACTCAGGGCTGATTTCCTTAAGAATGTACCAGGATTGAACACCGCCCCACCTGTGCTTTGACTGATCCCAGGTACCAAGGACAGCTCTTGTTTTCTGGTACTCCTAGCCAGGTTATCTCCCGATATTGAGTGTGATGGCTCCTCGTTTCAGATGAGTTGTTTATCCGACATTCATTGTGGCTTGCTTGTACAAAGCTTAAGCAACACTCAGACGATATCTGGGCTTTATCAAGCATTCTTTCAGATTTGTTAGGTCCTTTGGAGATCTTCACAATTTCTTTTTGTGGTACTGACCCTGAAGAATCTACCATCATCAGCAAACTTGGCCACTTCACTGCTCAGTCCTAAATCTATAGATTGTATATGAACAAGTTAACAAGTGCCTGTTTCTCTTACCCAGTGTAAAGGATGAACATTCATTTTCAACATAGGAAGATGTATAAAACCACATCTTCTTAACACATGCTTTGATCAGCTTCCAAACCACAAACCTCTAAAAAAAAGTTGATTTTGTTCTTTAAAGGCTGTGAACAATAACCTCTCTGCTGTTTTTCAAAAGCGGCAAATAACTATCCAACTTGTAGCCAGGAACTGTATCTCTCCCCCAACAAAAACATAGAAAGAATTACCCAGAGATACCCTGTTTTGGGGATGTGGGTGGCACTGTGTGTTAAACCACAGAGCCTAGGGCTTGCCGATCAGAAGGTCAGCGGTTTGAATCCCCGTGACGGGGTGAGCTCCCGTTGCTCAGTCCCTGCTCCTGCCAACCTAGCAGTTCGAAAGCACGTCAAAGTGCAATTAGATAAATAGGTACCGCTCCGGTGGAAAGGTAAATGGTGTTTCCGTGTGCTGCTCTGGTTCGCCAGAAGCGGCTTAGTCATGCTGGCCACATGACCCGGAAGCTGTACGCCGGCTCCCTCGGCCAATAAAGCGAGATGAGCGCCGCAACCCCAGAGTCGGCCATGACAGGACCTAATGGTCAGGGGTCCCTTTACCTTTACCTTACCCTGGTTTGAGGTGTATGTACCTGAGAAGGCCTTTAGAAAGAATATGGCATTTTGTTTTCACTGAATGGATGATGGCAGCCTGTCACAAGTGTTTTATTTGATGCTTTGCAGTATCTCTGAAGAGAAGTACTGGCACATTCTGTCCTTCTTGTTTGCTGTTCAGGAGATTAATCAGGATCCCTTGATTTTAACCAACATCACCTTGGGCTACAACCTCTTTGAAACCTATTTCGATGGCAGAGTGGTTTCCAGTGCCCTGCTGGACGGGCATTCTGGTGGGGAAATGAATATCCCAAACTACAACTGTGGAAGTCGCAAGAACCTCTTGGCTGTTATTGAAGGGGCTGAATCGGACATTTCTACCCATGTTTCTAGCATGTTGGGCATCTACAAAATCCCACAGGTAGGGACTGGGATGGCCAGCAGTCAGGGATGCAACAGTAGTGGACCGATTAGACTATGTGAACCCTGAGCTCCCTTCCTATTCTAGGATTCTCCGTTTTTGGAAGGATTCCCTTAAAACTATTTACAATAGGTGCAATCTTGTCTGAAGATGCCTTAAGAGCATAAGTATCTGCATCAGGTTATAGGTCCATCTATTCCAGCATCCTGCTTCCAGAGCAGTCTACCAGATGCCACTTTCAGGAAGCCCGCAATTGGACCAGAGTGCAACATCACTCTTCCTACTTTTGATTCCCAACAACTGGAATTCAGAGGTAGACTGCCCTCTGGCTAGGGATCATTGGTAGTCTTATACCCCCTGAGTCTAGCTACTCCTCTCTGAAATATGTCCAATTTGTGGACATATTTACATCTTGTGCGGGCAAGTCCACAGTTTGACTATTCACTGTGAAGAAGCATTCTAAATCCTCCAACATTCAGGTTCATTGGATGGCCTTAAGTCCTAGTTTTATGGGATACAGAGAAAAGGGTCTTTTTATCCTTTCTCCACACCATGAATACTTTTACAACTCTATCATGTCTCCTCTGCTAAACTAAAAAGATCTGAAAAAATTGTAACCTTTCCCCATAAGAGAGTTGCTCCAAACCAGGATTTCCCAAGCTTGGGTCTCCAACTTTTTTTTTTTGGACTACAGTTCCCATCATCCCTGACCACTGGTCCTGCTAGCTAGGGATAATGGAAATTGTAGTCCAAAAACAGCTGGAGACTCAAGTTTGGGAAACCCTGCTCCAAACCTTAGATCACTTTTGTTAACCTTTTTAGCGCTTTTCCTAATTCTACAATAACCTTCTTGAAGTACAGTAATAACATGTGTTACGATGTTGACAGTTTTCATTTTGAATCCTTCCATAAAAATGCCCAACATGGAGTTGGTCATTTGCACAACAGCTGCATACAGTGGTACCTCAGGTTAAGTACTTAATTCATTCCACAGGTCCGTACTTAACCTGAAACTGTTCTTAACCTGAAACACCACTTTAGCTAATGGGGCCTCCTGCTGCCACTGTGCCACCAGAGCACGATTTCTGTTCCCATCCTGTAGCAAAGTTCTTAACCCAAGGTACTATTTCTGGGTTAGCGGAGTCTGTAACCTGAAGCGTATGTAACCTGAGGTACCACTGTACTGGGAATATTTTTATTGAGCTTCCCAACACCACCTCATTTATGAGGAGAAAGTAAAGCACTGTCTTTAACATTCTTTTGATGAAACAAAAAAATTCCTTCCAGTAGCACCTTAAAGACCAACTAAGTTAGTTCTTGGTATGAGCTTTCGTGTGCATGCACACTTCTTCAGATACCAAGGTGCTACTGGAAGAATTTTTTTTGTTTTGACTATGGCAGACCAACACGGCTACCTATCTGTAACTGGAACTATGGAAGGCACCACATTGAGCCGCATGAAATGGAAGTCCATCAACCTCATTCTTTTGATGGAGTGTGATGCATTCCTCTCACTGACATGGCCTCTTTTTGCTTGTTATTAACATACATCTGATATTCTTCCTTTTTCTCACTAGGTGAGTTATGGCTTTCCTCTTCATGATAAAACTCAGTTCCCTTTTGCCTATCGGATGATGCCAAAGGAGAAAACCCAGTACCTGGGGATTGTCCAACTCCTCCTGCATTTTGGATGGACGTGGATTGGAATCTTTGCTCCAGACAATTATAATGGAGAAAGGTTCATAAGTTCCATAACACCTCTGATGCTCACCAATGGAATTTGTGTTGCCTTCTCAGAAAAAATAGTTTATCAGAATCTATACCAAATCGCCATGCTGAATGAACCACCTATCATGTGGAGAAAAGTCAATGTATTTGTCTACAAGGGAGACTCTTCCAATAAATTTGGCATCATCATTAAGGTCCAAAGCATATTTGAAAAGATACAACCTGGGGGAAAAGTTTGGATCACAACAGCCTTTCCGGACATAAACATGAACTTGTCTCATGATATGGATACTTTCATGTACACCCATGGTTCTTTGTCCTTCATAATGAAGACTAGAAAACGGACAAAATATGACTACTATAAGCCACGGTCTGGCAGAACACTATGGTTCTGGAATAAATCATTTCACTGTTTATGTCCAGAGAATGTGTTGCCCATGAAAGGCTGGACAAGATGCACAGAGAAAGAGAAACTGGAGATTCTTCCCCAAGAGGAGATTGAAAGGGCCCTGTCTCAAGACAGCTACGTTACTTATAGCAGCATCCAAACTGTGGCACTTGCCTTAAGTTCTGCCTATTCGTACAGATCCAAACAGATGCTGATGATGAGTAGAGGAGACAGTTGGGGA